>NW_024423564.1:41107613-41249428 GCF_017311325.1 Ursus maritimus
ATGCATTGCACAAATGAGTGGAAATATTCTGATTGTCACTTAAAAAAAAGTTTGACTTTTTCATGAACGGTAAAGACCCATCTTTTCCTGCAAAAGAACCACCTGCTAACTAATACTTTGGTTCACAAGCATAAAATCTAGTAATATAAAAAGCGGAATAGCTGTGTGGTTTCAAGAAATCCTCCAGCCTTTATAGAGCAGATACAAAGTGGAATTGTGTTTTAATAAAAACATATTAGCAGCTTCAGATAATGGGGAATAAATTTAAAATGTATTAAAATATCTTTTCAGAATCAGGAAACTTGATTAGAATTCTTACAGAGGCTTCGCACATTGAAACCAGAGATTTATTATTTGAGGGAAAGGAGGCTCAATTTAAAAAAAAAAAATCCATCTTATTAATTATTAGCCAAGCCATGCAACGGCTTCCCGGAAGGCAGAGAAAAACAGGCCCTCAACGAGGAGTTTCAAGCCAATGGAAGCTGAGTCTGTGCCTCCAGCCTTCCGCGCCTGCCTGGGACCGCTCCCCGAGGCTGTGGTAATTCTGCCCAGAGCAATGCGAAGGCGAGATCAGAGGGGAATCTTTGAGCAGCGGCCGCGGACTGGCTGCTGCTCACCCTCCAGTTTCCGGCGGGCCAATGCTCCCGCCGTTACTCGCGCCATCCCGGCTCTCCTCACACCAGGGCGCGACTTGGCGGCCAAACCCGACGCTTCAGGCACCCAGCACCCACCCGCGGCTGCAGCTCTGGGGACCAGAAGGTACTACTTTCAGGGCCGGTTCCTGTTAGGAAATTTGGCATTGGGTCCACTCGTCTCACCCCTATTCCCTGAAAAACTTTACCTCCGACTCCAACAGGAATTCACGCCAAGAAGGAACTATCCCACCCCACCCCAGTGGGTCCGCTCCCCCTTCCAGCCTCCGAGCGGCACCTACTCACGGCGCCTCCCAGCCCCGGGGAAGGGGCAGGCTCAGGTGTGCGGGATCCCCAGGCTGGGTGGCGTGCGCGCTGGCGAGCGAGCTGTCACCTTGTGGTCCCTCACGCCGAGGTATCCGTCCAGCGGCTGCGGTCCCGCGGGGGCCCGGGGCCTCGGGGGGGGGCTGCTCTCCGCCGACGGCTGCGCGCTGCCGGTCGCCGCTGCCTGCTGCTGCTGCGGGGGCCGCTCCTTCTGGCCGCCGAGGCTGCTGTACACGAGCAACAAGCTGGTGCACATGGTGGTGAGCGCTAAACACACAGCCAGACCATGGCGCTGCCGGCGGGCGGGAGAGAGCAGAGGAGAGCCGCTGAGAGCCAGCGCCGGAGGAGCGCGCCGGCAGGGACACGCGCGAGACGGTCAGACGCGCGGGGGAAAGTCCGGGGCAGGCGGGAGGTGGCCCGGGTCCTAGCCCCCCACGCGCAGCCGGGGCAGGGGAGGCACCGTCCTTGCGCGTACGGCAGGGGATGCTCCCGAGCGTAGCTGCTCTCGGCCGACGCCACCTCCCAAATCTCTCGGCAGAGGGCAGGTGGTGCGCGGCGCCCGGCTACGCGAGGGAAAGCGCGCCGGTGGCGAGGGCAGAGGTGGGCTTGTACTTTGAGGAGGGGCCTCCCTCCCCCAGCTCGGCTGCTGGAACCTCTAGCCCTTGCACCCGGTCCTTCCTGGACCCGCGGGGCTCTACCTCGGCGATTTTTGCAAGTTTGAAATCCGACAAGCAAACCAAGAAAGTCTGCAAAGGTCCCCCCTTCCCCTCCCCTCTTAGTTTCTGCCAGGCTGTTGCTTTTGGGCATCCCCCATCCCCCGAGCCATGCGCCCACCCCTCCACCGCTTCTCCAGCTCTCCGTGGGTCCCCAGACCTCTCGCCTGAGATCCAGAAGCCGAGGCAACCCGAGTTCCCATCCCGGCTCTGGGATTCCGAGCCAGGCAGAACCAGAGAACCGGAAGGGGACACGGAGCAGGTGGAAAGTTGTCCCTTTGTAACAGGCGACCTCGCGGCGCAGGGTTAGGCGCCTCTGGAGCTCTCCGGTGCGCCCCGGGGACGCCGCGCCCGGGGGTCCCCGCCTCTGCCCAGAGGAGTTGCCACAAATGACTCACCATCAGGGTCTTCATTTTGGGCACCTCTTTTGTGAGGAATCCTCAGGCACACGCGTCCGGAGCCACTTTTTCTTGGAGGGTTTCCATGGTGGGTGATGGGGGGCGGGCGGCTCTGATTCTCGCTCGGCCGCCGGCCGCGAGTGGGTAGGAGAGCCGCGGGACCCAGGAAGCGCGGCTGTTGCAGAGATTAGAAACAGAATTAAAACTGAACCGGACCCTCGTAGTCTCTCAGTGATCTACACAACTGCCGCCTGCCGCCGCCTGCTGGGTCCTAAAGACCTCTGCATCCCCCTTTCCCGCCCCCAAATAATAATCTTTTCAGCCCACTGGAATTTCTGGGGCGAGAGAGTTAACAGTGCCAGTGTACCCACCTATTGGTCCGAGGGCTTATTTATCTTTTATGAAGTCATCAAGTAAAAAGGAAGGAGAACCCAATTGGATTCTGAACATGATAGCCGTTTGAAAATTGGCAAACTAAATTCTGTTTTGTAATTTTGATAAAAACAAGTCAACTGCCCAAATGTCAGTAGCCCTATTTATAGTTTTTGCATTTATGTTCATAGCATGGGGAATCTGTCAGGAAATCATTTTTCAAAAAAATTATTATTATTTCAGTTGTCCAATTGTAGGCTTTCTGATATCCCCCTTTATTTTACTTTTTTAAATCCAGTTACTCTCCTGCAACCTTTATATCTAAATTTTCATCTAAATTGTTTAATTCATTTACTTGTTTTAAATATTACAATCTATATTTCTCTCGAGCTTTGAGGTTTCTAGCGTTCATCTAAATGATTTTAAAGTGTTAGAAACATTGAGCAAGCACATCATAGCCGCATGATTAAATGGACCTGTAGATTCTTCCTAATTGTGAGGAAAGATTTCTGACTGCTAGAGATAAAACTGCTTACTGCTTATTTTTTAAGACTCCTAAGGACTTTGGTGTTCTCCTTGTATTGGTCTACTGCACTGACAGTACATAATCTCACATTTAGAATGTCAATTAAAATTTTTTTTTAAATATTGTCCTATGTTGGGAAATTCACATCAATAGCTTGTTTTAAGGACATTCTCCCCTCCTGCATTGAATTACAAATGGCATTTGTTAAATGTCTAATTTAGTTAAAAACATATTTCTTGTGAAATTGCTCAGTGAGACTAGTTGTCTTAATGTATTACTTAACACCTCACCTGTAGCAGCGTAATGTTAAAGATTACATTAAGATGGAAATGATCAGCAGGCCAACTGAACCATAGGCACAATAAGAGCTTTCTCAAGGCCAAAAAAGGCATTACAATCATTTTTTAATCTTCAGTAATCCATTGCTCCACTGATGATACAACAGGAACTATTTTTAACTTATGAGGCATCCTTCCATACTTAGTATTAAGAAAGTTAAAATTATTGGTACCACAGTGACTATCCATGCCATGTGTTTGGGGGAAGGCAAGACACACATAAGATTTAGCCTTTTAAGGAAAAACAAAAAATTCAAAACACGGTCCAACATTGCCAGCCTTGAAGCTATTTATTCAATTTGTGCTCTAGGCATGAATAGTACCAGTTGTTAGGGCAGGAAAAGCAGCAGCCAGAAGAGAATCTTATCGGGTTTTGGCAATTCTTTATTGTATGGTTGCACTTGACACTCAAATTAGGGAAACAAAGGACCAACTTGATGAATCATTGCAAACCGATTATCTGTGTTTCTCCAGGGCTCCTTCTGAGATGCTACTAGACAGAGCTCCTGCATTTTTCAGGATCATTCCCCTCCCATCGAGCAAGTTGCCCAGTGACCGATAAAACACTTCTAATATATTTTGCTATGCCAAACAGAGCCATCATATTTATGATTTAAGCTCATGGCAGCACGTTGGACATCTGTTACACGGTATGTCTGACCACATTCATTAGGCTTATGCTTTTTTTTTTTTTTTTCCCTCCTGGGATGGCAGTTAGCTAGTTGCTAAATCTACTTATGAGATGGCCGGAGTAAATTTAAAAATGTAATTCTGAATTTGATTTAAATAATTTCAAGGTCTCTGGCTTTCGAATATTTGATTAGATTGATGTGATGGTTTTAGGCAGTCTGGCCTGAGAGCCAAATGGACAAGGTGGGGTGGGGGAAGGGCAGATGAACCGAATAACAAAAGTTAAAATCCTTGTGCTGTTCAATTCAGTGATAATTTAATTATCACCTGCTATCTGGTGGTTCTATATTCAGGAATGCAGAGATGAATAAGACACAGATCCTTTCCTCTAGGAGCTCACAACTTAGCGCGCACGTGTGTGTGTGTGTGTGTGTGTGTACGCGTGCATGGAAAGTGTGTGAGACAAGTCTGCAAGGTGGCAATAAAAGACAGTACTAGAACTTCAACATGTATTTATCAAGTGCCTACCATGTTAAGCATCTGCTCTGGGGATCACCTACTATGTGCCAGATGCTGGGGATACCTGGATGAATAGATCATGTGCTGCCCTGAAGGAACTCAGTCTATCCCCAGATAAACGCTATGAACCTTTATGTTCTAAAGAACTATCTAGGAAACAATGAAAATACTTGATTGGTTTTTCAACGTCTGAGTGCTTGCCTATTTAAGATCTAAGGGGTTTAATATTTTAAAGGTACCCACCTGTGTTTGTGTAGCTCCATGCACACTTTTAAGTTAATAATTTGAATATCCAGAAAGAGAAGAAAATAGGCAGCCCTGCAGACACTTGCTTGACCTGGAGATAAGAAGACAAGCCAATAAAGCTATTTTAGTTCATCTACCTTGTCCAGTTCAATACAAAGTGAGTCAGGGAATCACAATTTGCTTCCCAAAATCCAGGTAGCTGAGATAGATTTCTCACCACTTAAAATTTTGCCACATTTCTGCCTCCGGTGCCATCACATCCAATCAAATAGATTCCTACTTTTGAAAAAAAGAAAGGAAAGGAAAGGAATAGAAATTGAGTGTTCCACAATGTGGGTTATGTAATACACTGAAGGCGAGAATTTATGAAACAAGGCATGTCATGGGGCGAGGAGGAGGAGGCAGAATTTGAAGCTCAGAGTGAAAGCAGCCTGTGCACTTGGCCACGGAGGCACCACGAAGCTACTGGAAGGACAAACTCCCGGAAATCCACGAGCGCTGCCTGTGAATCTGAAGTGACTTCTCAATTCAGAAACAAGTATTTCAAACATTTCAAAGACGGATGAAAAGCAGAAAACAACATAATGTAAATTGCATTGGAGGTACAACTCTCCACTTTATGATCTGAAAGAAAGAGAAAAGTTCTGCTAAGTGCTCCAAAAGCAAAAAGCTTAAGAATGGCAGAAAGTCCTAAAACAAATTTGATACTTGTCCATTTGTGTTCCACAGTTTACTTAGTTCTTTTCACTTCATAGGCTGTGCCGAGTGGGCTAGTTGGTTGAGAACAAGTCCTTGGAGTCAAGTATCCAGGACCCAGATTCTGACTGCACCACTTAGCAGTTCAGTGACCTTGGGTAAGTTACTTATTTTCTTCGTCTGTAAAATGGCAATCATAAGAGTACCTACCTCAAAGCATTGTTAAAAAAGATACTACAAGTGTCAGGAAGAGTACTAACAGACTGTTAACTATTGTTAATAATATTTTATGATTATGATTAATAAACTGGGTTTGAAGGCAAAATACCAGGGTTTGACCTATGTGGCCAAGAGCTGTATGACCTTGAACAAGGGACTTCAAAAATAGTAAGCAGACTTAGAACTTATCTGTAAAATGGATATAACATGGATATAACAGAGCCTATCCCACAAATGGTTAAAAGGCTTATTAAGACACTGTATATGTGACTACTTTGTAAACTGTGAAATTCTGCATAAATTAAGATAATAGTCATTCATTCATCCATCAAATGTCAATTGAGCATCTACTGTATGTCAAGCATCATTCTAGGCCCTGGGGTTGTGACCAAAAGATGCAAGGACTCTGCCCCATAAGGCTTATATTCAAGCTAGGGCAATAAACCAATAAAATAGAATGTCAGGCACTAGAGGAAAAAAAGCAGAGCAAAGCAGTTAGACTGGGGTGGGAGTGTATGTGCTGTTTTAGTTAGGATGCTCGCATTTGCACAGACATTTGAATAAAGTCAGGGAAGAAGGACCCATGAGGCTATCTGGAGGAAGAATAGTCCAGGCAGAGGCAACAGCATGTACAAAGGCCATGAGGTAAGATCTTGACTGGTATATTGAAGAGAGAGCAAAGAGGTTGGTGTGGCTGGAGAAGGGAGCAAGAGAGAGAGTAGGGGGGCCGGGTAGGGGAGGAGGGAACAGAGGTAGTCCAGGGGCAGATTGTCTCGGGCCTCATAGGCCATGAAAAGGACAGGGTGAAGGAAACCCACTGAGGGTAAAGCAGAGGAAGGCCATGGATCGTTAATGTTTTGGAAAGGTTACCTGGCTGCTGTGCTGAGAATAGTTCTGGGGGAGCAAGAGTAGAAACACTGTGATCCCTTAGGAAGCTTTTGTAGTAGTCTAGGTGGAACGACATCATCGTGCTCTTAGGAACGACTGGCTTCGGGATTTGCCTTGGGGAGAACTGCGGGAAAAGCAGTTTGGGGTGACTGAGAATGGCGAATTTGGATTTAGATGTACTCGTATACATGGGAGTTCAGGCATGATGCTGGGCTCAGAGGCATGAACTCTTCATGAAAGGGTGAGGTCACCTAGGAATGAGCCAGGACACAGGAAAATAAAGGTCACAGGCCTGAGGCCTGGGAGCTCTAAATTTCAGATGCCAAGAATAGGAGGCATCATTACAGTAATAATACTGAAAGACAATAAATGACTATCTGAACTTGATTTGATTTAGGTGGCTGATTATTTTCATTTTGAATGGATTTTCCATTCCAAGCCAGTCAGTCATTTATGTACTCAAAGCATTTTTCAAATTCTGTGATCATATCAGGCATATTCATTTACCTGTTTATTGTTCATCCTTTCTTCTACATCATAAATTTTCTAGAACTGAAACTATGTCCTATTACTGTTTATATACTACAAGCCTGGCACGTAACCGAGGGTAATAATATGAATCACTAACGTTTATTTAACCCTTACCATGTGCAAGCACTAAGTCTAAGAGTTTTACATATATTAGTTCCTTCAGTCCCCACAATAACCCCATGCGGTAGGTACTATTACTATCCCCATTGCACAGATGAGTGAATCAAGGCACTGAGAGTCATTTGTGCAGTCACCCAGATCCTGAGTGGTAGCATTGAACTAAATAAATATTTGTTAAAACAATTAATATTTGTTAAATTAGAAAGGAAGAGAAGCTTTGTGAGAGTTCCATAGCCAAGTTCTTCTACTGAACTGTAAATTGGTGTGATTTATAAGAATATAGTTTACACTCAATCTGTAGGTAATACAACCAAACACAGTTCCTTGTTTTGTGATCTATTTTTGGCTACTTTTATTTTTTCAACATCTATTTTACATACAGTAAAATACACAAAATCTGAATGTACAGTTTGATGAGTTTTGACAGAATCTTGCACCTATTAACCACCACCACCATGAAGATATAGATCATTTCCATCATTTCAGAAAATACCCTCATGCTTCCTTTCAGTCATACTAACCCCACCCCATTAGCAAACAGGCAGACATTATTCTGATTTTTATCACTATGGATGAACTTTGCCTATTCTAAAACTTAATATAAAGGAAAACATACAGCATATGCCTTTCAGTCTGACCTCTGTCACTTAGCATATTATTTTAAGGTTTATCCATGTTGTTCAGTGCCTTTCTAGTCTACTGTATTTTATTAATGAATACTATTTTATGGTGTGAGAACAACACAATCGTTTTCATTCATTCTTCTATTAATGAACATTTGGTTTGTTTCCAGTTTGGGGCTCTTAGGAAGGAAGATACTAGGAACATTCTTGTCTTTCTGTAGATATACGGTTTCATTTTTCTTGTGTGAATACCTGGGAGTAAAATGGTTGGGTCATGTGATCGGTGTACGGTTAACATTAGGAGAAATTGTTGAACTTGTTTCCACAGTGGTTGTACCACTTTGTATTTTCACCAGCAGTGAATGAGAGCTCTGTTTGTTCGACATTGACATCTGTTTGTCAGCACCTGGTGTGATCAGTCCTTTCAGTGTCTCTTTGCTTTTAGAGAGTTTTCGAGATAAAGAAATCCTTGCGTAGCACCCAGGATCCTTCCTTACTCTGTGTCCACTATTCCCTTTTAATCTCATCTTCTGACTTTCTACACAGGAACACTTCAAACTACCCATAAAAACCTGTTCCTTGAATTTATGGTATTTATGGCCAGTGAGCCGAGCCTTTGAGCAAGCTGCTCTCTATCGGGTTCCCCTTTCACATCCCCGCCTGTGCCCTGTCCGCCGGCACCCACACTTTCTGAGGCTGCAGTGGGACTGCCAAGTCTCCTCCTTTAGCTCAGTTAAAAGCACAAGCCTGGACCCACACGGACCAGATTTGGTCCAGCCTCTGACTGAAAAGCAAGCCCCAGATCACTCTTCTCAGTCTCTTCATTTGTTGTAGGCCAAGAGTAAAATCTTTCTAGCACAGAGAATGATTGTGCAGACAAAATATACTAACATATGTAAAGTGTTCACCACCATTCTGATTATACAGTTGGATCAAACAAAAAGTATGTTTTTCATAGCGGACTGCCTGTTTTGTATAAAGGGAGGGACCTCCATTCTCAAGTGTTTATTGAGCTTATAATACAAATAATAATTAGGATGTATTGTGTACCTGCCATCAGGCATTATGTTAATTATAAGCATTGGCTTATTTAATCTGTAATGATGTCATCTCCATCTTACCAGCAAGGAAACTGAGATACAGAGATGTGAGATCACTTGCCCAAGGTCACATGGCTAGCAAATGGTGGGACAAGAGTTGCCCAGGTCCGTTTGACTGCAGGCCCTCCCCTCATAATGTCCACACTCCACCGCTTTCTCTATGATCTGACTCTAGGCCAAGCCATCCACTAGAGGCTGCAGATGCAAAGAGGGAGAAGGCATGGCCTTCACTGCAGATGACAAACCATGACAGCTAATTATAACTCAGTGTGTGAAGCATAAAAATTAAGTTATAAGTGAAGAGTTAGAGGGGACACAGACAAGGAACAGGAGACTATATGAGAGTGGTTCAACCATGATTCCTGGCAAAGGGAAATGCTCAGTTGGTTTTAAAGAATCATTAGAAATAGGCTAGGAGAAGGTCAGTGCCCCCAGGCAGAGAGGACAGCATAAACAAAAGCATGAAAACATGGAACCTCATGTTATGTACTAGGAACAGGCAAGGAGTTTATGGGTGAGGCAGGGAGTTCGCAGAACCAGGGTGGTTCTGTACAGTTGTACAGGTTGTGCAGTGCAAAAGGATGCACATTGAAGTGGGCATCACACATCAGAGACACTGCAGATTTGTGTATTATTTTGTCAATTTCCTTGAAAATGACCATCAAGCGTCTTGCTCTACAGACACCAGAGTATTACAACAATTTTCTGTTAGATGGAACTAAAGTGGTACCAGTAACAGAAGCCTTTTAAAATTTGCACACTAGTGCTGTTTGGGCTGAGAGGGGTCTGGTCAGAATTACTTTCTAGTGGCTGTCTCTGGAGACGGTGAGAAGGATGGATTTGTCGGAGGAAGGACTACAGCCAGAGGGAGCAGCCAGGATAATGTTGTGGAAATCCGGGTGAGAGATAAAAGCTTCAGCCGGAGCAGGGTGGGTCAGATGGATTCAAGAAATTCTTAGGCAGGTATTATGTTATAATGGCTAACGTGGATCAAATCCTAACTATGCAGAAGAGGATTTATAAATACAAAGCCAGGCTTTTTCCATGCAAAATAGTGTATATGATTCTGGCCACACTTCAAAATGATAGAGTATAACAATTAAAAAAAAAAAAAAAGGCTTACATCTTGTCTTAGTTTGGGTTCTCTCAGAAGCCTACCCCGGGATCAGGATCCATGTGCAAGTATTTCTTTGGCAGGTGAAGAAAACCCCGCTGGAGGGAGTAGGGAAGTGGCACAGGAGGGGAAGGCAGCCAATCAATGGCACATCATCAAACAAGTTACTACTGTAGACGACTGGGGCTCAGTCCTGCTGGGGAAATTCTGGCGGTTCGTATAGCACTCGGGCCTTGGCTATTCCAGCCGAGGGCTGAGGGAGTGGTGCTATTTGTTTGTTTGAGGGCTGCGCTGGGCATGGAGCAGGGGGGCATTGATGCCTTGGCACAGGCTGCTGGCTGCACAGGTGGTGCAAAGCAGGCGGGCTCTGGAGGCAGGAACAACCCCTCAGGCAGAGACGTGCAGGTGCTGGAGCTTGAAGTCCCCAGTTCGCACCCAAGTGGCAAAGGCAGGGGATACGGGCGGGGCAGCCACAGCAATTGCCACACGTGGAAATTGCTCTTTAGTGTTTTCAAAGGATTCAAATTCCTTATGTCATTTGAACCTCTCGATAGCTTTGTGAGGTAGAAAAATGGGTGGTTTCCAACTAAGGCTGGGAATCTCTTATTCCTGGTCACTTCCTCCTGCCTCCTCAGCTGCTATTTCAGACAGAACCATCTCTTGTCAGGGTCCCTCCTTTTCTCTTCGCTTCTGATCTGTTTAGATGTCTGTCTCCTGATGGAGACGGTGAGCAGTTGAATTTAGAAATGTCATACGGTTCACCTTCGTTTTCCCAGATATTGAGAAACAGCACTGAAGTACCTATGCTTAGTAAATGTGGTTGGGTGGATGGATGAAGGATTATTATCATCACTGTTTGAACTTTGTTAAAATTGGGACAGAAGAGAGTGAAAGCAACGTACTCAAAGTCACACAGCCACTCGCTGAGGCAGGACTTGAACTCAGCTCTTACACTTTCCTCTGGGAAAATCCTACTGCGACCACATAGCTTAGTGAGTGTGGACATGGTGAAACTTTGTTGGAGATTCCTAAGCCCCACTGACCTATGAAGTTTGGAGTATTTGAGGGTAAGTCAACAACCATGAAGGAAGACCAGGAAACTTCAATAGAGGGAGCTTTTTACATTAGGAGGTGATTTTTGTTTTAGTATTTGTAATATTTCAAAGTAAAATGGGGAAAGATAAATAGGGGCCAACACTGTGACCCCATAAAAGGAAACACATCTTTTTCTCCAAATATAAAGGATAAAGGACTATCCCTGCAGGACCTGAGGTAGCAATCTAAGAGCCCAGGGCAGATGTCTGCTGTGAAGCTCCCTGTGCTCCCGGCTAACCCAGGAGGTCAAGGGTGACGCTGGGCCTATGGGGAAGGCAGATTTTTTTATTCTTTTAATGCAGCATACAACATAAGGAGTAGCAGCTGCAAGAGGGGAAACCAGTTCAGGAGTTTTCAAAATGAATTTATAAGTGCGTTCTTGAGGGTCCTTGCAATATTTCTGCTAATGTAAAAGGCATGATTGATCTAGATGAATCTTTCTGCTTCTCTTCCCACACTAATTTATATCGTTCTGTGTCTTCTTCCCTTTGTTTGGAAATGATGCATATGCCATTTAAAATAGCTGATTTTATTTAAGCAGCTTCGGAATGTTAAACTTTTAAAAAGTCAACATAAAAAAGAAGTGAACTTGAGCCCCATGTCCTCACTGAAAGCTATATTTTCAAATTTCTTTTTATCTGTGGACTTCACCTACACTTCACCTCTACGTAAAATAAAGGGTATAGGCTCCACTATCACCTAGATTTGCATTTGAATCCCAGCTCTGTCTTTTAGGGTCTATGACTTTGAGCAAGACACAGAATCTCTGTAAGCCCCACTTGTCTCATCTATGCAAGGGGCAGTAATACTGTCCTCCTCAGAGGGGCCATTTCAAGGATTTAAATGAGGTAATGATGACAGCACCTAACACATAGCATTTTCTGTCTACTTAATCCTCACAACAACCTTCAGTTATGTACTGTTGTTATGTCCTTTTACAAGTAGGAAAACTGACGGGTGGATAGGCAAAATATCTTGCCTAAAATCCAGTTACCCAGTGGCAGCATCAATATTTGGACTCTCACATACAATGAAATTTTAAAAAACCCAATACTGTTGTTCATCATTGTTGTTAAAATAATATCTCACCTGGAGGCTCACTGTATGAATTAAAATTGAAAAAAAAATAAAATAAAATAAAATTGGAGCCGTCCCGGTTGACAGAGAGGTGGGGAGCCCAGATCTCTTCTTCCCCCCTGAGGTGGCCATGGAGGCACCTCCTCAGAAAACAAGCATAACTAGGAAACCACTGGCCTTCCTAACGCTGGTAGAGAAAAACAAACATTAATAAAACATGAAAACAAGCTGGTGGATACCTACACATGTTCTGTTTGTTTTGCCTTATATGTCTTATTGGATACTTCAGAAGTAACTACCCCTCCTGTTGTTTCTCAAATAATAAGCCGCCACACTTCCTGAGATGACAGACCATAGCTGTGACAACGGGTTTTTTGGCTTGCTTTTATGAAATCCTAACGAGGGTATGTCAGTGGCTAACCAGATAATTTTGCATTGAAATTTGCACTTAAATAGCAACCTAAGTTGGTTTTTTTTTAAAGATTTTATTTATTTATTTATTTATTTGAGGAAGAGCGAGAGAGCAAGAAAGCATGAGTGGGGGGAGGGGCAGAGGGAGAGGGAGAAGCAGGCTCCCCTATGATGAAGGAGCCCGACAAGAGGCTCGATCCCAGGACCCTGGGATCATGACCTGAGCTGAAGGCAGATGCTTAACTGACTGAGCCAACCAGGCACCCCAACAACCTAAACTCTTTGAAAAAATATTCATTCAGCAAATACTGACAGAGTACAAAGTATGCATAGGACATGGCTCTGGTATTTAAGGGTTGCTCGTTGGGCTGAAGGTACTGAAGTAGAAAGACAGCTATATATGGTTCTACCTCATCCTCCTCAGTCATTTCACTTGTCCCCTGCAGGAGCCCCCTGCCCGTTCGTTCCCTGCGTGCAGTGGATGACCTTATTGCATCTCAACCCAGACACTGGTGTCTGTTTCCACATATCCATATATGTTCGGGAATGTTTCTATCCTGTCTCTCTGTAGAAACAGGAGTCGTTTGATTCTCTATTTTCAGAGCGTCCCATCCATCCCCTGCCAGCCAGGGCTAATTCCTCATGTGAATTTATTTCCCTTTTCAAGTCAGATAGATGGCTGGGATTTCCTTCCACACGATGTCTCTGAAGGGACAGGGCTAACGTGCACAGTGCCTAACTTGCAAGATCAAGAAACTCGTTTTACACCTGGCACAGGCCCTGGCACATAGTAGGCCATTGGGTACATGTGATTTCCCTTCCTCTTTAAAAACACGGTAGTTGGAATTATATACCGTGAGATCATTTACAATTTATGCATTGTTATACATCAGTGCTTGAATATATGGAGATCACTTCTTCCTGTTGTAAGTTATCATCAAATAGAATTTATGAACCCTCAGATTCATGGGGTTGGGACGAATGGTATAAAATTGAGGCAATAAAGCTCCATTCTGCACTTTTGCTCAGAACTTCTTTCACACACATTTTTTAACCTAATAATAATATTTCACAGTTGTAAAACTTTTTTTTTTTCAACTTAGACATTTGCTACTGTGGTTGGCATTGTCTCATGCTTGCATTAACTGGTCATATGTACCAATGAGTTGAGTCTTAATTTTCCATCTATAAAATTTGGTGCCTGGATTTATGTATATTATAAGTGGAAAGGCTAATTGAAAAGTGGTAAGATTGGAATCTAAGGGACTTGATATGCAGTGGCTTCTAGGACTAATTAATTAATTAACTGCTTCACTTATCATGCATTTACTGAGAAACTGCACTGTGACATGCAGCATGCTAGATGCTGATAATACGGAGATGGAAGTTTCTCAGGAAGCTCATAGGCTGCCAGTACAGATACTTCAATAAGGGATTGCAGCGTGGTGTATGGAAAGTGCCATAGTAGCGACATGTCCGTGGTATTGCAGTAGTGAAAAAGGAGGAACAGTCAACTCAGCAACTTTTAAAATGTGGGTTTTAATATCATTTAGGTATAATGAGGCCAACCAATCAGAAAATGATTGCCATTGCAAAATACTTTGTTATACTCAGAGATCCCAAAGAAGGGGGCATGCCATATCACAGAAGGCTCATGGGAAAGAACCAGGATTAGTCAGAAAGTAGAGAGAGGTGGGGATGTGGGCAAGAGACTTTCGTATGGTTGAGCAAGGCAGGGTCACCAAGTTTAGGATTGGCTAGTTGAGTAATTTCAGTGGACTCTGGGGCAGAAGGGCTCTCCCTTGTTATGTGGTACCTGGTCCTGGGGTGATTAGGGCAGGTAGGTGATTGCTGATAAAGAAGAAAGTTGGGGGTATGGACTCTGGATTGCCTTTCACCTGCAAAAGGCATGTTCCTAGGCTAGTTGCTTGCTCTCTAGGAATTATCTAATCCTTACAGGGGCAATCTTCCACGGTAAGCAAGTCCTCATATATCAAAGTATCAAAACATAAAAAAGAAAAAACTTGGATAATACAACTGTGTGGGGCCAAGACAGCTAGGAAAACAGGTCAAAAACAAGAGGAGAAAAGCTTTCTGGGCAGAAGGTTCAGCTTATGCAAATGCCCAGGGACAGCGGAAGCATGTTTTTAGTTCAATATGTTCGGAGTCTGGAGAGAGGATGCAGTATGAGCAATGGGGTTAGGGGGATGATGTAGACAGGAGCCAGTTCATGAAGTTTGCCTGGCTAAGGAATTTGGACTTTTTTTTAAAAGTAGAAGGAATAACTGACAGGTTTTACGTAGGAGGGAGACAGTGATTTCAGTTTACTTCTGTTTGGTAAAAATCTATGCTACTAAATCTGTGCTACTTAAAAATTAATGAGGTTTCACATCTCATCTTTGTAAGATAAACAACATGATATGTTTAGTACTTTCAATGATGATGTAAAGCATGTTTACTCTTTCTTTCCTTGGGTTATAAATCCTTGGTATTCTCTTTCCAGTACCCTCCAAGAAGGCAGGTAGTACAGCAGAGAGTATAGAGTGATAAGGCAGTAATTAAAGGACCAGTGTGTTGGTTAGTTCATTGGCTGAGTCACCTAACTTCTCTAAAGAGAGGCCTAGTGGTTAAGATCATCCAGACAGTGGGTGGGTGTGAATCCTGTCTCTCTACTTGCTATGTGACCTTGAGCAAATTATTTAAATTCTGTTTCAGTTTTCTTATATGTAAAATGGAAAAAAATAAGAATACTTATGTCATAGGATTGAAAAGATTTGGATTCCTCACCCATCATGCCTCTGTCAGCAAACCAATGCCTTATGTAGGATTATGATGGTCTATGCAATATTAGACCAATGGGTACACATCATAACAAGATAAAGGGCAATGGGATGATGCTTATGGAAATCACCAGTGCTGTCATATTCCTCAACCCTCAGAAGCAGCAACTCTTGTATGGTGAAGGAAGGAATGGAATATTGAAGACTATTGTTCTTGGTTGAAGTCAAAATCCTATAAAGCTAGTGTGCTAGCCTATAGGTTGCTGTAAGTCAGAGATCAATATATGGGCTGTTTTCCTCCTACTGCTTTCAATGACCAAGGAATAAACATTTCAAAACCAACAGCCAGAGTGGAGTGGTGATTTGTATGATTTTATCTAATGCCTCCTAGCCACATTTATGCTTCCTGCCTTTATGATTCTGGGTTCTATTTCTCACCGGGAGATATAATTGTTCCCATGAAATGGAAACTGCTAATTCTGCCTTGCCTTTTCAGATTCTTCATGCCATGAGGCAACTACCCCAAAAGGTATTCTATTTCAGTTGGGCTGGTTGACCCAGGGTAGCAAGGCAAAGGAGGGTTGCTACATAAAGGAGGGAGAAGTAAGGATGGAAACAGTAGATGCCCCATGGAATCTTAATGGAAGACTGTCACAGCCCCACATAGGCAGGTCTGCTAAGGGTTCAGATCTCTCAAGAATGAAAGCGTGTGTTAATGAACTTGGAAAAGAACCCCAACAAACGAGTTGATGGTTCAAGAAAAGGAATACAGCTTGTGTACAGATGTATTTCCTTCCTTGCTATTCTATAGAGATGACAGATAGATGCATGGATGTATGGATAGATAGATGGATGGATGGATAGATAGATAGATAGATAGATAGATAGATAGATAGATAGATAGATAGACAGAGAGACAGAGGGATGGGGTGGATGGATGGATGGATAGATGGATGAATGAATACATATATGCATACATATATATGTATGTGTATACATAGTAAAATCTCACCTTGACATAAAAATTGGAGACTAGGGGCGCCTGGGTGGCACAGCGGTTAAGCGTTTGCCTTCGGCTCAGGGCGTGATCCCGGCGTTATGGGATTGAGCCCCACATCAGGCTCCTCCGCTATGAGCTTGCTTCTTCCTCTCCCACTCCCCCTGCTTGTATGCCCTCTCTCGCTGGCTGTCTCTATCTCTGTCTAATAAATAAATAAAATCTTTAAAAAAAAATTGGAGACTAAAACTTAAAAAAATGTTTGTTATGATATTGGTGAAAAGCAATATCTAGAGTTGATCTTTCAGTCACTATGTAAAAGGAAAGGAAATATTTTCAATTATTAGTTATATAGGAAATAGTACAACTATTACAAACAGAATATGTCCTATATACAGAGCTAGGAAAGTCCCAAAAGATTATAAGGTATTCTCTAACTTAAGCTTTCTCCTAGCCCCTCTCAAGAAGACAGGTATTTTAGCCCAGCCCAATTTTGGAATAAGAGCGGAATGGAGGACAGGAGTCAATACAATCACATTACATTGCATTGGCACAGTCTTCTTTTTGTGGGGAAGGTATGAATGTATTTTTGGTTTGATATGGTTTCATTATTTTACCTGATAAATGTATTGCTTGAATTAAGTCTTAAAGATTATAGAGGTATGTTTTGTTAGTTTTGTTGCTGCCCATAATCCATTTTCCTCCGGGTTTGTTTGTTTGGTTTTGGGTTTTTTTGTGGAAAAATTACCTTTCTTTCATTCATGTCATTAAATGGCACTCTCAGTCAAGGGGCCCCGCCCTTCTTTGCCAATAAGTGAGTTCGAGACCAGGTACACACGTCCTTGGCCAATAAAAGTTTCCCTCCCAGGACTTGAGAGCTTGAGCAGAGTGATGCAAAGATGGAAACAAAATCTGATTGAAGTGGACTCATCCCCATTGTGAGAGCACCCGTGATGGATTCCTTCCACCAGAATCTCTGGAGCTATCTTGGTTCTTGCCCCTTCTATACCTGATTCTTCTAACATTCCTCCCCAACAAATTCATTTTGTCTTGTGTTAGTCACACACTTGGAATCTAATAACCCTAAGTCAGAATGAAAAAGCTTTTAAAGAAGGTAGGAGGGGGAAAGATAGTTACTCCTGACACAAGGAAGATGTGAGCAAAGTAATGGTGGTCTCCAATAGCATGATGAGTCTGGATAACCTCAAGTAGCTCAGAACAGTTAGTACAAAATTAATCCTGAAGGGGTTTTTATGCTTACCGGGTGATTCCCAATATGTGGGCCATGGATCTCTAGGGTATGTGTAGTCTAAAACTCAAAATCAGTAAGAATCCATATGTAACCAAAGCTCATCTATAGATTAAATGAACATCGATGTAATTACTATTATGATAATCTGTGAAAAAATTTAAAATATGAGAGGTCTTACAATTGAAATGGCAAGGAACAACTGTTCTAAGCCAACGGTTCTGACCTGTAGAGCAGTTAACATACTCACCTATCATGTGCAATTTGATACTGATATCAGTTGAAATGTCAAGATTTATAGGTGCATTGCTTCTTTTATAAATTAGAGTAGAGTTAAGGCTGTCCTTTCTATAAATCCATCTTGTCTACTTGCATTCTCATTTGTTTTCTTGAATGGGAGAGAACATAGTGGAATTTTCACTGCTGCTCAAGAATTGTATACAAATCATCATGTATTGTCTCAGTCACAGAGCATCGTGAGCCACGGTCCTGATGTGACATTGATGATTATAGAGGTGATGTATTGCGTGGTATTTGGGAGTTGTAGTTCTACCATTACTTCCTCATTTTACCCATGAGCATATTTATTATTTATTTCTAAAAAAATCGAAGTTAAAATGAAAGTTAACAGAAAAGAACACAAAAATTCCTTTGTTTCCTTCACTAAGACTTCCCAATTGTTAATATTTTACCACATTTACTCTATCTCCTCTCTATATATATATTTCTGTGGTATTCTTACAAAGAAATGTATGCCTGAGTCTGGTCTTAAGGAAACTGGATGGACCCAGACTGTGTACTTAATTGTCCTATCTCTTTAAGTCTCCTTCAATGTGAAATAGTTCTTCATCCATAATAGTTTTAAACAGTGCAGGCCTTTCATTCTATAGGACAGCATTGCTCAAGACATGAACCATGTATATATATTTTGTTAAGTCAACTCTATGCCCAATGGAGGGCAAAACTCACAATCCTGATATCAAGAGATGCATGCTTGGGGCACCTGGGTGGCTCAGTCAGCTAAGCTTCCGACTCTTTCGGCTCCAGTCATGATCTCAGGGTTGTGAGATTGTGCCCCCATGTTGGGCTCTGCGCTCAGCAGGGAGTCTGCTTGATAGCCTTTCTCTCCCTCTCTATCTGCGCCTCCCCCTGCTTGCTCATGCTCTCTCTCTCTAAATAAATAAATAAACAAAATCTTAAAAAAAAAAAAAAAAGATGAGATGCATGCTTTACAAACTGAGCCAGCCAGGTGTCCCTGAACCACACATATATTTTATACTTTTCTAGTAGCCACATAAGAAAAAGTAAAAATAATCAGGTGAAATTAATAGTAATAATATACTTATTTAGTCATTCAAAATGTTATCATTTAAAAATGTAATCAGTATAAAAAGTATGTATTTACATTCTTTTTTTCATACAAAGTTTTTGCAATCCAGTGTATATATAGCACATCTCAGGAGTAGTCACATTCCAAGGGCTCAATAGCCACATATGGCCAAGTGGCTATCATACCAGACAATGCAGTGTTAGCATGGCCCACGTTCTGGGTCCACTTAGTGTTTCCTCATGACCAGGCTCGAACATGCATTCTTCGCAGGAATAAAGTTGTGCTCTTGGTGGCTTATCACATCAGAAAGCACACATTGTTGAACTGACTCATTCCTGTTGATGTCAGCCTTAGCCATTTGGTCATGATAGTGGCTCCCAGGTTTCTCTACTGCACAGTTACCCTTTTTCCTTTGGTAATTAGTAAGTATTTATCTTGTTCCTCATCAAACCATCACCCAGCCTTACTTTCAGGACAACTCTGCCTAAGTCAATTGCCAATATATTGATTGCCAGCAGGTGTTTTCTATTCCCATCATTCATCTATCTTTATTAGTTGGATTTCTATTATAAGGGAGAACTTATTCTTCTTCTCCATTCATTCATATATATCAGTGTGGACTCATGGATTTTTATTTTATTCAATAACAGATTTTAATGAGTATTTATTTTGCTGCTTATAATTTCTGAGATTTAACCAGTAGAAGCCTCTTCTAGCTGGGCTTTCTGTTGCTTTGACATATCTTTGTCATTCTTTGAGCGTTCCTTAAATTCTGATCAAATAAGTTATTCCAGGTTTGGCTTGAATTTTCCCTGATTCACCATTGGAATTAGTTATTTTCTCAAGGAAACCTGGTTCCTGCTAATGTAGAATGGTATTTAGAAACCAAGATTTTGATGTGTGTTGTGCTTATTCATACTGGGTCAGTGGACGGAACTAAGATATAAACATATCTTTTTAAAATTATATATGTATATATACAGGTACATTGATATTTATTTAAATCCATATTAAAAAACCATGAGTTCACACTGATACCTCCAATTCTGATCCTGCACCATAGAGATCTATCTAGTCTTTCCCTCTTCTATATTTTTAATCCTTTTTCTGACATTGAAAAACTTGGTTTCCATTATCTTGAGTATATGTGTTTATTCAATCCTGCAGCAGGTTACCATTGTGTAGACCATGCTTTCTCTTTGGTCCTGAACCTCGTTGCTGCCTCCTTGGCCTTGTTGCTGCCTTCTTGATTCCACTGTCACCTCCTCTATACCACTGCCTCCCCATTCCCCCAACCTGTAGTCACCTTCTTGGCCCTGCTGCCTTTCAGCCCCAACCCTCTGTAACCCGATTCATGCTGCTTCTTCAAGGGAAAGGGAAAGAAGGAGAAGAGAGGGAACACAAAGAAGAAATGCTTCCTTTATCAAGTTAGGAAATCAAGCATAGACTTAGCCTTTTGGGATAATGGCAGATTACATGTTTTGAAAAGCTCTCCCACTGATAACACCTGGGTGGTGGATAACTTAAAATCAAACAACAAAGAAGAGCTTTAAATACATTACTAAATATGCAAGAAAGTAAGAGAATTTTTCAAAAGCCAATAACCCCCCAAAACATAATAAATAAAATAAAAGTAAAAATCACAGTAATTTGGAACTGAAACCAGAGTAAAAGCATACACAGGAAGCTGGGCTGGCCTGGGCACGGGAAGGGAGAGAAATGCAGTTCCCAGTAAAACAGAGCTTTGAAGATTGGTGTCATATACAGAGATGAGGAATACTGGGCGGCGTCAGACCTGTGCAGTGTGGGCAGCTCAACAGGTCAATCCCACGTACATACATCTGGGACATTGTAAGGACCCACACTCTCACTGAGAATTGGGGCTAGAAATTGACGGTGAAACTGGCCTGCCCCTGCCAAGCAGAGAAACAAAAGAATCTCCTGAGAATTTGCTACCATAGATCTACTTTGTGCAGTGTCTAGGGTTTAAATTTATGCTACCTCTGTGGCCAGGCAAATATCAAGCCAAGACATTAAATTAAACTGGGTCTGGCATCTGAAGCTTTTGCAAATTTGAAGATGGAGAAAGCCATCTTAAATTTAGGCTCCTTAAATTCCCCAAGATTAAGTTCAGGCAAATATGAGCTCATGATTAAAAAAAAAAAAAAAAAGCTAAAAAGTGAAACTTATCAAAGATATGAGAAAACAAGCCACTATGTTTGAAAACCAGCAGAAACAACCAATCAAAGATTTGGACTCAGGAAGCTGCAGGGATTTGGATTATCTGATATAGAATAGAACATACCTATGTGTGAAGAATCAAAGAAATGAAAAAAAAAAAAAAAGAAAGCAAACAACAAAATACTATCAAAAACAACCAGAAATATTTAGGAAAAAAATACAGAATCATTGAAATTACAAATAGCTCAAAAGAATCCAGAACTCTCTGAAACCGCTGGTGGGAGTATAGATTGGTACAAATACTTGGGAAAACTGGTTGTGTCTATTAAACGCAAATGTCTAGCAAACCCTTTGATCGCACACTCTAAGTACAAACTCAGTAGAAGTGTGGGTTTATGTGCACCGAAAACATGTCCATAGCAGCATTATGTATGATAGCCCCCACCTGGAAACTGCCCACATGGCCATCAACAACACACTACACTGATAAAGAAATTATGGTATATTAATACTATAGAAAACCATCTGGTAATGGGAATGAACAAACTATAGCCACACACAATAATATGTGTGAATCTCACAAAGATCATATCGTATAAAAGAAGTCAGACTAAAAGAAGACACTTATGATTCCATTTAAGTAAAGTTCAAAGATAGACAAAACTAATTCATGCTGTAGAAGTCAAGATAATAATTACTTTTGGTAGGGGTTAGTGACTGAAAGGAAGCATGATTTGCTTTGAAGGAGTGGGTTAATATTTTTGGATCTGGGTGCTGATTACACAAATGTGTTCTGTTTATGAAACTTTGCATGTTGCATATTTAGGATATGTAAGTGTACTCTTACGAATGTATGTTGTACTTTAAAGATTTATTTATTTATTTTAGAGAGAGTGAGAGAGAGAGAGAGAGAGAGAGAGCAACAGGGAGGGGCAGAGGGAGAAGGAGAAAGAGTCTTAAGCAGACTCCATGCTGAGTGCAGAGCTCCATGCAGGGCTCGCTGTCACGACTGTGAGATTGTGACCTGAGCCCAAACCAAGAGTAAGATGCTTAACCGACTGTGCCACCCAGGTACCCCGTATGTTGTACTTTAATTAAAAAAAAAATAGAGTATAAAAGTAATTCTACCTCGGAGCACCTGGGTGGTTCAGTTGGTTAAGTGTCCTGCTCTTGATTTCGGCTCAGGTCATGATCTCATGGTCTTGAGATTGAGCCCTGCATTGGGCTCCACAATGAGTATAGAGCCTGCTTTAGATTTTCTCTCCCTCTGTCCCTCCCCCACTCCCACTCGCACTCTCTGTGTCAAAAAAAAAAAATTAAAGGAGATTTATTTTTTTTAAAAAATTCTACCTTAAGAGGTACTGAGTAGGGCGTTGATGTTCATTCGTTCAATGGGTATGTAGTTCATTCTTGTAGTTACTGGGAATATACCAGTAGACAAGAAAGATCTTGGCCTTAGAAACCTTATATTCCCCAAGTGAAGAGAGAAAAAAAAGAAAGGAAAAACAAATAAATACATTATAAAATCATAGGGAGTGATAAGTGCAGTGAAGAAGAAATTATGAAAATTCAATGAAGAGTGGAAAAGCATAGATAGCATTGACTGGGGGTCATCAGAGTTCTCCATAAGAGGTGGCAACGGAGCGGAAGCTGGAAGAAGTGAGAGCAAAACACGGGAATATCTGGGAGGATCCAAAGGCCCTCAAGTAGGAAGAACCTTGGGGTTCTGCTGGAAGAAGTAAAAACTCTCCTTAAAAATAAAGATTGGCAACAACAAATAGAAAGAAAAAGGAAAAAAGATTGGCGGTCTTCAGCTACTTTTTTCTAATGAGATGGGGTATTTAGCTAATTAGACAAGGTTTCCTTGATAAATATTTGTGACGGTATTTGCTTTACTTCTCTACAAAATGTGGGGAGTAGGGTTGGTCAGCCATGGATGGGTTCTTGCATCTGAATGACGTTTGTCCTGCATGTTGCAGTGGGAAGCCACTGAGAGCCACTGTCCTGGGCTATGAGATGTCACTATGTAGAGGAGTAATGTGATGAGATTTGTGTTTTGAAAGGATTATTCTGGGCACAGTGTGGAGGATCCAGAGGAAGGAGAAACGTATAGCCAGACATATAGCCAAAGAGAAAAAATAGCCAAGGGATGTGTGGCATACAGACGGTGCAGGGAGGAGGGCCTTTGAAGACTTGAGGGCACAGAGGGAAAACAGTCAACAGCACAGTGTGAGTAAAATGACACTGCCAATGTAGCTTATTGCAAATTCTAGGGGCCCGTGTGATGCCTATGAAAGTGTTAAGCTGTTACCGGTGTCTTTCCCTCAGGATCTGAGCTGTTAAGGCGGGATTGTGCTGATGACATTAGATTCCCAACTTAGTTGTCATTTACTTGAGTGTGTTTTCACTTAACAAGCATAAACACTGATAGAAGGATTGCGGGTTGTTTTTTTTTTTTTTTTTAACTTTTATTTGAATCACTCTTGAGATCCAAACCAATTTAGTAATTCATTTCCAAATTCTTACAAATATTGCATAAAACGCTGGTTGGCACCTTTTTAACTGAATCCCCTGCATCAAGCAAGCAAATATGTTGCTGAATTATTTAGATAATCCATTAAGGAAACAGACCAGTCTTAACTGGACATTGCTTCTCTTATTTTTCTGAAAACAACCTGCACTAGAAGAAACATTGCGCTCCCCTTTTCCTGCTCTCATAGTGTCCCCGCCCCCAACAGTAGGCTCATGCAGAGCCAAAGGGAGCATAAATCCCACCCTCCGCATCGCCTCTGCCACCATTGGCTTTTAATCTACAGTAATGCAGTGGGAGAGGAATGTCCATTACTCTTCAGCGTGAATGATTTTGACTTCTTTTTGCTGAGTAAGTCCAGTCCACCTGGCACATAAGAGATTTTCACTTCTATGTGGACATCAGCTCTGGACCTTCCCCGGTATCCCCCATGGACACTTACAGGTGCTTTGTAGTCGCTGTACATATACAGAGGAAGCACTCCTTTGGCCCACCAGTTTAATTAAGGAGCACTTGTTGAGAGCCTACACATGTACTGGTCGGTTTTTTTAAAGGAATGGACTCGTCCAGATTACCTTGAATAATTGGATTTATTGCAAGGATTCACAGGACAGTGGGTTATCGTATTTTCAGTCTGTAAAAGAGATGACTACCTGCCTCTCAGTGTTTTTTCTCTCCTTCTTAGTCGTAGAGCCCCCCCTGACTCAACCCCACCAGCTTTCAGCAGGACACATAGCTGTGGGCAATCCAAGCTCTCTCTGCCTGGACCACTATTTCCTGCCCCTGTGCAAGGATAATTCCTTCACTTAAACGCTCTGCTAAGGCATCTCCTCTTCTGCAAAACTTGCCCTGAGCCCTTGTGTCCAGCTGAGCTAGGCATCTCACATCTGGGCTCCCACAGCACGCTGCTTACTTTCTTCTGCAACAGGATTTATTGCACTATCTCACAACTTTATGCATGTTGACACATTTGTCTTAATCAATTGTAACTTTCTTGAGGGCGAAAACTGGGCATCTCTCAATCTCTCTGGTTTGCAATCAATGTTTAAGGGACTGAACTAAATTGGGAAGAATATTGGTACCTAAATTTGGGATTGCATTGTCATTTGTTTTTAAATTCAACATAAATTCTGTGCCAGATGATAATTGCTTTAGGGCCTTTGAATTCTTTGATATTTTCCCAACAGTAACACTTCATAATAGTAGGGAAACAAATCAAGTTGGATCCCCTCTTTTGGTAATTATAAAGACTAAGTGAACAAGAAGTCACTCTAAGTTAGGTTAGAAGTTATGCAATTGTCAAACAAGTCTGGACAATTGTTCTGGTCTCCAAGGCATCAACTCTACAGCTCAGTCTTGGAAGCGGTGGTACTCAGCGACTTTACAGTTGTGCGTTAGGGTTGAAGCTGAGCTGCTAGAGCAAAGAAAGCCCAAAATGTACGAGCTCAAACAAAGTAGAAGTTTATCTTTCATGTAACAGGCCAGAGTTGGATGGATAGATGGACCAGAGTGAGGAGGCACTTCTGCTCCAAAGACCAACGTTCCTGTTTTTCTCGTTTGTCTCTTGAGTTAGTTTTTTCCATCTCCTCTTTTACCATGTAGGGTCTGGAAGCAGTGAGTTTTTTTAGTCTTGCAAGATCCCACATTTCAAGACTCTCTACCTCATTTCTGCTTGAAAGTGCCCGTTTTTTCCTGAAGTACTGTCTTAAGATATTGCCAAACACAACCAATAATAGCAAACATAGAATTAAATTGCAATTTTTCTGCCTCTCCCTCTAAAGATGCCTGCTCAGTAGACACATTATCTGCTCTCCACGTTGCCTCAGGAGATGGTTTTCCCAAATACATGACATGGATCTCCATCTCCCTGACTTCAGATAGCACTTTTCTCAACACCTCAATGCCATATGTTATGGGTTTTTTGGTTTATTTTTGCTTTGTTATTTGGTGACAGCTCATTACTTTTGTTCCTAATCTGTATATTAGTCAGGGTAAGGTATTGTAATAGATTGTATAATTGCTCCCAATTATTTGCTGCCCCTCCCTGTGAAGGGATTATAGTTCTGCTTCATTGTAGTGAGGCTTAGCCATGTGACTTGCTGTGAGCAATGAAATGGGGACAGAAATGTTGTGTGCTATTTCTGAACAGGAGGTTTAAAATCCACCGTGTTCCACCAGCTTTCTTGCTCTGCCGTGAGAACAACAGCGCTCCGGATAAGGGCTTCTTCTTCACCCCAAATGAAGAAGACACATAAATCAGAGACACAGCCCATCTACAACCACATCTAATGTTAGAACACGATTAGGTAGTGTTCTAAGCTGCTGATATTTTGAGGTTGTTTTCACAGCATAACTTAGTGAAGGCTAACTGATTATAGCTAGACTATACTGTAGTAATAAATAAATCCCCAAATCTTAGTGGCTTACCATAGAAGAGTTTAATGCTCTCAGTTAGGGTGGGGTAGGGGTAGCTTCATTTTTTTAGGATGCAGCCTCTACCAGGGCATTGCTTGGCAAATTGTCACGGACAACCATGGCTTTGAACTTACCTGACCAATTTCTCTTTGTACCACATATAACCAAATCCACTGGGATGGAACCTCATGATGGTCTGAATTTTTATTTTTATTTTCTTGTGTTTCAAATCCTCTTAGCTTGTTTATATAGTTTGACTCTTGTCATTTTGAGGTTTGTTTTTATCTTGGAAGTACGATGTTTTTATTCATTAAAGAAGGATTAATTTGATTGCTCCAAAATGAATTCCGTTCTATTTTCCAAATTCAATATTCTTTTGAACTTATTCCAGAAACTGCAAAAGGCTACCGGCATCACGACTTAGAGAGCTATTTGGGCCTCTGCAGTCTTGGTGTGAGGGGGAAAGGTTTAGACTCAGTATTCTACCTCTTTACTCTCAGTCTCAAACCTCTTGCAGAATTTCTAAATGTACCAAAGTGACCTGCTTATTTCTCTCTTATCTAAAGATGGTGATTAAAATTAGCTCAGTGCTGAAGCTCTAAAAGCCTTTGAACAGATTTTCGCTGCTCGGTCTAACTTTGATTAGGGTATGTTCATTTAGGTATTCCCACTCTTTTAAAAACTTCTCAGTAAATTTCCAAGCCTCTTGTCTAATACAACTGACCGATTGCCTTTCCAACTCCCAGCCCTAAAGGAGTCTAAAATCATTCTCTGACATTCTCATTGACTAATTGGACTTTGATTGGTGTCCGATGCTGCCAGCTCTGATAAAACTGTTTTTAGTAGGCCTTGACATTCCTCATGCTTGTAAACAGCAAAGTTTTAGAACCAAGAGGAAAGTTGATGCTACAGATAGTCTTTCATTCAACAAACCTAAATTAAGAACCGACTCTGTGCCAGGAGCTTTTGGATTGGGGTAAAAACTTACTCCTTCTTCCAAATTCCCACTGAAAAGAGCAAATTAGCAAAATTGGAAAAGATGGTGAGTCCAGACTGAGGGAAGGATTGTGCAGCTTTGAAACTGCTGGATGGGGAGGAAGATACCATGTGTGGATAGAGAGGAGGAGATGAAGTGGAAGTCTACAACGATGTCTGACTTACCCAGCAGGGGTAGGCGATGTGACAGGTGAGTGTGTGTGTGTGTGTGTGTGTGTGTGTGTGTGTGAGAGAGAGAGAGAGAGAGAGAGAGAGAGAGATATCGGGAGAGATCTTCATTCAACCCTTACCATACCGCCAGGAGGTGTGTCAGCATCTCCGCTTAGAGATGATGAAACCAGTGCCCTCACAGTACTCACTCAGTCTGTAATTGGATGAGATGATATGTTGCACAGGCTCTAATAAAGGTCATTGTGCTGGTTAGAGAAGGGATACCAGAGCACCAGCTGACTTCCTGGCTGCCATGAAACACATGGAAGAGAACCACTAGTGCAGGGATGAGGCTCCCAGATGTGATGAACCTGGGGCTGAGGCTTCCTCCAGTTTCCCCGGGGGGCAGCCAGGCTCCTCATCTTGCAAAGTGAACTGCAGTAAATCTAAATGCTCTCCTTTTCTATTTGAGCCTGAAATATTTGATCAGGGACCCATCTTCTCCATGGCAGAATCTGCCTGACCTCTCAATGCTGGGCAAACAATACTTGCTGGGTATGTGGGAAGAAGGAACAGCAGCTTGAAGACAGTGGACATGCTAATGAACCAGGGCAAATGCTGCCCTTTGAATTACGGGAGGAAGAATCATTTGTGATGAAAAAGCAGGCAGTCCTGAAAAGGGAAGAGTCTGAAAGCAAAAAACTATTTCTTGGAGATGAAAAACATCAACTCTGAATTCACGCAGTGGAGGAAGCAGACAATGAATTGACCACAGGAGGAAACGGAATTAATGAATGGGTAGTAAGCTTGATAAATTGGCCCAAGACCCTAAGGGAAAGGGATAAAAGAATAAAAAAGATGAGAGAGGAGAGACGTGACATGATCTAGGTGAGCTAGTATTGCATGATTGAAATACTTTTAGGAGAGGATACAATCAGTGGAGGGAAGTAACAATCAAAGAAATAGTCAAAGAAAAAATTTTTTAAGTGGAGAAAAATACCCGAATCTTAGAGTTGAAATAATTAAAATGACTGGATATATCAGGGCAAAGTTTTTTTTTAATTTAATGATTTCTCAATGCAATGAAACAGATTCATTATAAAGGAAAATAATTGACATCAGGATTCTCTTAAAAATGGACACTGACAGAAAACAATGGATGTTGTCCAGATAATTTCGAGGGGCAAAATATTGTGTTTCCAGAATTCTTCATATGGGAAGATAGAGGAAAACAATCTCTAAAGTGCAAGACTTCAGAAAGCATATTCTCAGTGTCCCTTTCCTAAAAAAAAAAATATTGAATAAGTGCTCCAGTGAACCAAGAAATTAATCACAATAAAACATTTAGAAATCAGGAAGATTTATAAAAGAAAATGTAGTGGAAGATGGGACCAATGAAATAGCATTAAATTTAGATAACTGTTGCTAATATAGTTAGGAAAGTTACTGCAAATTTCAAAAATAAAAGGAAAGAGAAGCTATGTAATGTCAAAGTGTATTAAAAAGATGGAGATCTAAAACCCTGGATTATTTTAGCAAACACTGGGTGGTAAAGAGCGGAACAGAATTGCACATTTTACGAGAGGTTGCATTTAATACTAGTATATGCGTGATGTTGATAGAAATATATATAATCTTCATATATGTTTTTAAAACATTTTAAAGATGGACACCGAAATAGTAGATGAAACCCTCTTTGTTTTTAGCAGTTGAAATTCTCCCCTCTCCCTGCACCCCTACCCATGCACCTGCATATGACAGAGGTACCCATGGAGACTATTGTGGTAGAGGCAGAGCCACAGAGCCAAAGCTCTGAGCCCTCGGCTGCTCTTTCACCCACAGGAGGGCCCTGAGGCCGTGCAGCAAAACTCCGCAGCTTGTAGAACAAAACTGGAGAACCACGGCGCTAGTAGAATAAGGTGAATAACACCTCCATGTCATTCCGTCACAGCTTTCGCCAAGGTGCTATGAAAGGGATGGGTTACAGGCGAACCACGAGATAATGACCTCTGACTGTGCACGGCTGGGCGGCCTGGGGCTAAGGCTGGACTTGCAGCGGCCTCATCCAGGGCTCCTTGAAGGGTGGAGTGGTCATGCAGTGGGCTCCAGGGCCTCCACAGTGGGGCAGGGTGTCATCTCTCATTTGCATTCTGCTCACTACGCTGTGCAGAGCAAGGGCAAGGAGGTACTTGTCATACCTGGATATCCCTTTCGGCAGCTGGGGTTAACAAGATAATGTTGGGGGGATACTGTCATAGCTCCGGGTGAGGCTGGTTCAGAGTGGAGGCTTCCTCGCTTCCTGTTTTCACGCATATCTGAAGCTTCTGTCCATTTGTGGCAGAGCGCCCTTCTAGTGGCAACTTAACTAGCTTCAGGATGGCCAAGAATATACACCCATCCTGAAAATTAGAGCATTGCCATATATATATCTATTATATATATATATATTATTTTGAAATAATATGAAAAAAATTCAGTGGATTCAAAATCCATTCATATCATCACAATACATTTGAATATGACATTAACACACAAAGAAAAAGGAAAAGCTGTTAGTTTCTTTAAATATAATTTAAATGTGCATGTTTTTGTATGATTGTAAAAGTGCTTTAATTTTTTTTTAATCACCAACTTGTGCGAAGTTTCTCACTGATGTTGCCTATAAAGAACTTAAAGATATCATCATGACAAACTCTTTATCATGAATTTTGTGTAGTTATTTCAAGCATAAAATCTGATATAAATAAAAGAGTGGATGCATGTTCAAGTTTTTATTAAACACCTTGAGAGTATTTTATTGGAGACTTTATATATATCCAATATTTGATGTGTTCCTTGATTTTACTTTTTTACTATTTTACTTTTTAATCATAATTTCATAATACGAAGAAAATGTATTTTGCATTAAGTCTTATAGATGCACTTATATTTCCTCCAGTTTACTGAGTATGCAGCAAAAGTATTATTTTCCATGTGCGTATGCCATAATGTGAGAGATTGGGGAGCACTGTAAGAGGGAAATAAACATGCAGAGAAAGGTTGATCAATAACCAAAATAAAGAGGGTATAAAGGAAGCCCATATGAATGTTAGCCAGCAGGTATCAAGTGAGGAAGGAGAGTTATAAAACAGTATGTATGGTTTATTTGCACTTTGGCAAAATTAAAATATTAAAACTACTCTTAGTGGACGTCAGTGGTGTCTTGCCAGCTTACTGTGACTATTCTCTTCTGGTTACTGCCCCTCTTCAACTCAAACATGCTGATAGGATGAAGGCAGCCATGTTCATGGAATGTAAGCATGTCCTGTCCATGGCTGATTGGATCAGGGTGGGTTCTTTAAAGAATCCTTATTCCCTTCCCAGGGAGATTTGGGATTATGACCCAGAATGTCCAGTCTCAGTTTGGTTGCTCACTTGAATAGAGAAGATTTAAAAATCACAAGATGTTGGTCCTTGCCATTTTCTGCAGTAGGATGAGGAAACAGAGATGAAGGTTGGAGAGAACATTTTCCTAATTCCCTACAGTGTTTTAGTCTGTTTTTAAGACCTTCTTGTGAATTCAGGGAGACATTCTACTATCCTTATTGTAAATCTCCCCCTTTTGCATTAATTTCTTTAATTAGGTTTCCTTTGCCCACATCCAATGAATACATTATATTTTAATTCATATGAAAAGATGAAAGACAGAAATATCTACATTAAAATATTAACAGAGCTTCACTCTGGATGGTAGACTATGGGTGAATATTATTTTTTACTTTGTTTTTAGCAAAACTTTTCCAAAAAGCATGTATAATTCCTCATGACAAGAAAAAAAAATTAACTAATGTATTTATTTAGGGGATAAGAAGTTGGGTAATTATGTTTGAGTCTAGTTTTTACATTTAAGCTCCTAATTTTGAGCCTTATTATGCATGACATAAAATGGAAGGCTTGACAAATAATTCTGAAAAGACTGGTCTTTATTATTTTAACTATAAAACTAAAATAAAAAACCATGAATATATTCTTTAAATACATATAAAAGTAATTGTATTTTTCATTTGCTTGCTAAGGGAGGAATTTACAAACATTTTACTGGTGTATAAGTCGTACTCCATTTAGAGAAATATTTTACGCAGAGAAAGATATCTGTCCTCAATGTCTTTTAATTAGGCAAAGTGAGCCATCAGAAAATTAACAGATTCCCAATCCTGATCCTCATAGTGGTCTTCCACTTCCCTGCAATGTCTGTAACATCAACAAAGTGAAATTTCAATGAAGTTTAGCCAATGTTATTATCCTAGGGGGATGGGGAAGGTAAGAAAGCAGAGTTGATTTTGGGAACTGCCCAATGATTAGTGGATTAATAGGAAAGTATGTTTTTAATGAAGCACAAGAAACAGAAAGGGTACAGTCTCTATCCTCAGACTGCTTTCGAAATGCCAGGAAAATCTGAGCCATTGAGAAACCCTCGATTTAAATGTAAGATTCTAAGGAGGCAAGAGTGAGAACTTGCTTCTCAAATGGTCTCTTTCTAAGGGAAAATAAAAATACCCAACACATTAATAATTTGGCAAAGCTGGCCATCTGACTCAAAAAACTTAAATGCTGACATAATTCAACCTGAAGAGTGTGTACTTTTGTGCTCAGCACAGATGGGTTTACCTGCATGGATTTCGGTTCTTATTTAAAGTTGTTGTCTTTAAGATGAGAAATGGAAGGGTGACATTTCCTGCTGCATTTTTCTCTGGCAAGTCTTCAGCAGAAATAATCCCTAGTGTGATTTGTCTGATGACAATACAATGCAGTAAATGGCACCTGTACTTTGGGTGAGAAAAGAAAAGGGTCTGTCCTACTAGAGAGAAGACATGTTTGCTTAAAATAAAAAGCTATTGGATAAGACATGTTCAAATGTGTGGATGACTCTGTCTTCTTCCTCAATACTTAACCCTAAATGTTGCTTACATCAGATTCTTGAGTCTGTCACAGACCTTGGCCAGCCCCAAATGTGGGCTTTGGATTCAGGTGACCTGGTTTGCTTTGAATCCCTAGTGGTGGGACACTTGAAAGGTAACTTAATTTCCCTGATTATTATTTTTCTTCTTTGTAGAAGGGGCTAATAATAGTCACCTTCCAGTGGTGGCGATTAAGTCTGATGAAAGTACCTGTCCCTTCTCTGACATAATGCACACTCTTGCAGAATATTTCTGTTCTTTATCTATATTATATCTAGAGGCTTAATTTCAGCTCTAACCTTGTCTGTCTTGAAAAACTTCCACTACAAAGCCTCCTTATCTTTTATGAATATATTTTGTTCATTGCACCTGCATTCACATTTCTTCTGGATCACTTACATATTTGCTACTGGAAAATGTTCTAGAATATTCTTCTAAGGACTCCTTCTTCTGTCCAAGGACTGAGATTCCATTAGCTGTTTGGATCTGGGGACTATCAGATCAGTAGCTTGGAAATATGATTCACTTCTGAGACTTGAAACTATCACAAAGTACAGATTAGTTGTCCTTGCCTCTTTTATTTATTATGAGAACTAAAGGAGACAATGTCTGAAGCCTTAGCATGATGCCTAAACATGGCTATGTGAATGATGATGTTGATTGTGTTGGGTAGTCCTAAGTGTGCCTGCCAAAACAATAACTTAAACAGTAATTATGTTGCAGATTTTTTTTCCAATCAAAGATTAGAGATAGCTATAGATTGCAAATAGGATTTGACTCCTTTGCCCGCATACTTTCTGGAATACTAGGTTAAGAAGGATTCTGAAGCTGCATCTTAGCTCAGTGGGAAAGAGTGCTGTAACTGATTAGAGTTGTCAGCTGTGAGAGAAGGGGGAATGGTGGACGATACTTAGCATTCTTCTTCTAGGTAAGTTTCTTTGTTGTTGTTTTTCAGTACCTGCTTAGGTGGAGCAAAAGATTCCTTGATTCATTTATCTTACCCATTTCCACTTTCTAGTGTAAAAAAATACTCTATGTTAACAAAAAATCGGAGAAGAACAAAATAATGAACTCTATACTCAAACTCTTCCATGTTAGTTTCTGAAAAATTATAGGCCCTCCAAAGTCATTACCAATTTTAGAATTATTAACTCACAAAAATTGAAGTAAAAATAATGAAACTAATAAAGTAATAGTAATTCAAAAGCAAGTGTAGCATTTGTTGAAAACCCTGGTAATTGAAGACAACACTAATGATATTCTAATAACAAGTTTGTTCCCCTAAAGATTAAGGCTGCATGATGTTAGCTATGTGTATGTACATGCATGAGGTTTCCAATGTTGCCAAGCCTTGATGAGTGGTCATACTTAGGAGAATCCTAAATTAGAGGCTTCTATAATTTCTGGTTACACACTAATTTTAGTTTAATGTAACAAAGATTACTAATGGCCCCTAATATCCCCGAAAGGACATTGGGCATATTAGTTGTATATATTTATAAGTTTCGTGGAGGTTCAATGAGATACTAAATGTAACACTGAGCACACTGGCTGCACATAGCATAAGCACAAAAAATGTTAGTTTTTATTAGTCCATGCAATTTTAGGAATTCTGGTGAGATGCTGCTAGCTCTTTAAGTTCTTTTCTATCTTCTTTGTGAGCCCCACTACACCACTTGAATGTACTTTCTTTCATTTAAGGTTTTGATCTATGTTTTTTAAAAAGGCATATTGCTCTGGGAAAACTGACACTTTAGTCCTTTATAGGTTTAGCATATTTATAAGTGTCTATAATGAGCTAGACACCATGCAATGCCCTATATGGGAGAGGGGGGTCCCTAATATGAATGTCATGGTTTCTGACTTCATGGAACTATCACTCTTTCTGAGATGTGTGTGGCTGCCAGGATTAATCTCATAACTTCTATGAACTGGCCCAACCCACCTTCCCAAATGAATTTCCTATCACAGTGTGTTATGCTGTGTCCACATTGAACCACCATATTTCCTAAGCAATCCTTATGCTTTCCAAACCTTGTCTCTTGTCACATTCTATTTCTTCTAACTTGGAAAGATTACTGTTCTCACTTTTAGAAGAAATAGGTCAACTGTAGCCTCACCTGTGAAATCTCCTTTATTATCACAGTCTGAAAGTGAGACTCCCTTCTTTGAATAGCTGTAGTGGTATATATTTTTGGTGAATGAATCAATGTGTGGATGAGTAAATAAGTTTGTATCTTACTATACTCTGGGGGCGTGGGTAAAATCACGTCTTAGGCATGCCAAGTGAATCTGCAGGAAAGGTGGCAAGATATTCTGAAGGCCTGCATTGGAAGCTTGGCACTTAACACATACATACAGCGAGACGTGCTGCATACTGGGGTGTAAGGGCACTAGCTCTGGAATCAAATCCTAGTTCTATCACTGTATGCATGTATGACTTCAAGCAAGTTCCTCGGTTTTCTCAACTGTAAAATGGAGATAACAATTATACCTACACTGCAGGGGCACGAAGATGAAATTAGATAATAACTGTTTAGCTCTTGAGAGGATAAGAACTTGGCATACGGTAAGAATTCAATAAATGTTCATTATTCTGGTCGTTTGCTATTTTATGAGCTTCTCCTTCTCCGTGTACCCTCAAGACTAGACTTGGTGGTCTTGAATCTAATTCTTTGGATCCATCTTTCTTGATAGATACATGTTTAAATTGCTTATGCAAATATAAAACTGGAGACCATTAGGAGACTACCTGAAGTATCAGGAGATGTGGTTTGTGGAACTTACATTATCTGTTGCACATGAGCCAGTTCTTCAATTGGAGTAGCTCCTACTCCATTCTCTTTCAAGTTCATACCTCCTGCACTTGATGTTCGTCTCTTTCTGTTAGCTGGTAATAGTTGAAACCAATTAAAATGCAATTAATAAGTGATAACTCTGGTGTAGAATGATGTTGGCTTGTGGCAGAGGCGTTTGGAGACAGCTGCCCAGCAGTCCTGTCAGGCTGGCAGAGTAAGCTCGAAGCCCATTTAAATGCTCTTTGAAAAATAACTGAAATGCTTTCCTCCAAGTGTCACCAATAAAACACAAAATGCATCCCCAAGAGCAACTTGATGTGGTGCTGTTTACAGCAAATTTCCCCGATGAAGGACAAATACATCATTTATGTTATATGTGTGGATGTATGTGTTAAGTAATGTGCGCCATCCACTGTAACAGGACATTTGGATAATGTAATTTGGAAAGAGAAGTACAGATGAGAAGATTAGAGCCTTATCCGCAACACCACAGAGTATTGGAGCACAACATTCAAGGTCAGTGGGAGTTTCTTTCAAATCACTTTCATGAGGTACTGAAGCTGTACCTCATGGTGGCTTCCCAGCTTGCTGTGGCCTGGCAAGTTGGACAGTGGCTGGGTGGACGCTTCACAAGGTAGAACCAAGAGATGCGTGAATGAGGGACGAGACCTGATAAGAGGAACCGTCGTCGGGGAGAGGAGCTGGGGAAAGGAATGGCGTTTCTGAAAGGAGGAGAGCAGCAGTGGGGGGCTAGTCTGGGTTTTTTATACCCACGTTCTGGCATCTTCCCTACTTAGCACCCTCTTCACTCTCAGCGTCCCCGTTTATGCAATGAATTATATACCAACTAGAGTTTAAACTGCAATGCTCAATTTCACTCTAATAAGCCAGGAAAAAGTAGTGTGGACCCAAATCTGTCCCTGGCTGCTGAAATTCCAATTTGTCTAATAGGGATTTAGAAGGAAAGTCAAGAGACTGCATGCTGAAAGGCCCAAGCGCATTCACTTGGTTACTTAGGTAATAAAGGTGACACATCTGGGGCTAGCAAGATAATCAAATGTATTAGTACCTAATGCAAATTTGGTCCTCTGGAGGATTGACAGGCCGTTTGCCTGGGATCTCTGACTGCTCACCTTGTGGCAGAAATGATGCCTCACTTCTCAAGGTAGTTGAACTGAGAAAACACAGACAAATGGCATGGCTGCTTATGAGATGAAGATTTTATTCAAGGAGGGGGCTAGAGGGAGATATGGTCCAAGGACTAATTCTAGTCCAGGGACTGGAACTCGTTGCCTCAGAAACAGTGCCTCCTCAGAAAACAAAGCCGACAGAGCAATCATCTCCTTGGGTTCCTGCATGTCTACTCAGGGGGCGCCAACTGCCACCCAGGAGAGCAGAGCTTAGCTGTGTCTCACTCTGGCAGCTCCTACACTAACAATGGAGTGAGTCCAAGAAGATTAGCATGGCTTCTGTGCAAGAAGGTGATTGATTTTTCCCATTTTTTTAAGCCAAGTGTTATAATTTTTATTCAACGTTGTACTGGAGGCTCTAGCCATTGAAGTAAGGTAGGAAAAAGAAATAAAAGTTGCCACGATTGGAAAGAAATAAGCAAAACAAATTTTCAGAGATGACATGGAAATTGTCCAAGTAAAGGACCTAATTTATATACAGATGTATACACGTACACACACATCATGAGAATTTAACAAAATTGCTAGATATAAGATCAACTGCACAGCCACACAATAGTAACCAATAGTTATAAAGTATTGTTCAATTTATATAAAATACATCTAAAAATATGATACCAAGGAAGAAATCTAACAGAAGATGTCAGCCTTTTATGTGGAAAAGCACACAATTTATTGAGAGACATTAAAGAAGACCTATATAAATGGAGACACGACATGTTTCTAGAGAAGGTGATCAGGTTTTCCATAATTGATCTGTTAAAATAACAATTGAATTCTTGATGAAACTTGATAGATAGCATCTAAGTGTATATGAAAGAGGAAAGGGCAAACAAACAGCCAAGAACAGCTTGAAAAAAGAAAAATGTAGGAGAGCTTGACCTACCAGCTGTAAGGATTTGTTATCAAGCTTTCTGGCAGCTCAGTGAATGGCTACACAAAGATCACCTAAACAGAACGAAGAGCCTGGAAAAGAGCTGCCCTGAATAGAAGCCTGACTGTACAGAGCTCACATAGCAGACCCAGGGGGAAGATAGGACTATGCAGAAGAATGGTGTTGGGACAATTCGTCATCCCTGTGGAAACAAGACAGGTTGGGTCTCTGCTGCATATTCTAAACAAATCTAGTTCAGATGAATTAAAAGTTTAAAAGTGAAAAAAAGTTTAAAGCTTCTAAAAGAGAATATAGGATAAAATCTTTACCTCAGGGAAGTACGTTTAAACAGTTCACACGAGATAGAAGCTATAAAGGAAAGGAAATAAATTTGGTTATATTAACACAACATTTTATGTATATCAGTAGAGAGACAGATAAAAAGAAAACTTAAAAGAAAATGGGCAAAAGACATTAAAAAGACATTCTACAGAACAAGTACCCCTGATGCAAGTAAATATATGAAAATATTTCACCTAATTAGTAACCAGAGAAACCCAAATTAAAGCTCACCGAATTTGTGTCTTACACCCATTAGACTGATAAAGTTGGACCATATTAGACCTGATGAGAATGTGAGAGTATAAATTAGTACAACAATTTTGGAACGTTATTTGACATTATTTTTAAGACTTGAACAAAACACCCCATTAACTAAAAATTTCATTCTTAGGGGTATATGTATGTAGAGAAATTCTTGCTCATGTGCATAACGTATAAAAATATTCATACTGTGTTTACACAAATGTCTATTCAAATATCCATGGACAGGAGAACGGATCAATAATCTGTACACCATGTAGAAGTGAAGATGATTGAATGCAGCTTCATGTTGCAAAAGGATGAGAACCAAAATCATTATATGGAGTAAAGAAAGTAAATTACAAAAGGATACACAGAGTGGGTTTCTACTTAACAAATTTCAAATGTACGAAAATAAGAGGCATATATTTCTGGGTTACCTGCATATGGAATAAAACTATTTTAAAAAGCCATAATTGTTGGTGGAGAGGGAGGAAATAAGAAAGACGAATGGGGAAGGATATCAGGGACTTTGCCAGAATTAGTGGGTTGCTATTTCTTAGGCTGGCTTGGGCATAGGCGTGCTCAATCATTCTTTATACCTTAGCTATTCACTAGGCATACTTTTTGAATGTATGAAATATTTCATGAAAAAATAAATTTTTAAAAAGCTTCCAGCTGGCCACAAACTCCCATCAACTGATGTAGGCAGTCCAATTATTTCCTTATTTACAGCTGGATTTTATACTTTTAACTTTGGCTCATCCCTGAACAAATTTACCGAACATGGTCTAGTGATCAGATTAGCAGCCCTCTATAATGTTTTAGCTAATCCCAACCTCAGCATATGCATAATACAATTTTAATGACCCAGAACAACATATTTAGTCATCTAGTAGAGGCAGTTTCCCCATTAGCAACTGCATCGGAAATCCCCCAGTATGTAATTTCTATTAGTGACTTTATTATGAAGTTCCATTGCTGCCTGCTGGGGGCTATCCCAGGAACCAGATTTGATGATCCCAACAAATGTTACTTCCTCCACGAAGCCTTTTTCAGTGCCTGAAGGCAGAGTTTGTTGTCCTGTTCGTCTCAATAGTATTTCCTTGTTTGCAAAATGAAGAGTACTGACTTGCACCTTATAGATTGCCATGAGAAATAAACGAGATAATGCATTTAGAGCTCACAGTAAGCACTCAGCAAATATTAGCCATTCTTGTGTTTGTGTTTGTATTTATATTTTTATTCTTGTTCTTGTTATTATTCTTATGGCTTTATTGGAATGCATGGCACAGGAAGACATGCATTAGCTAATTATGGGTAGCTCTGTCTCCCTCTGTAGTCTCTAAACCCACTGAGGGTGTGAAGTGTGTCTTCCCGTCGATGTGTTTCCAGTACCTAGTATTGTTTTGAGTGTGTAGTAGACACCCAACACTTATTTCCTCAATTTAGTTAAAATGGAATTTTTTTATGGTTTCAAATTCTTCCTTTAAAATGTAGGACTTCTAGCCCTGTTCCAGATTCCAGGCCCTTGAAAACCCTAGAGATTTGTGTCTCAGCTCCATGGCCAGGGGATGCCAGTGGTATTTGGATTTGCCCCTTGCTGGCTGTAATTGGAGTTCTGGTGAGATGATCGCAGGGCTCCCATAAACACTTCTTGAGGAAAATGAGAAATGTCCACCCTTGGACATTTAACTATTCTGGTTAGTTAACTATTCTGGTAAGAAAAATTTTCTTAAACTGTCATTCATTACCACCTGGCTTGGTCCGAAAATGTAGGACCCACACATGAGCAAAACCTTCTTTTCCTAAGTCAAATTGTTTTCTTGAAAAGATCTATTTTGGAAAGAAGGAAAAGCACTTATTATTGATCATAAGGCAATAATATTGTTTATATTTATAAAATTGTAATTTACTGCTGAATACCATCCAATGAATGTTTAGAGCTGGGCCCAGATTCACTGATGCTACACTTTGCTATTCCACATGAATCTGAGGAATAAATGATAGCTGATAGGATGCTTGGCAAGGAGAGGGCCGGAGAATATAGACATTGAAGACATTCAGTTAGTCTATTCCTCCAAAGATCTTTCATTCTAATCTTGATCTGTGACAATTCTAGTTGTATAGTCATATGCTAAATATATCCAAGAATTTCTCTGTTAGAAAGGCAAAAAAGTGTGATGTGATATGTAATACAGATTATTATGAAATTTTATTGGGAATTTTATTAGTTTAATTAATAAGCATATAAAATGTATTTGGTTAGAGGGTTTATAAAGATATAATTATATGATTACATATGGTTGGAGATAATTTGTGTTATATTATTAGAAATAGAATATACTAAATCAGTGGATTTGAGGGAATAGATTTTTAGATAGTGAGCTATTTTAGGGCGTTATCAAGATGGAGAGTAGGAGGATGGGAGGATCTATGTTTTTGTGACCATAGCAATGGTGAGAGCCAAGGATAGCAATCAGAGTCTCTCTAGGTGGGGCAGAAATCTTGGCTAAGAATGTATTCTGTAAGCATCACTCTCGCTGGTCCAGGTACTGAGTCCTTCCCCATCTCAAGATACTAGGATGAACAAAACCCCATGCAAAGGCAGTAAGCAGTCATCAAGGCAGGGCAGAACATAGGTCTTATCAGCTGGCCCTTGGCATAGGACTTGGCATGAAGGAATGGTTGAGTATTGGTAACATATGAAATCAAATGGGGAAGGGTTTTCATGGTGAATAAAAGAGATGTATCACCCTTTCCCCCTCCAGACCCCAGGATGCGTTGCTCTTACCATTTTGTCTGCTGGAGTGGCCCTGATACAGGTCACTAATCAGAGGTTTAGAAACTTGTGTTGCCTCCCTGGTACTGTCACATTAGTAACAGGTTGGGGGGAAACCCTAGAAGCAGCAGGTAGGGGAGCCCACATAGTAGAAAGTGCAACTTTGGAGTCAGGCAATGCTTTCTTTAAGTCCAACCTCTGCCACTCACAGGATCTGAGATCTTGTGTAAGTTACTTAATATTTCTGAGCCTGTTTCTTATTTTTTATAAAATGCAATGGAAACAGGTTCTTCTTAAGCATACTTTTATTGGGTTTTGCTTTGTATTTTAATTAAGAACTAAAGACTACATCTATCAAATGCCTGGTACATTGCAGGTGCTTCGAATTCTCCTTTACTAATAAACATTTATTGAGTGTAACTCCAGTCAGGCTCTGGGCGAGAATGTGGGAAAGAAAGATGAATGAGACACTGTTTTATTTATTTATTTTCTTCAAGGAACTTGCTATCTGCTTGAGAAGACAGGTGAACCAGTGTGGTAACTATTTCACAAGAAGGAGTGGAAGAAACTGCTAGATGTCTTCTAGTATCTAGCCATTCCTCTTTCTTACAAAAAAAAAAAAAAAAAAGAACCTCAAGTCTTTGTTGGGGACATTGCCCTTCAGCTAAAATACTCTTTCACAAACTCCATTTACTGGTCGGGGTACTCTTGCAATTAAGTTACAGCCAATGGGAGATAATAAGTTCTGTGTGTGATGTCTGGGATGTTTCCTGAAGGTAAAGGGACATTCCTTTATTGCTCTTTTTCTTATTCTGCTATCTGGAATGTGGGAGCTAGAGCTGGAACAGCCAGCTTGGACCTGAGGTGGCAGTCATGTGAGGACAGAATAGTGTGGCAGCAAAGCAGATTTACCACTGAACCTAGATCTTTGGTAATAGTGAGGACAGCTTTGAGTGTCTTGCCTTCTAATTTCATGTATGTGAGAGAGGAGTAAATACATTTTTTGTTTAAGCCTCTGTTCTTTTGAGTTAGGTTGCTATAACTTGCAACCTAACTTAATTGACTTAATGCAATAGGATACAGTGAGGGACACTAAGGAGGGACTGGAGACATTTATTTTGGGGGGGGGGGGTTGGGAGAACCAGGAAAGGTTTCTTAGAGGAGGTGATGGTTAGCAGGTTGGGGAGAATGAGCAGGGGGCCTGCTACCTGATATGGTGCACAGACATTAAGAGTTTGGTTCTTTGTCTATTTATATATATTGTTGGCATTACCTAGACTAGTTTGTTAAAAAGAGGGTTTGAGAGTTCTTATGTAAATTGACCTACCATTTCCTAAATAAGATAAGGCTGGGGATTTTCACTGAGAGGCTGAAAAAACTGGACTGGTATTTTTTTATTTAGTGTGTGTGTGTGTGTGTGTGTGCGCACGTGCATGTGTGAGCATGTTATGATGGTTTGGAAACGCTAATAATTGCTTCCTCCTCATATTTCCTCTTATTCCTTGACCCTTCTCCCATGTTTTGACCAACTAAATTGGTTTGTGTTCACTGACTCAGAAGAAGAAAGTAGCTACACAGAGCAGAGAAAAGGGAATTGTTTTGCTGACTTTTGAACTTCAAAAGTACAGGCTCAGAAGATTCTCAGACTGTCCAGTGAAAACAAAAATTTTGTCACTGGAGATAAGAGATAGACAAGAAAGACCAATGAATCCCTAAGAAGTTCTGTGTGCCCTGCTTTCTGAGCCCAGCCCCAGGCCAAGGGGGTAGGACCACCGGAAAACTCAGCTAGCTTTGTGGGATCTGAAAACACAGGGTCTGTTAGCCCTCTCCTAGGTAGAGTCCTGGGTAGGTGACAAGGCTCCAGGAGAGAAATGACTGTATTACGTCTAGGCAGAATGAACCTTAGATACTCAGAATTCCCCTAAATTCTAGTATGGTATGGGAGATGCAAAATGACTCCTGTGTGTCCAGGAGTGGCCAGAAGTAGCAGAGAGAGCATCTCTAGATCCATGGAAGTCTGGGGGAGTAGGAGGAATAACTCAGAGGTAACAAGAGGGCATATTTCTGTGGGACTTAACATGGAAAGATGGCTGTGAGGATGTGGTGCCCACCCTTTAACACCTTACATAGTAAGGCCCCAGACTCTAGGGGTCATGGATGACCCATCATAGGAAAATGGAGTTGAGGGGTACCTAGGTGGCTCAGTTGGTTAAGCATCCAACTTTTGATTTCAGCTCAGGTCATGATCTCAGGGGTCATGAGATTGAGCCCCGCATCAGGCTCCATGCTGAGTGTGGAATTTGCTTAAGATTCTTACTCTCCCTCTCCCTCTGCCCCTCCCCACCAGCTTGTGCTTACTCTCTCTTTCAAAAAACAAACAAAAAAAAAAGATAAAGAAAGAGAGAGAGGAAGAAAGAAAGGAAGAAAGAAAGAAAGAGTAAAAGAGAAAAAGAAAGAAAAGAAAAATGGAACTGAATCTCACATTGCTAATCTGGTGAAGAGCAGCTCAGTTTAGTTATGGAAAAACAAAGAAAATGATTGTTCATGCAGACCTGAATATGAGGATAGAGATTAGAACCTACTGCATATTCATTCATTCAACAGTAATTTACTGCTTACCTGTAAAGGGATTGGCACTGTAGTAGGCATTTGGGATACTGCAGTGAACAAAACAAATGAAATTTCTGACCTGGTGTAGCTTACTTATAGTTAGGGAGATGGACGATTTATAAAAGACACATAAATGTTATTATATTATTCAGGCAGGTAGTCATAAGGACTAGGTAGAAAAATAAAGCAGAGTCAGGAATAATTTACCTATACTAGAAGGTGAATATTCATACATTAATGATGAGTCTAAATAGGACTCCTTCCTCTTATTACCAGTCTTGTTGTGTGTCATATTGATCTTGTGTAACTGATGAGAACACACAATCATTGATCACTCTCAAGGTGGGAGATGCCAGAAATGATGATGAAGTAGGTAAATTGTCTTTGATACCTTGTAAAGATCAAGGCCAACGTTGAAGTTGAGTGCCAGATTTTGGCTAAACCCCAGGGCTAAAACTGAACTTCAATGCAAAACCTCATGTATTTTCTCTTTTAACCTGTCATTCACTCCACAGGGTAAATACCTGTATTCAGTTTTCTAGATGAAAGCACTGACTCTCAGAAAGGTTGGTCAGTTGACTAAGGTTCTACCAAGATTCAGACCCAGGACTATAAATTCATGGCCCTCACTCTATGCTAAACTGGGTAAAACATTCCGGCAGGATCCATGGGCTGCACTCCTGGGCTCTCTCTGGCTTTGCAGGCAGTTTTTGGGGTTTCAAACAGAAGGAGGAATTTGGGGGGTTTCAAATAGGCCTGAGAAATTCTCTGCCATCCTCTGCTGACCCTCCCTTGGCTAGGGAAGTCTCAGAAAGTCCGAGCACTGCCATTCGGGATGGAGGGTTGAATGGGGTAGGAGAGGCGGGAATGTTTTGCAGAGAGACTCAAAAGTGTAGACTATTCTGCAGCAAACCTCTGTGGATTACATTCAGCTGTAATCAATCTGCAGACCATGGCAGAGACATATGTTATGGTACTAAACCGGAAGATTAGAAGGTTTGAAGGGACCGTGGGGATCATCCAGTCCAATCACCGCCCTAATCTATGAATTTCCTCAATATAGGGTCTCAGATTTGGAGATAACTCATCTTTTCATTCTCCTCCCATCTCTTGTTTTATTAGAGAAGTTCTAACCTGACTGAGCAAATGGCCTGTGCTCAAAGAGGTCTTTCTATTCTAGAGGTGAGTAAGGGTAATGACCAGCTACAAGGGATGAGTAGCCTGAGGTTGTTTGACAGGGACATCTAAGGACAAAACTCAAGGGTCTCTGTCCAAATTCCCAGAAAATTGGAGCTGATTTTATCACAGTGGGGGCCATGGACCTCAATTTCATGGCCTTCCTCAATATAGAGATCAACAGTTTGGCAAAGTTATTGGCCAATTGACTCGCAGAATAAGCATTAATAAAGGAATTCAACCCGAACAATGTGCTATTTTATGGCTAGTACAGGTAGGCTCACCTGTATGAATTTACTGTGCTTATTTAATATCCTCTTTAAGATGAAAAATGATGCCAGCTCAGTGTTAATAGCATCTTTTGACACTGAGAGAGTATTCCTGTGGATCGAATGGCAGTCGCTTCTTCCGCAGACAGAGATTGAAAACTTTATCTTGAATGTCTTGCACGGAGGATGGCATTCCATACAAACAAACGTTTGCACCAGGGTGCATGCTGATGGGACGGTGCATTACCACAGGAGCCTCGACTTTGCAGGCTCACTGGTCAAGGATGTCCTCTTTCAGGGAGCCTTTGTCAGTTGTCATCAAGCCAGTAGAAAAGGAGCTGCTAACTAACTCATATTTCACTTACAGGTCAGCTCTTGAGATATTCTCTATCGGATGGCATATTTTGCTTTTTCATTATTCTATATCTTACTACCTCTTTCAGTCTTAAAATCCTATCATCATGAATAATAACAAATGTATAGAGACACTCTGGCGATGAAATTATTCAAAGTTCCCTTTGAGATCCTGAAAGCGATGGGGAAATACTTCAGGGAACATGGGGAGCACAAGATACTGATCTTTCCCCAGGCTCTGATTTCTCTGCCTATCAACTCAGGGAGAGTCTGAAAGTATCTTCTAGCTCTAATATCTCAAAAGTCTGTAATTTCTTTCCTGCCTTTAGGAACAAATTCACAGAAAAGTCTTCCTATTCAGGCACATGACATTTTATTTCTCATTATTTTCTATATAAGATAGTGTAAGCTGGGTAAGGTATTTGGCAGAAAAATATCATTGGATTAGGACTCAGGAAGCAGATTGTAGCTTTGGCCAATAAAAGGTGTATGGCCTGGAGTAAATCACTTAAGTTCTCTAAATCTTAGTTCGTTCATTTATAAAATGAAAGCACTGGGTTCAACTCTATGTTTTGCTTTGTTTTGTCTTTCAGTCGTAAGAAATTATGTCTTGTAGACCATTAGAATTTTGTGATACATAACAAATTACAAAAGCAAAAGATAACAAATAATTGTTATTTTGACTTCTTTCTAAGAAGATCAGTCCTTTAAATAGAGAAAGTGTTAATGCATTGGGTTCTTATTTTGGGGAGTAGGGGTGGAATACTGGAAAAACCAGTGCTTTTCACACTGGCATCCAGGAACTCTTGAGAAGTCATACATGTATTTTAAGAGGTCTGCAAGTTCCTATGTCACTGGCATAGAGACGCCAAACCAAATAGCACCTAGAATTGGGAATGGGCAGGTGGTAGATAGAGGTGGATGAGAGGTTGAGGGTAGGAAGGTGTATGGGTCAGAGTTTTGGCAACAAACAGAAGGGCATTTAAATTGAGTAATTTGAGGAGAGTCTACTAAAGAGAGTATTTCCAAAGGTGCATAGGGTGCATGAAAAGCATACAGGGAAAAACAGTGCCCAGAACCATTAACACTCCTGGGTTAGCAAGGGTGGAGATAGGAGTAATCCCCAGAACACAAACAGATAAGGAGAAGAAGCTGTGACCTTCAGCTGAGGTACACAGCCAACCCATAAGTGGGGGCTGAGAAAATACCTCAACTTCACCCTCCCTTCCACCTCCATTTGCCTGCAAGGCTCTACTGTATCGCACTGGACCAGGGTGAAGGGGCCCACTGATTTAGCCAGATAGGTCTGCCTCCAGTATGGCAAGGCAGGGAGATGGACCAAAGAAGCAACACAGGTGAATAGAGGAAAAATAAGCTTCAGACCTTTTAAAAGGATGACTCAAATGTTCAGTACCATCTATGCTGAAGGCAGGCTCTGCTTAACGTGGTTCTAGTTCATGAAGTCCTGTGAAGTAACATGGCTCTGCATTTCTTCTCTTCTTCCAATGCTTGATGCAACACGAGGCACACATGAGAGGCTCAGCGAAGATGTGTTGATTTGATTAGGTGGGTGCTTATACTTTACATTTACAGGTAACATCTAGAGGAATGTGATAGTTTCTCAAAACTCATACTTTCCCTTACAAATTCAGAAAAAGAAGAGAAAGAAAAATATTCTAGATTTGGGGTTCCTGAGGAAATGAAATAAAAACAAAGAGGAATGCCAAGATTTTATTTTGTTATTAACGATGCCATTTTGTTTTGTAATGCCATTTCATGGTTGTTCTCTTATTCTGGTCTTTAAAACAACCTTTGAGTTTCTTTTGGTTTTGGGGTCTTGGGGGGGGGGCATTTTTGGTTTTGGTTTTGGTTTTTTACCCCCAGTTTCTAGATGAGGAGAATGAAGCCCAAGGAAGCTGAGCAATTTCCCCCAGGTTACCTCCTAGTGCTGATGTCGCTGTTGATTCCACCACACTTCTCATTATTTTAAAAAGTCTTAATGCAAGATTCCCTGAGGGGAGATGTTAGCTTACTAATTTATTCATCTTCTACCTTTTCTTTTTGTAAGTGGAAAATATGACAATTTTATTTGCAACCTAATGGACTATTTTTGGGGGGGGGAATTGAATTTAAGTGATATCATCAATCACCTAGCCAGATGATGTATGGCTTCAGGAAACAAAATTAAAAGAGTTAAAGCAGTTAAGCATATATTTTGTTTCTGTTTTGCATTTTTAACAGAACCAGAATACAGTATATTCACCAACACCTGTTTGTTATTTGCAAAATACTATATTTAACTCGTTCTTTAATTGAGCAGGATTTCACGTCAGATTCAAATTCTGCAGATGGATTGTTTAGAAATAAAATGTCACATTTCTTGTTCACACATCTAATTTCTTTTTGACCTCAGAGAATTCCTCAAATCTAATGAAACTGTTAGGTAGAGGAGTGAGGAGAATCCGGCTGCTATCAGGCAGTTTGCTTTCTCTTTATGTATTTTTATGATATCTGTTTGGCAATTACCAAATGGTGGTCTCAGGGATACCCATCTGTCATGCCTAATTAGGGACTATTAGGGATGATTTTATGATCTCATTTATATAAAAATCAATGCATATAAAAATATTTATACACCTCCACCCCCCCATTGCCTATTCATGATGATGACGTATGAATTGAAATGGGGAAGGAAGGGGGAGAACTGTAACTTTCTACCTTCAGCATTTTTTTACAGTATGTATTTGTTTTATAACCTAGTAAATGTGATCAAATACTTTAACAAGTAAACAAATAAATGAAAGATGAACCAACAATAGAGATTACCTTAAAATTTAGCATTGATTCAGACGATAAATATGAGTGTATATGAATTACTACATACCATCTACAGTGGACTATTAAAATGCTGCCACCTCAGTGTCCCAGATGAGACATGAGAATATCCATGAGAATACCAAGTCAGACTGCTGCTGCTGCTGCCGCCACCATGGGCTTTGGGCACTTTGGAAGTCACTAGTACTTTCCTGTACCCAGATTGGGTCAACATAGTTCTATTAAGTTGTTCTCTCCAATCCAGTTGCTTTGGCCTATCTACATAGGAAATTATTCTGATAAAAAATTAGAATTTTCAATATCCTACAAATGGTGCAGGCAGAACTTTCAGTTCTTTCTCCTTTCAGGCAAGTGGAACACTAGAGCAAGTTAGGAAGAGAATTTGACAAAAAGCAGGTAGTTAATTCCTCACATTTAGGAAGAATGCTGTTATGCATGACATCTAATTTCACCAAGAACATTTTTCAAGCTCCTTTCTGGTTTTCTCTTTGGTGTATGACTTTGTAAGCAACACTACTTATATTTTAACAAAATTTATATTTCTATTTTTTGGATATGTGAAAAGAAATTGTGTTTACAATATGAACCACATTTTCAACTTTACTGATGTGTTGCATTTGAGCATCTATGAAAATTTTAAGCCAGGAATACTGAATGACAACATGTAATTTCTATTTTTTGTGTGTGAAAAACCTAATTCTTTAAGAAATGCTATTTTTTTCTAAGATGATTTACTGAGAATGGAAGTCCAGTAACTTCTCTTTAATAATGATAGTTTTGTGCTATTGATGATTTTACAAATTATTAATATGCAGCTAGCTGTCCAAAATGCAGACAAAAATGTGTGTTTTCATAGGTCTACTTGAGTTAGGGTGTGTGTGTGTCTGTGTGTGTGTGTGTCTGTGTGTGTGTGTGTCTGTGTGTGTGTGTGTGTGTGTGTGTTTGCGGTCATAAAAATTTGGCAAGCATAGCAAGGATAATCCTCTTACCCTCACCATTTGAGTCTTACTCAAGCTACTGAGACCTGCATTAGAGCCAAGAAGGTAAGAATTTACATGAGGGTACGGAACTCAGAAATAGTTCTGTCATAGGCCTTGTCAAATCAGTCTCTGTAGGGTTCAATCGTTTATTCAACAAGTATTTATTAAGAACCTAATATGTGTCAGGCAGAAGTAGGCACTGGGGATACAGCTGAGAACAAAGTTAGGATTTCAGTGTTTTAGGTAATGTTTGCTCCCCAGGGAGCAGACTCTGAGCTGCAGATTTATTAAGTTGTGTTCTTGGCTTCAACACGTCGGGGAGGGAGGGCAGGAAGAAGGATTGGACAAGCAGAGAGTGAACTACACTATAATCTTGGTAGATTATAATCATTTCTTGCTCTCTAGAGAAGAAGTAATCCTTCTTTTCTGGAACTTCGTGTTCCTGAGATTCCTATGTTTCATTTTTCAGGCCCTTGGCTAATCAGCGAAGTTCTTACCACTATCCATGAGTCCATGATATTCTTACCTTGGGTCATTTTTCTTTTGACATAAACTGGATGACCCTGTAAACTGCCAAAGCTCTGCCCATTGGGAGGATTTCCAGTCATCATTGTCTATCAAGGACACCCTGAGTGAGGTGGTATCAATGCCACCATTCTTTTTCACCTTTCACTCCCATACCAGACTGAGCTGCGAACCAAGATTCAGGGTCTTCTTATCCATTGATGGGTCACAAGAAATCTCCCAGGCAGCCCTACCTGTTGCAGTGCAGGTGAGGGAGAAGTGCTGGTGTAGAAACAGTGGTGGATGACATGTGTCCTACCTCCTCTTGCAGCTCATTCATGCACTCCAGAATTATTTGTGTTCAATCCTGGACGCACCACTTCTGATTTAAAATAAACTTATGCTGGGCCCATCCAATTTTATGACTTCATGAGTCTCACAGAACTCAGGTCATGATGGGCAGTTCTGGCCGCGTGGTCGTTTGATGCTCCATGGTCTATCTTTTCCCCCAAAGCTCTGGAGCAAGCTACAAATAGGTATTGCTGTCTGTTCAAGTGAGTGCAACTATTTCCGATCCTCTTCTCTGATAGGGATGGAAAAGAACTCATTTGCCAAATCAATAGCTGCCTAGTATGTTCTGAGGTTGTGTTAATCTGCTCTAGCATAAATGACACATCTAACATAGCAGCTGCAATTGGAACTCCTACTTTTTGAGTTTGCTGGAGCATACTGTCATCCTCCAGGATCCATCTGTTTCTTTATAGGGGCCAGACTTATGAATTAAATGCTGTTCTGAGGAGAATCATCAAACCCTATGTCCTTCAGGTATAACAGTGGCACTGATTTCTGCCATCCGCTCTAAATGTAATATTATTTTCTTAGCTTGGAGTGTGGAGCAGTTTCAGAGCCTTCTACCTGGCCTTCCCCACTATGATAGCTCTTGCCCCACAGGTCAAGCACCCTCTGTGTCAGTCATGCTAACTACTAGGTGTAGTCAGACTACTAATCCAGGGCTACATTTTTTGCCTGACCCTTCTATATCCTCATACTAATGGTGGACCATGATGCCAACTTCAGGTGTTAATGTCAACTCAGACTCTGTGTCTAGGAGTCCTTTCACTGTTTGGGTGATCTCCTTTCTTCAGTGTACAGCTACTCAAGTAAATGCCAATGGGTCACTTTGGGGGAATGATTAATATGTACTCTTGGATGGTGTTAGAAAGCCCTCATTCCTGGGACCCACCCTATGTTTCAGTCAGTGAATTCTGGGTCTAAAACCTGGCTCAGGCCTGGAATCTGAGCAAGGAATTGTGGCCTTATATCAGTGTGACTGACTTCCTCCTTGATTTTCATCTTTGCAAAGTGTCACTTCATTTATCTTTCCTTGATATCTTTTGATTATGTATATTGACCAGTACCCTTGTTGGCTGCTCATTTATTGTTCACACTCCCACACAGTGATGGTATATATAATTAACCATTTCCCTAATCCTTTCTAGGTCCAGGCCCTTCTGCCTGCACTTCTGACTCTGTCACTCAACATAATTATATCCATTAGGTTTCTGGCATCTGGACTTTAATGTTTCAGTATTTTATCATCCATTTGCTATTGATGAGTCAAATATTATAATGGAATCTCCAACTTTCCTCTCTGGCCTGCAGAGGAGAACCACCATTGAACTTCTTAGTGATATTGACACCCATCTCACTAGTGCATTTTTTTTTTTTTACTCTGGTGATTGGTGTACCATTTGGGTTCTTTCATGGAATATAGTCCTCTAGTTGCATAATATATCTACTTTATTATGATTCCCTTCTCTGAGTCTTTTCTTCCACCCCACCCCTTTTCAACCATATGTCATAGTTCTTCTTTTTTTTTTTTAAGATTTTTTATTTATTTATTTGACAGAGATAGACAGGGAGAGAGGGATCATAAGCAGGGGGAGTGGGAGAGGAAGAAGCAGGCTCCCAGCAGAGGAGCCCGATGTGGGACTCGATCCCGGAACACCGGGATCATGCCCTAAGCTGAAGGCAGACGCCTAATGACTGTGCTACCCAGGTGCCCCTCAACCATATGTCATAGTTATTCTAACTCACTTTATGGAGATCATCATTTTTACCATGTTCTAGGTGTTATCCTAGTAACATATTCACATTATCTTCCAAAATCCTTGCCAGGGTGTTAAATCTTGTATCCTGGGAGAGTGCTCCTAAATTGATAAGCTATTCCTTATCAAACATGATGTCAAGCCCCTTGATTAAGTGTCCTTAGAATCCAGCCCCATATTTTTTTTCTCCCAGCTCTTACCATCACATGCTGGGAACTTACTTGGAGAATACTCCTTTTCCTCTTTATCAGGTCCAGTGTGTCTCTCGCTGGGTTACATTGTGACTTTTCCCTAGTTATTAGCCTAGTGAGAAGGGGGATATTGGGGACATAGCTTCAGGGGAATATAGTTTGTCTTGTCAGGGAGAGACCCTGCATCATCCTCAAACAAAAGAAAGGTGCTAATTCATTTTACAAAATACAATATCCATTCTTGAAAAAAACCCTCAACAAAGTAAGTATAGATGGAACATACCTCAACATCATAAAGGCCATATATGAAAGACCCATGGCTAATATCATCCTCAATGGGGAAAAACTGAGAACTTTTCCTCTATAGTCAGGAACAAGACAGGGATGTCCACAGTCACTACTGTTATTTCACATAGTACTGGAAGTGCTAGCCTAGGCAATCAGACAACAAAAAGAAATAAGAGGCATCCAAATCAGCAAGGAAGAAGTCAAACTTTCACTATTTGCAGAAGACATGATACTCTATGTAGGAAACCTGAACGACTCCAGCAAAAATTGTGAGAACTCATACATGAATTCAGCAAATTTGCAGGATATAAGATCAATGTACAGAAAACTGTTGCATTTCTATACACCAAAAATTAATCAGTAGAAAAAGAAACCTAGGAATTGATCCCATTTCCAATTGCACCCAAAGCCATGAGATACCTAGGAATACACCTAACCAAAAGGTAAAAGATCTGTATTCTGAAAACTATAGAACACTTATGAAAGATATTGAAGAGGACATGAAGAAATAGAAAAACATTCCATGCTCATGGATTGGAAAAACAAACATTGTTAAAATGTCTATACTACCCAAAGCAATCTACACATTTAATGCAATCCCTAGCAAAATACCACCAGCATTTTTCACAGGGCTAGAACAAACAATCCTAAAATTTGTATGGCACCACAAAGACCCCAAATAGACAAAGCAATCCTGAAAAAGAAAAGCAAAGCTGGAGGCATCATGATTCTGGACTTCAAGCTCTAGTCATCAAAACAATGTGGTACCAGCACAAAAACAGACACATAGATCAATGGAACAGAATAGAAACCCCAGAAATGGATGCACAACTATATGGTCAACTTATCTTGGACAAAGCAGGAAAGAATATCCAGTGGAAAAAAAAGCAGTCTCTTCAACAAATAGTGTTTGGAAAAGCAGACAGTGACAGGCAGAGGAATGAAACTGGACCACTTTCTTAAACCATACACAAAAATAAATTCAAAATGAATGAAAGACCTAAATGTGAGACAGGAAACCATCAAAATCCTAGAGGAGACCATAGGCAGCCACCTCTTTGACCTCAGCTGTAGCAACTTCTTCCTAAACACATCACCAGAGGCAAAGAAAACAAAAGCAAAAATGAACTATTGGGACTTCATCAAGATAAAAATCTTCTGCGCAGTGAAGGAAACAATCAACAAAACTGAAAAGCAGCCTATGGAATGAGAGAATATATTTGCAAATGACATACCTAATAAAGGGTTAGTATCCCAAATCTATAAAGAACTTATCAAACTCAACCCCCAAAAAACAAATAATCCAGTTAAGAAATGGGCAGAAGACATGAACAGATGTTTCTCCAAAGAAAACATACAAATGGCTAGCAGACACATGAGAAAATGCTCAACATCACTTATCATCAGGAAAATACAAATCAAAACCACAATAAGATACCACCTCACACGTGCCAGAATGGTTAAAGTCAACAACACAGGAAACAACAGATCTTGGCAAGGATGTGGAGAAAGGGGACCCCTCTTCCACTGTTGGTGGGAATGTAAACTGGTACAGCCACTGGAGAACAGCATGGTGGTTCCTCAAGAAGTTAAAAATAGAACTATCCTACAACCCAGCAATTGTAGTACTAGGTATTTACCCAAAGGATACAAAAATACAGATACAAAGGGGTCCATGTACCCCAATGTTTATAGCAGCATTACCAATAATAGCCAAACTATGTAAAGAGCCCAAATGTCCATTGATTGATGAATGGATAAAGAAGATGTGGCAAGGGGCACCTGGGTGGCTCAGTCATTAAGCGTCTGCCTTTGGCCCAGGGCGTGATCCCAGGGTCCTGAGATAGAGCACCGCATCGGGCTCCCTGCTCTGCTGGAAGCCTGCTTCTTCCTCTCCCACTCCCCCTGCTTGTGTTCCCTCTCTTGCTGGCTGTCTCTCTCTCTCTGTCAAATAAATAAATAAAACCTTAAAAAAAAAATGTGGCACACACACGCTATTCCATGTATCAGGGTCATATTCTTTATCAGGCTCCTAAGCTTGGCATAGCAGATCTTCCTTGGTTTGGAATTTAACTTTCTTTGGAGCTCTGCTGACCTTTCAGTGAAGTCCCAGGCTTGGTCCTCAGCTTTCTCTGCCCTCCCACTGCAGGAGGTGAAAGCATCTTTACGTATTTCCAAAGAAGTCTTCTGGCATTCACACTTAGCTTTTAATTGATGGTTAAGTGCTCTTAACTTTTTGGTTTTTTCCAGAGGCCTGTTGGGTTTAGCCATACCTACCCAATCCCATTGTATTTATAGGTACTGTTTTTCCCATAGATCTCAAAAGCTTGACCAGCAAATACATTACCTTCCACTCGTGTACCTTCTCAGTGTATTGCTGGTGAAAGTTTTAACAGTTGTGCTGTGTGTCAGGGTCTCTCTTTGCCCTACCTCCCACCAGTGATAGGGTTCTTGTTGCCAGCAAACAGCAGGTAATCCAGTTCCAAAACCCTGCCCCAGGATTGGATCTCTCTAGTCACTCCTGGTACCGACTCCTTCAGATTTGATTCACAGGAAGCAGACCTTGAGATAGTGATTAATATGGCAATGCTTATTGGGCACTGTTTTTAACTGTAGAAGGATGCCCAGTTGGGCAGAGGAAGCAGTTGAACAGTCTCAATGGAGGCCGAGCTGATCCTAAAGGGAGTTCCAAAACTGGGATAAGCCTGGGAGTTGTTCTGACTCGAGATGAGGGAGATGGGGCTTTGTGTCCCATGTGGGTCACTCATTGGATGCTTGATGCTTTAGGTAATGTCTGTGATTTAGGGCAAGGTGGCTCTCTGCAATCAAGGCTATTCCTATTGAAGTTGACCTTTAAGAGCTTTGGAAGCACTGTTGGAAGCACTCTCTGCTCCATTCTTCCTGAAGAGGAATCTGGTTGGTGGCATATCAGCATCAAACTACAGTTATCATAAATGACAATCAGCCTTCCCTAGGGCTTGGTCTGTGCAAGCACAGTGTTATATACATTATGGACATTATTTCCTCTAATATTCTCAAGAATACTATGGGATTAGTACCACTATTTCCCCCATTTTAAAACAAGAAAACTGAGGCCTGTAAGGTTAAGTGACTTTTCTGAGGTGACAGCTAGTAAGCAAAGGAGCTAGAATTTGAATTTCATCAATCACGCCAAGGGACCCATACCTAGCCTTCCTCCCACTCTGAGCTAAAGACACCCGTGCATCAGAATATAGCCCAGCTGAATGAAAATGGTGGTAGATCCTTTGTTGCCTTCTGCCCTCTTTTCTGGGTGTTCTTTGCTCATACTCCGGAATGTAGTTTGTCTATACTATGCTTTTGTGCAAATTAGAAAAAGTAACTCCCTGTAACTTTGGTGGGTGTCACAGTTCCTTGGGCACACAGATTGCCCAGCAAAGAGCACCTTTTGGTGAAGAATAACACATCCTTTTCTTGAGGCGCCTCGGATCTGCTCCAGGATACAAAGCTTGGTGAGCCAAACTCAGGCTGGATTTCAGCCCCCTTCTTACCTCCTTGGATCAGCACCATTGTGCACTGCACTTGGTCATATAAATGGCTTCAAGTGCTGCTGTCAAATACAGGTGGCTCTTAAATCCCGATTTCCAGCTTGTAGCAATGTGTTTAATCAAGGGGCCACTAGATATCCTTGTTGGCAATTTCTCCAAAAACTTAAAACTGACACATTTAAAACTTAAAATTTTTCAAAACAGAATTGCTCATCTTCCTCCTCCATCTCCACAAAAATCTGTTATTTCTTCTGCATTTTCTAGTTCTGCCACCGACACTGCATCTCTCTGTTGCCCAGGTTAGAAACATGAACTCAGTTAGTGCTTATTATGCACCTCGTATGTGTCTGGCCCTGTGCTGATGAACAAGGCAAACAAGGTCTTTCTCCTCTTAGAGTTTACAACCTAGTGAGAGATCCAGACACAAGCTGGGAAACAAATAGGCAAAATAATTCCCAGTTGAGGTTGTTATTAGGAAAGACCTTAGTAGGGTGATGTGATAGAAAGTGGGGAAGGGCTTTATTTTTAATAAAATATTTAGGAGTGACTTCTTTGAAGAAATGACATTTTAACTGAAACATTGGGAGAGAAAAGAAGCAAGGGCAGATGTTTCAAGTTTGATGAGTCATTTGCAATGCTTCCCTCTGTTGCATCCCACACAAGCCAGGTCTCTGGCTTTTCTTTCCTAAGCAGCTCATAAACTAACCTCCTTCTTTCCAGTTTCCCTGCATGCTCTTGCATTTGGGACATCATGTTTTCTTTCCCTAATTACTTCATATGCATCCTAGCCACTGCATGCCATTGTCGTGGTCTCTCTAGCCCAGCCTCCATAAAAAGACACAAATTTGGTCATATCATTGCCTTCCTTAAAATCTGACTGTGGTTTCTCTTCTTCAGTAGAAAACTTAAGTTTCCTGGCATGGAATACTAGATATTCCTACCTTGGATCTTGCCAGGTCTCTGGACTCCCTCCCATAATTCTCTGTACATTCTGCCTTTCAGCCATATTGAATTGCTTACAGTTCCTTTACTGTGCCATGTGCTTACCTGACTCCATTCGACTTATAGCTGTTTTCCTGGAATACCTCACCACCTCCCCTGGAGCATATCAACACACCTGGTGCTGTGCAGACTGTGATTGATTCACTTTCTCACAGCCTTCCCTTGAGAATTGTCAGCTGTATCCTCGTGATGGCAATCTTTGTCACACTTACTATCCTCTGTAAAATGTGGGTTCGTGGTTTTATCTATTTGCTTTTCTATTGCCCACATCTCAGTTTATTAATTTTTATTTCTAAAAATTTTTATTTCTAAAAATAAAAAAAAATTATTTATTTGAGAGAGTGAAAGAGAGCATGAGCAGGGGGAGGGGCAGAGGGAGGAGCAGACTCCTTGCTGAGCGCAGAGCCCAATGTCAGCCTGAGCTGAAGTCAGCCTGACCTGAGTAGAAGTCAGCCGCTCGGCTGCCTGAGCCACCCAGGCACACCACCCCCCCAGTTTCAGTTAAAAATGCTCTTGTTCAGGTTCCTGAGTCTTCTTCCAAACACAGTCTTTCCAGTTTTTGTGGTATATATTTCATCTCTTGCAGAAATTGCATCCAACAGCTAAATCTTGTTCATTTAACACCCTGTGTGGAACTATGTGACTTGATGTGATCCTCTCAGTCAGGATTTTTTACTGGGAAAAAGGATTTAAAATGCGATGTTTTAATCCTCCTCCGCCCCAAGTTCTGTTTCCTAGCTAGAACTTTAAACTCTCCAGGGATAAACTCCAAGTTTCTTTTGATTGCATTATCGGCTTTCAGGATCACGTTACATTCAGTATCTATTGATTTAGTCAAATATCATATATTGAACACCTTAGTGGTTCTGAGTATAGCCTGAAGTCAAACATACATAGGTCCAATTCCACTCCACCACTTACCAACTCTTAGGCAAGTTACTTAAAATCTGAGCACCAGCGTCTATCTGAAGAGTGGAAATAAAAAGTCATTTTTATGTTACAATGATAATAATAAAAATAATATTTATCCACTTACTAGGTACCCACTTTGTGCCAACCTATACTAAATAGGTTATGTATCTTGTCACTAATTGTCAGTTATCCTGCAAATGGGTATTATTATCCCGTTTTATAGACGAGGAGGCTGAAGCTTAGAGATTAAGACTTTTCTGAGATCACTCAGCTGAAAAGTGGTGGTGGTCTAGGTCTGTGTTACTCCAAATCATGAACTCTTAGCTGGCCCATTGGCAACTGCAAGAGAATTTATCTCATCACTTAATACATGCCTCCCTTCTTTGATCTTAAAGAAGATGCTGCTTCCAAATTTTCATTCCATAAATAGTCTTACATACTTAGTACATCTCTAGTGGTATTATTTTCCTTTTACTTTAATTTTGTTAAATTTGTTGAACTCACCAATAGCCCAGGTCATTTTTTGGATAGATTTATTGTTTCATCTGGCCATAAGTAGTACATACTTATTGAAAAAAAATTTTTTTTAAAGCTAGGGATAGAAATGAAGAACACTTCAATTCCTACCTTCCAGGTCATTATTAATGTGGGATTTTTCTTTCTCTACATTTGTAATATTTTTTAAATATTCAAATATTTTTGTAAAAGTAACTTTTTTTTATTGCTCAACTCCTGGATTATTTATTTTATCTTGCTCAGGATCACATCTTTCCTGCAATATACAACAACATAGAAGGCATTCTGTAAGTCTTTTCATCCTTTTTTAAAAATCTTTTCATCTTAATTTAAATGTCTGCTTAATTTGATTTGATTGCATTTTTAAAATCTATAATTGTTCACCACCTAGATAGGAAATTCTTACCTTGAAGGCAGATACTGTCATTTCCTTGAAACCGTTGGAGTGTTTGGAGTTATCCTCTCCTCCTAGAAATGCCTGCTTTATTGGTGGCATGGTTACATAAAGATCAGTGGTTATGGATAAAAAATTTAAGCTTGCTTGTTAGAGTTCTCAATCTTCATGATCTCTTTGACCACCTTCTAAAACATTGGTAGTAACTTAAATGAATTGGAGCTGGTAGAATTGCCAAACTCTCTTGATTTTGGGAAAAAATGCTACTCATAGACCTGAGTTGCATACATCCTTAATATATAAGGGACTTGCACAAATCTTTAAGAAAGAGCACTGCCTAACAGAAAAATGGGTATATAAACATGTTTTATAAAAGAAGATATATAAACAAAAAATATAGTATTTTAATTGACTTCCATTAGTAATCAAAGAAATATAAATTTAAATGACTATAATTACTTTTTGGAATATTGAAGATTCAAAAAATTGCTATAAGCTAATGACTATGATGAGACAAACTCATGCTGGCAATGGAAAGCAATTTGGAAATATGTATTGAAAACCTTACTCTTCATATACTTTGATGCAAACTTCCGTCCTCCAAAATCTCATCTAAGAAAATAATGACATATACAGACAAAAATTTAGAAGCAAAATGTTTATTATGGTGTTGTATAATAAAAGAAAAAAAGGAAAATAGCTTCAATTAGAACTAGTGTTAAGTAAAATATGTATATTTTTATAATGAAATATGATATTTATATAAAATCCTGAAAGTAAATGTCTGGTCAAAAATTAAAAGAGGCTGTTTCTGAGTGGAATGATTATGTGCTGATTTTTGATTGATGTCTTTCTACTTCTTACATTATCCTTCCTTTCAAATCCTCAATAGCAAAACAAAAAATGTTTTTTATAAAGCAGTATACCAGAGCATTGTCCATACTGTTTATCACCACTTACAAGTTATTTTGGTCATGTTGAATATCTTGGAAAAACTGTCCTGATTTTGTTTTCTTCCTGTCCTTATTTGAGATGAGGAACTGGAGTAGCTGGTCATCAATAAACTATGACATTTATAGTCCTCAGTGTTCCTGCTCCTTCTGCTCTTGAAATGTTCCCCAAATCCCAGTCTGCCTTTGTTATTGCCCTCAGGACTGGAGTCCTCTTGAGACCCTAAGGAAGTATGCACACCCTCCCATCTGCTAGGTAGAAGGGCTAGACCATGTTTTTACCTAGAGGCTACCAACTCCCAGCTACAAATCAAAGTAATTGGCTGGAGTTGGTCAGAAATAGTGGAGGGCACATTTCTCAGAGATAAGAAAATGATGAGTTGGTTCTGTCTGTGCTCATCTTCCTACGCCTTAGTTCTTTGTCTCTAACATTATGTCCTTGAAGACTTATGGGTTTCTGAGATGGGGAGAGTTGAAGAAAGTCTTTGTTTCATCTGGTTCTGATCAGAACACTATATTTGTTATAGAAATATTTAAGAGACATTAATAATCAAGATGAATTGTGTTTTTGAGTGGTTGCTATCACAAGACGCCTAACAAAATACTGAATTCCCGAGACTGCCAACCCAGCCAAAATGCAGGGATGCTGACAGTATGCTGCTGGGCAAACCGGGTGTGAAGATATTTCCCTGCATCATTTCATATTTTATATTGATGGTGGGCAGCAATCCTTTGTTTGTTCTTCCAACCTAGGTGGTAATGATTAAAAAAAACCCAACACCCAGTAACATTTTTTTACAAAATGCTCTCACATACAATGTCTCATTTAAGAGAGGAAATCAGCATGGTGAAGTGGAAAGAATTCAGGCTTTGCATTCAGACTGACCTGGACTTAAATCCCACTTCCGCCACTTACTGCTTATGAAGTTTGGAAATACTGCCTACTTTGCAGTTTTGATATGAAAATTATCAATCACATGTATGACTACCTGATTTGTTCATTGTTTTATTCACTATTCAAAAGGCATGATGCTTGTTCAACTTCAGTAATCGAAGAAATATAAATTAAAACAATATGCAGTATATAGGGAACCAAATTAGGCACATTGTTCCTTTTTACATAAAACTTAAAGTCTAGTGGGTTTAGATACACATTAATCAAATGAGAACAAATACATTAAAAGTTGCCACTGTGATAAATGCTAGACAGGTTAGTCTCACGATCCTGGTCAAGTAGAAAGCTGTGGAAGAGTTCCCCAGGGAAAGAGGGGAAAGACAAGCATTCTAGAAGAGAAATTGGCATGGGCAGTGGCTGGGGAGTGTGGCAAGTGAGCAGAACAGAGAACAAAGGGCAGGGTGACAGGTGTGCCTAGAAAGATGCGCAAGTACCACACTGCGCAGGAACTTTTGGATGAGTTCATGAGTTTGTCTTAATCCACAATATTTCCTGTTGAAAATTGTGACAAAATTATAAAAACAAGATTAGAAAGGACCCAGAGAATATGCAGTTATACTAGTCAAAAGACTAAATTAGTAGCTCAGGAGCGAGATCATAGTAGCTTCGACTAGAATGGTGATGGTGAAGAATGAGAAAAGTGGATGAAATCCAGAGACATTTAGGAGGCAGAATAGAACTTGGCTATGGAATGAATGTGAGCATTGAGAGGAATATCTACAAAGCTTATTAAATTTCCAGGGGCTCCTGGGTGGTTCAGTCAGTTGGTCAAATGACTCTTGATTTTGGCTAGGGTCATGGGATCTAGCCCCATGTTGGGCTCTATGCTCGGCACAGAGTCTGCTTATCCCTCTCCTTTACCCTGCTTTCTCTCTCTCTCTCTCTCTCTCAATCTCTCTAAAATGAATAAATAGATAAAATGTAAAAAAAACAAAACAAAACAGAAAGCCTACTAAATTTCTGGATTGCATAACCCAAAGCCATAAAAACAAGGTTGAATGGCAAATATTGGGAGTTTTCTATTTGGACATGTTACATCTGGGGGACCTTTTGATATCCAAAAAGAGATTTAAGTAGGAAGCTGGCACACAGTCAACTTTTAAAAATTGAATGTATTATTAATCATATTCTATAAACATTTTATAGTCACAATAACACAAGAAACTGTCCATACCCTGTCCCATAGGTTACTATGTCCTACAGTGGACAGGGTCCTTAGTTTTGGACAACTGAATCCACTCTAGCTACTTGTAGCTGAACAGTATTTATTGAAGAAACCTGGCTAACTAAGAAAAAAATCTGTAAGAGAGCCAGAGGATTAGCCTTGGATACTACCTAGTGGTAAGCAATTCAGGCTCACTCAGGACAAATACCCCCAAACACTCCTGGACTGTTCAGTACCTATTAAGCTTAAGAATGGGACCCCAGAACCCAGGTAGCACCAGGAGAGCAGATATCTCATCTCCGTCAACTGCTCATCAGAAAAACTGAAATCCCAATGAGTTTTGGTATGCCATTGCACATTGCTCACTTCTGCATCCAAAATGTGGGAGACTTTGTATGATGGATGTAAATGAGATAAAATGCCAGCATTGTCACTGCAAAGGAATCTAATTGGACTCTGGTTCAGGAAAGCAAGTTAGGAGAAGGCTGAATGGGTTTTGAATGAGCCAACCTACAGTATCTTTCAGGCCACCATTTGGGCCATTTTCCATTCAAACACATTTCTCTTCCCATCATTAAACTCATAAACAACAGCATGTTTCTACCTAACATAGCACAGCCATCCCCCACACAAGCAAACCAGGCCCACCCTACCTTTTAGATGGAAAGGGGTGACAGGGCAGAGGCAGCTTTTTGCCTGTGAAATATCCATTGTTTTCTTCTTTCTTTCTAAGCCTGATTTTGTCTGGGCTGGTAATAGACCCAGCTTAAAAAAAAAAAAAAATCAACATTTCTCAGGCTCTCTTGCACGTAGGATTGGCAGTGTTCTAAGTAGTGAAATGTAGGTAGAAGTTGCTGTGTAGAATTCTGGGGACTTTTTTTTTTTTTTTAAAGGGGTGAGGACAGATGCTGACACTTTCCATTTTTGCCTTAGTACTTCCTTTTTCTGAAAGGAAGTGCCTGAAATGTGGATGTGCTGGGAGATGCTTTAGTGGCCATCTTGTGACCACCCCCATGAGAGAGAAGCCCAGATAACCATAGAAGCCTCAGCCCTGACACACGGACACCTCTGGCCCCGCTCTAGGTTGCCCTTCCAGGCTTACTCTCACATGAGAGGAGAGTCAGCTCCCAGGTTTTTATAAGCCATTGTCTTTGGGGGTATTCTAATACAAGCAACCAAACCCAAATTTCTAACCAAAATGTCTTCTCTTTGGGCTCTCATAGTCCCTCTTGCCTCTTCAAATCCATGTTCTACACCACAGACAAGTGATCTTTTAAAATGAAAATGACTGTATAATTTTCTCATTCAAGCCCCTTCAATGATTTCTCATTACTTGTAGAAATAATTCTACAATCTTTAGATTACCTGGTCTCTGCCTACCTCTCTGACCCCATCTCAAGGCACTTAACCCTCCTTTTTTTTTTTTTTTTTTAAGATTTTGTTTATTTATTTGAGAGAGAGAGCTTGGGAGCTAGCACGATTGGAGAGTGAAGGGATAGAGGGAGAGGGAGAAGCAGACTCCCCACTGAGCAGGGAGCCAGCTATGGGACTCAGTCCCAGGATCCTGAGATTATGACCTGATCTGAAGGCAGACGCTTAACTGACTGAGTCACCCAGGCACCTCAGGGACTTACCCCTCCTTCACTAGGCTCTAGGTACACCAACTTTCTTGTCAGAAGTTATTCTCAAATGCCTGCCCTTAGCAGGAAATGGTTTTCTTCTGTCTTTACTTCCTATATACTTATTAGATTGTAACTTTAAATATCCCTTTACCATATAGGTCTATTCTGACCCCATAATTTAAAATAAGCCTCCCCTGTTAATCTCTCTTACTGTGCCATGTTATTTTCCTTCCAGGGCTCTTATCTCAGATTGTATCTACATAAGCTTATTTCTTTACTATATGTCTCTCATTTGATCTTAACTCTATGAGGGCCAGGCCTCTATCTACATGGTTGATACTTACTACTGAGTACAGATCCTTATACACAGTAAATGTTTAATAAATATTGGTTGAATGTTAAATGAATTAATCTACCAGACTCTGCCAACAGCAGACATGTTTAAGCAGTTCAATCTTGTGCGTGTTCATAGTCACAGAGAGTCAAATAGAGTTAATGAGATGTTATTGTGATGAAGGACCTTAGTTATCAATAGCCAAACACAAAGCTGGAAGCGATCAGAGAGATTAAATGAGTTTTTCAAGGTTCACGGCACCTCCTTCCTCAAATTCTAAAAAATTCTAGAATTAGATAACTAACTTGTCAAGCAACTTTTATTCATGTAGTTATTTTAACAAACATTTATTGAGCATTTACTATGTGCCAGACACTAGGCTGGAGAGAGGTATTAGAGATGGAAGACATATCTTGCCCTAGAAGAGTACATACACAGATGTGGAGACAAGTGTTTCTGCAGAAGTAAGTGTAGTATCCTCTGGAACCACCAAATTGGGGCACCTAATGCAGCCGAGGAGTGTAAGAGAAGGCTTCAAGGAAAAGATGACATGTGTGTGATGTGTCGAAGATATATAGGCATTCTATAGGTTGCTGGGCATGGAGATGGGCATTTCACCTGGAAGGGACAGCATGATACAAAGACATGGAAATTGAAACAGAAAAGCCAGAGCAAAGTGGAACACTTCTGGGAGACGCAGTTAACTCCCAACATTCCCTTGTGCCTCAGCTCAGCCATCACCACACTAGGGAACTCTCTTGACTTGGTTGTCTGGTCTTTTCCGATGGTAGAATGTACCGTACTGTATTATGATTGCTCATTTGCTTCTCTGTTTCCCCCACAAGACTGCACAAAGAAATCTGTACTGAATATGTGCTAAAGGGATATTTGAGTTTGGGCAAGGACCTGATTGTGAAAGGCATAAGCAGGTGAGTTATGTGCCTGGAATTTTATTTTTGATAGATTACTATATCTGAGGAATTGCGGGCAGGTCTAATTCAGAGGGGCTGAAAATGAAGGCAGGGTGAGCGACAGAAGGATATTGAGATGAGAAACTATTTTTTCAGATCCACTTTATGCTTAAGGTAAAGTCTCTTCTGGTCACTATCTTAAAAATAATTTTCGTTAAAAAAAAACCTGGGGCGAGGGGCACCTGGGTGGCTCAGTCGTTAAACGTCTGCCTTTGGCTCACGGCGTGATCCCGGGGTTCTGGGATCGAGCCCTGCATCGGGCTCCCTGCTCGGCGGGAAGCCTGCTTCTTCCTCTCCCACTTCCCCTGCTGTCTCTCTCTGTCAAATAAATAAATAAAATCTTAAAAGAAAAGAAAAGAAAAGAAAACAACCCTGGGGGGGGCACACATGACCCAGCTTACGTCATACATCTCATAGAATGTCAACACAAATCCTTATAAGTCATTCCTTATTGCGATTTTGTAGTGGAATTCTGTAAGTAATACTGCACTTTCCCGTGCTTCCCCTCTGATGCCCAGTCTATCCCCCACCTTCTTTTCCTCTTCATCAACAATGGAAAAAGTCATCCGCTTTCTAAACTCAGCCGCTTCTCAAAAATGGCAAAATGTGCTTTCACTACTTGCCTAAAAATTCTCACATTGTCTGAATTTTTCATTCTGTTGATAGCTTTTGGGCTTCTAAAATATGTTTTTTCTCTTCTTGCCCCAGCCTTGTCCCCACTCAATAAATGATGTCCTGCGCTGAACTGCTCTTTAAATGTTAAAATTTCCCTCCCTTCTCTTCCCTGTCTACACAGAACATTGTCATTGTCATTCATCTCCCAAGCTTCCAGTATAACCAGTACATCTAACTTTTAAATCAATATTCCCTCCTCTCTGCTTCTTTCAAATGAATATATCATAGATACCTCAAGCTCAGTATATCCTAACATGATTGCATCATCTCTCTCCTCCCCATACAGCCTTCTCTTCTCCTGTATCCTTTATCTTAGGTAATAAAATCATCATACACTCAGTCAGCCATGGCATAAACCTCAAAATCATTCTCTGCTCTTCTTTCGCTCTTCCATACACTCCCCAAAATCCAGTTAATCACCAAGTCTGATTAATTTTGTCTGTAAAATAACTTTCATATTGTGGTTGTAATGATCAAAATTGTCCAAAAATGACACTGGAGGCTCACCTTCATTGTTTGGACAATTTGCTAGCTGGAACTAGAGATCCTTCTTTCAGAAAGAGGGGCTACACCCAAGCCCCACTCCCCACGGATCAAGAGGTTTTCCCCTTCTAGCAAGGCCAGCTGCCATCATCTCATGGGCCCAAGCATTCTAGGCTTTGAAGAGCTAGCATTCCTGGTCAGTTCCCAACTCCAGGCACCTCAAGTTCAGACAGTCTCATACTGGGCAGCCTGCAAAGCAAGGCTATTTTCTCAAGCTTGTCCTAGAAAGACAGAGACCCATGGCTGAGTGGGGGGCATCTTTTCCACTGGAACATAGACCGAAAATGCATGTCCAGCTGAGCATAAAGCCCAGCGTCCCTTTCTGTGGAACCATGTTAAGATCCAGAGACCTTCACCCTTTCTTGACTTCTTGATCCAGCTTGTAAGTTATCCTTTCCCCAGTGAAGGCTGTTCCTAAACCCTTGCCATATACCCTTATAAAATATATCCCAAACCATTGTAAAGAACAGGAAAGAAGCCACAAGGGACCCAGCTGGCATGTCACAGTTCCTCTCTATCTTAAAGCAGTATCTTTTGTTAAATCCTCATTACCTCTCCCCTGGAATACTGCCTGCTAACTGAACTCCTGCCTCAGGTCTTGCCCCTTTTCATTCTAACCTTCACATACTGTCTCAGGGTAAATTTAAAATGAAAATCTGATCACCTACTCCCCCTTTTAAATCTTTTAGTAGCAACATAGGGCCTATAATAGTGTTTTTCTTTCAAAGGAAAAAAAATTCTTTCAGACTCCCAGTGTTGACTTAAATTATTTATTATAATATTAACAGAACCTATAGATAAATAAGCCTAGTATAGTATAACTTCTTTTTCTCATAGATAATATACAAATCTAAATCCAAAAATAAATACACAATTGAATATAAACAAAACTATAAAGCCAATACAATTCTAATTAACAGCATTAATTTAATGTGAAAGATTAATAGTAGAAATACAAAGCTAAATCTTTCTATATTTCTATGTTCTTTCTTTAATCTGTTTCTGGATCTTAAATTTAAACATAATAAGGAGGACAACTTTATTTATTCAAGGATGCTGCCCATAATAGTATTAAGTAACATCACCATATTTTTTACTATTTTAGTATATTCAGACCACCTATTTATTCTAATTCTGCCTGTATCATAATCATCAATTGTCAACTTTAATGAATGGTCCCTTGATCCCTCTGAAGCTAAATTAGTAATTTAAAAGTAAAGTGATCATTATGGCATATATAAATCTGTATTAAATTATTACTTAATCCAACTATTATTGGACTTATGAATGGGAAAATCATATTTGAAGTTTTTTGTTTCTTATTGTTGTTGAAAAATATTCATGGCCACAACACAGAACAAGTGGAAAGATGTCAGTAAAGACTGGAAATGACTCATTCAAACCATTTTGAAATGACTTGACCATAAATCAAAGTTTCTATCATTGTTTCCATTTTGTCTTAAATTTAGAAGTCTATTCAATCTAAACAAAAGCACCTTTGTACAGTGTCCCATGATGTTGCATGGCCTTTATTTAATAAATCTGTCTCAGATCATTTGTTATAAACCAGAAACACCAAAGGGCACGTCATTCCCCCCCATGCAATATTGTTTTTATGATCTCACATTAGAGCCGCAATTTACTGTCTAACTAAAATGAAAGTCATATTCTAAGATGTGTTTTATTTCAATTATCAATGAGAAAGAAACATTTTTTCATAATAAGTGATAAAATAATTCAACAGAAACACAATGAATTCAGTGTAGGACAATTGTCATTTTGCCAGCAGGCTGTGGATGTAACCCCATAAAAGCAAATCAAATCACTAACACATCAGAAGTTGAAAACTGTCACTTTAGGTCAGGGTTGCAACCTGGTGGTACAGTGTTTTGTTTGGCCTGCACAGAATTGTTTTTTTTCAATCAGACTTGAATACTTTTTAAAATGAGGCAAGTAATTGGGGCTTCCGGCCTGGTAGACACATAGAGGTGCTGGGAGAGTGGCGCCCTAGTGGGCACGGAAGCTACACTCCCTTTCCATACCTCACCCTCTGCATCTGGCTTGTCCATCTGGCTCTTCCTGAGCCATGCCATTTTATAATCAACCAGTGATCTTGGCCCAGCAGAATGGTGGCAGAAGAAGAAGGGCCTTTCTGCCATCAACAAGGTAGTGACCACAGAACACACCATCAACATTCACAAGTGCATCCATGGAGTGGGTTTCAAGAAGTGTGCCCCCTGGGCACTCAAAGAGATCCAGAAATTTGCCATGGAGTGAGATGGGAACTCCAGATGGACACATTGACACCAGGCTCAATGAAGCTGTCTGGGCCAAAGGAATAAGGAATGTTCCATACCATATTGGTGTGCCATTGCTGGAGGATGAAGATTTACCAAACAAGCTCTATACGGTGGTTGGTTACCTAGGTACCTGTCACCACTGTTAAAATTCTACAGTTAATGTGGATGAGAATGAACCACTGATTGTCAAATAAAGGTATAAAACTGCAAAAAAACAAAACTAAAACAAAACAAAAGTTTGTTAAAAAGAATGTGACTTGTACTCATACGTTCATCTGCATTAAGTAAAAAGCAAAAAAAATAAATAAATGAGGTGTGTGATCTCTAATATACCATTGGCTCTACCACTCTTGAGTGTTTTATAGCCAGTGCGATCATTTATCTGCAGAATGGACTCTACTGAGTATTCAACTCCCAGAGTGGATCTAAGGTGACAGTGTAACCATGGGCAACAACTATGGTGGTAGTCAAAATGACACCAAATATATCTATATTCATTTTAGGGCTTTTGTGTGTTTGCTTTTGTTTTGTTTTGTTAATTTTTGTTTGTTTGTTTGTTTTGTTTTGTTTAGATTCTCATCCAAGTGGGAAAGAAAAACCTTCTCTGGGAGAAAGTTCGCATATGAAGTGTGTGCCCTCACTTCTTCTACCCAAAGGTAAGGACTCCTTTGAGAAATACTGGCCTAGAGGATAAAACCAAATTTCTTAATTGAATATTTATTCCATTTTAGTGCCACCTTAGTTGTTCAACAGACCTTCCCTCCTCTCTTATCATATACTCTATCTTCTGGCCAGATCAATTGCTTGGTTTGTTTATATTTCTGTACTTGACATTATATTTTCCAAAAATTGAAGGCCCAGGATAATGATACTTTTCTTCAAAGAGGATTTTTATTGACCTCTGCTAGGGGCTTGAGGCAATACTAATCTTGGACAACATTCATCAGAATTTAAGCTTTGAGGTTCCCTGGACCTAGTCTCCATAAACCCAGGCTGCAAGTCCAGCAAGGTTGGCTTATTTCCGGATTCTTTTGAGACTAGCCCTTTAGGGTCCCACCTTCATGTGGAAAGATTGCTAGACTCCCCAGATGGGGTGGGTCTGAAGGTTTTATTTTTTCCCTCTCTTCTTTCAAGGCCCCCAGAACCACAACTAGGTTCTGCAGCTGTTTCTTCCAAATAGGCAAATGTACTTGGGTCAATAGCGGTTTTGGATGCTGGGCTTCCTTCTCTGGATCCTGAGCAACTCCTAGACTGTGGCCAAGTCATTCTTGGGGTCTTGTTAGCTCTTAGGTGCTTTTAAGAAGATGCTTTTTTATTTCATCCCTCCTTTTTGTTACTGCAGCAAGAGGGTTAATTAAAATCACTTAGACTGTCATCATTAGAAGAAATTTCACTAAAAACTTCTCTAAGTCATAAATTTGGTCATCTCCAGCACCTAGTACAGTGCAAGGCATGAAGTTGATGCTCAGTAAATGTTTGCTGTTGAAAGAATCTGTAGCAACACCTAACCTAAAGAACTATATTAAGGAAAAAAAAAGAGATAACCCATGTAAAAACACAAATTTAAGGTGCCACTGGATAGGTCTAGCTAGACAGGTGTTGTGACCTGTCCAACATCCCAAAGCCAAGTGTGGGAAGAAATAGAAATGGAAATCAGAATTCCTGAGTCCCACTCCAGGGTTCTAGGAGAAACAATGCTCTAATGAATAACTGGCCTATGGTCTTAGAAAGGCAGATCTTCCTGGGAGTGATGGAGCTCATTGCTAATGGCCTCCTGTCAGGACAAAACTGTTTCAGTGCAACGTAACTGCTTCCCAGGATCTCTCTGGCTGCACATAAATTGACTGTCTCCTCTCAGCCTGGCGATACCGCATGGCAGCACAATCCAGTGAAACAACACACCAAATAAATGGAACGTGTGTAGCACTTTTTCAAAGAACAAAAAGGACAAAAGGCTGGGAGAAAGGCAGTCTTTGCCTGGCCACTCTCTCTGCCTTTAAATGGAGCTTGGATCTATGTTGAATCTGACTGGGGCTATATGGTGGAATGTGATAACAGGTTTGTTGTTGTAGCTTGAAACTTTCATCTATTAGTCTTGTGCTTCACTTGTGAAGCATGTCTTAGCTCAGATCCGCTCATCTCCACTTGCCTCAAAAAGTCTTTCCTGAGGGCATGCCATGTGCGCTGTGCTGGGGGCTCAGGGGTCAGGAATGTTGGTAAGACACACACAAACTTCCTTCAAAGAGACTGCAGCACGTGTAGACAGACACAGGAACACAATTACTATATCCCAAAGCATTTCACTATTGGTGTCCCCAAAGAATTACTTCTTTGGGGTCAGAGTGTGGGGCTATTTCTGCAGATGGGCTACTTCAACGGTTTTGGTCATAGATTACATGTTAGATCTTCAGTCCATTGAAAGTTAACACCAAGAGCAAACACTGATTTCTGTATTAGGCTTAAATTGAACTCAAACAGCGCTGACTACAGACTCAATATTTCTTAGAGCATGTGTGTGTCCTTCGGCTGGGAGTCCATTCTATTTCTCTGGACCTGATTTCTCCAACTGCCGGAANGTGTTCTTAGTTGAAAATTCAGCCCTAAAGAGAAGCTGGAGACTATGCAAATCTTTTGAGAAATCTGTTTCTCACCAAATTATTCATTCACTTCTACAAATTCAAAAGCTGGGATACGTTTCAGGGAAGAAAAAAAAAAAAGAAGAAATCTGATCAGATAAGCTTCCATGCTTTCTAGCTTTTGGGCACTAATTCACTCTGAACTGATCCAGCTTTCACCGTCTAATATTTCCACCCATCTCTAAAGGGTATAAAGAGTAGACAGTTTCTTGATTTACTGGTCAGGCAATGATGGGGAAAGTGTGTGTGTGTGTGTGTGTGTGCGCGTGTGTGCGTGTTGTGAGGGTTATGGGAAAGACAGTGGGAATAAAACCTACCTTGAACAAAAATAATGCATATCTAAAGTGGATCTGGCATTTGACACTGAGCAGGATGAATTTTCTGCACCGTATTTGATATAAATGGGAAAATGGAGGGAGGGGAATGGTGCTGTGTCAGCATATGGATTGCAAATGCAATAAAGATGGTATCTGAAACTAAGGAGGGGAAATGGGAAACAGTTTAAAACACTCTGAGTGGAAAAAGGAAAAGCAGGGATAGTTGTCTAAGCGGACAAAAATAAATGTGAATCAGAAAAGGAAGGAAGCAAGAGAGGAGGGAATGGGAAGAAAGAGAAGGAGGATGGTGGACAGAGAGAGGCAGAGAGAGACAGAGGGAGACAGAGAGAGACAGAGAGGGAGACAAAAACAAAGAAAAAGACTTGCTTTGCTATAGACACTGTTCAGTACTTACCAAGTCTTGACAACAACTCTGCAAAGTAGACACTATCCCTATTCTACAGATGAGGACACTGAGGCTTTGGGGATACAGCTAGCTGGCCCGAGGTCACACAGCTAGAGTGATGGAGTTGGAATTTAAAATTAAATCCACCAAACTCTGAGGCCTGTGTCCTTTCACTTCCCCGTGGGGGCCCTTGAACGTGTTCTGGGGAGTAATCCTGTGCTCACAGTGGGGCAGAGGATTAGAATTCTGAACAAAGTGCTTTCTAATCATTTTACTGTCAGAGGGCCTCCACTTTACTTACTACCAAACTCCCATTTTTCCAGTGTGAAAGGAGGCCTTTGCAAAATAGAAAAAGTGCTTTCATTCCGGAGAGAACCCTAGGAATAAGAAAAAAGGAATCCGTAAAGAAAAGCAGTGGGGGAGATAGCTAATACCACTAGTTTCATTCTCATAAGGGAAAAAAGAGACATTTTAGAAAAGATCTATTGTGTGAACTTGAAAACAAGAAGTAAGGTCAGAAGTGCTATGGTGGCAGGTCCGTGGAGGAAGTAGCCACTAGAATAATAGCCTTGATTGCAAGCCAGTGTTAATTAGGCTTGTGGGCTCCAAATGAGCAAAGAAGATTGAGCTCTAACCATCAGTTCCCACATGGATTTTTTTTTTTGGTAGTAAAAAAAATTATTTAATTTTCCTTTCATGTCGTCCTTCTGAATCCTTGCATTAATAAAATCACCTTTAGTGGAAATATCAGCAGCAAGAAATATAAAATACTAACAGCAAGCCCACAAGAAGCAGCTAGGAAATTGACACCCGATTGCCAGACATATTTTACAGCTTTGCTCTTTACCACGGATCAGAGATGATTTTTCTTACGGAGAATTTGCAAGTTTCCAGATGCATCAGGCTGAAGATCGCCAGATCTAGCGCAAGCAAGTGCCTGCTCCATGCCTGTGTGAATCAATGAGAAGAAACATGAAAGCAAGGGGTCTCGTACCAGAGGAGGAGGGTATAGCATTCAGGGAGAGAGAAGAGGAGAGGACTGTTTACCCTTGGTTTACTTTCTCTGTAGGCTGTACTTCCAGTTCTTGACATTCATGAACATTTTTTGCCTAATGTCTGTCTTCCCAAATAAAAGGAGAAGCTCCATGAGGTTGGGGCTATTCAATTAATCCCCATGTAAGGCACCATGTAGGGGTTAAAAATTGGGCTATGGAGCTAGGATTACTGTGTTCACATCCCAGCACCACTACCTATTAGCTTTGTAGCCTTGGTTGAAAGTTCCATTTCCTCAGCCACATTACAGGGGTGATCATGGAGACAGACAACATGATTTAATATTTGTTGTAATAGCGGCTGGTACCTATATAAACTAGATACACTTTTGCTGCTATAATTATTCTTTATAGCCGTATACCCAGTACCTAGCTAGTATGGTGCTAATGCAGAATAGTTTTTTTTTTTTTTTAATGAATGGATAAGTAAGTGAAACAAAAATTTTATTTATTTTTTCCTCTTGGAAGGAAATAATTTTCTTCTGAAGTGATTAAGAAGCCCAGATTTGCCAGGCTACCTTAATTTTTTTCCAAATGCTGAAATAAAGTCAAAATCAGACTAAATGCCCAAGCTGGTACACTGAGACATTTTCTTCAGGTATCCATACTCCTAATGATTCTAATAATATTCGTAACTTCTGTTTCATGATTGTTTACAGGGCAATTATGTCCATGAAAAGGCAATTCACAGCCAACCCTTGAATATATTCTAGCTCTTTGTGAACATGCTTTAGCTTTACTTCCAAATGGGATCACCGTGGTCCCACTGGGAATTCTGTAGAACAAAGAGCTCCCCTGTTTAAAACTACCTTTGAAGCCAATTCATTATTCTTACCGTGAATGTTAATGTCTTTATCCTTTTTCTCTTTCCCTCTTTCCTTGAAGTTATATTTCAAAATGTCTGTGGTGGAGGATCTATCTGATCAAGGAATGAGTAATTTCTCTCTGATGGCGGTACAGAGGCTGAGTGGACACCACTGTTTACTCACTGATGTGACACTATCATTTAACGATTCCTATAATATGAGATAAGGCTAATAAATGTGGAACATCCTAGTATTTCGGGGTGGGCTCTCATAGCTCCAGATAGCTTTAATAATCTTTGTTGCGTGCTTCTTTATTTGAAGGCCATTCTTTTAAGAGTGTCTCTTCTCCTGCACTGACACATCCTAAGAGATGGAATAAGGTTGTTTAGAGGTGCTGCCTATTGTTCGTAATCACTCTGAGTTCTAAACCACGTATACATTCTTAGTGACCAGCGGCACCAATGTCACCACCATGGCACGTATTCTGGGACTATGACTTCTTGCTTTTCTGGAAGAGTGTTGTCAAATAGCCTATGACAGGAATCACTTTGAAGAATAAGGCCTAATAATGATGAAAAATCAGGAATGACGTACAATGTGAGGGCCCCGACACGGCCTCAGCTTGCTCAGGGAAGACAGCAGGGTTCATTTCAATATTTCAGTTATTATCAATTTTGTATTTGGCTTCCTTTATGAGTTATCTTAAGTGATTGAAGTTAAACTTTAAATGTGTCCTCTATTGATTTTTACGAATTAGATTTTTTATTTTGAAATAATTGTAGACTTACATGCAGTGGTAAGAAATAATACAGAGACACCCTGGGCATCCTTTACCCAGTTTCTCCTAACGAGCATCTTCGAACACTGTAGCACACTCTCATAACCAGGATGTTGATATGGATACAGTCAAGACACAGATCCATGCCAAGGGTCCCACACACCCACTTCCTCCACCCTCCTTTATCTTAACCTGTGACAATCACTAATCTGTTTTCCATGTCTATAATTTTGCAATTTCAGGAACATTGTATAACCAGACTCATACAGGATGTCCATACAGGATGTTAATCTTTAGGAGAAAGAATGCTGTAGCCAGGGATGGAGATAAAAGTTAAAAATCACGGTCCTTACCTAGTGCCACTACTAAGTAGTGCTGTGACCTCAGCAAAGTCATCTAATCACATCTGCAAAATGTGTGAGATCTGATGATCTCCAAGGTCCCTTCCAATTCAAAATTGTTCTGATTCCATGACTCCCATGCTCTCCCACCTGAATGCAAACAACAGGAGGGCAGGGCTGGGGCTTCGGGAATGAGGAGGGTCACTGTCCAGGCTTCTTTCTCTGAGGATGTTTCCAACCGTGTTCTCATCTTTTCTACTAGAGGGTCACTATTGGATACTCTGCCATGTAAAATCTCTCTCCATTTTCAAATATAAGAAGTAGTAGAATATTCAGGGATTTTTCTCCCTGCCCTTTCATTAAGTGGGGTTATAAAGGCCTCCCTGAAATGCACGAACATAGGAAAAGCATAAAACCTTTATTCAAAACTTCATCTTCTCTCATTCTCCATGAATGCTAAGAAAAGACACTGGGGTCACCTGCATCCAGGGACACCTCCTGGTCATAAGGAGTCCCCGCGGGCTGCAGGGTGCAGTGGGTGGGAGGGCAGGCTGTTAGCTGCTGTTGCTCCACTGGCAAGATGTGGCAGTTCAGGGCGAGCTCCACGGTGTCTGACACGCGCACTCGTATGGGGGCCCAGGCGTAGAAGTGGTTTGTCTACTGTCACTGCCCTGAAAGTCTTAATAATTTTATCTTTGGACTTATATTTTAGAAGTAAAGTTTCGTGGAATAATGGTGTAGGTGTGTAGGTAGAGGAGGTATGGGCAGTTTGCGTGTTCACTGGTGTGGTTTGACACCCCATTGACACAGAGCTTTCCGATGCCCCACCAGCACAGAATTCTGGGGGATACACCATTTGTGGGTGTCAAGAAGACTCAAAGCCAGTACGGGGTAACTGTGGTACATCTATGACTGAGTAAATGGGCTGCTGAGCCCCAAGAGGCCATGCTTTCCTTTCAAATCAGAAGTTGCTTTGAATGCTGCAAGAAGGCAATACATGAATGACCGAGGAACCTTCTCATATCCTTTCTCACTTGTGTTACTTCCCTAAACTTAAGCTGAAAATGATGACATAAAGGGAGGGTTCCTTTAATTCCCACTGCCAGTCAGTCCTTCCGTATTCATCAGCAAGTCAAAGGCGGAATGTGCATGTACCGAGGACTGAAATAAAAACAGTTGTGTTGGTTTTGTGCACTGTTCTCACAGCTCTGGGAAGAACAAAATACATATATGGATAAGCCATGGAATATGAATTGTGTGATTTTGGTGATTCTGCATATCAGTTAAATGCTCTGATATTTGCATTTAAAACAGGCATTGTGCAATATCAATATAAATAGTAAAATTCATCATAATGTCAAGTTTTAATTTTTTTTTAACTTGGAACCACATTAAATAGAAAAGAAACTCCATGATGAACCAAGAGACAGATCACAGAAGAAAGGAGAAACTTTGTATTTGAGTACCTTTAGTGACACTTTCCCCTGTTCTGTATAAGAAGCCCCACATTTTCATCTTGCACTGGGCTCCCAAGTGATGCTGCCAGCCCCGGGTGGTCTGACGGTAGGGAGATGCCAAGCACATGCAAATAGGGAAAAGCTTCCTTAGATGCACTCATTGATTTTTTTCCATTTAAAGAAAGAAAAACCAACTTGGCTAACTCAATCAAAATATTTTTATTTTGTTTGGGAAGGATACAAGCTACCCAACAGAACTGAAGGAACAGCTGAGAAAATAGGCTCAGAAAAAGCAGAAATCAGGAAAGTTCCAGAGCTGCAGGTGTGGGAAGCAGAGGTCAGTCATGTGGGTATCACAGTTGGAGTGACTCTCTTCCAGCTGGTTCTCTCTGCCTCTGCAGCTCCACTCAGCACCTCAGTCTGGAGGGGAACTTCATTTGGTCCACTGTGGCTTGCCATGCAGTTTGATAAGGGCAGATCTCCTTGACTGACAGTACCCCAAGGCTGCACACAGTGAGGAAGAAGTTATTCTCCAGATAGAAATCAGGGCACTGTACAGCAGTAAGGGAAAATGCAAGCAGAGTTGCAAACTCAGCAAATCCTCATTGCCCCAGAGAGACCTTCTGAAAACGGTACTGAGTATCTGTACCACCAAAATATTTGCCTGAGTATTTGTGCACACCAAAGTCCTGATTTTAATAATCAGGTAGATACCACCAGTCCACATATCTATGTATGACAAAACTTGGAGAGATTATTTTTATTTATTCCTTCATTACTCATGCAGGAACTCGTATTGAGAGCCTGCTACAAACCATACTATGTCAAATACTATGGGTCAGTGCTGGTGATGCAGTTGTGTGAAAGACAGACGTGATCCCCACCTTCAGGGAGTTTGTAATTTAGAAAGACTAGGATGACAGCTACAGGATTATCAGAGATTATGTGATCCTAATGAATACATGTTTTATCACACACCAACACCTGCGGATGTACACACAAAGGTTGTACCGTTGGATTGTGACGTTGATGTCCACATCCTGCCATCTGAATAGCTAATGGAAAGCTGCAGTCGTGTCTGCCAAAGCACAGTCTTTTTCATTTTTTCATTTTTCAAACATACCTGTCCGGTATGGCTAGTTGTTTTGCAGGTTCTGTGGATCCTTTTCCGTATCCCGCATGGTGGTTGGGGGAACGGGCTCCTGAAACCTGACTGTCTGTAATCAAACTTGATACCACCATTCATAGCTGCGTAAGCCTGAGCGTGTTACATAACCTTTGTTCCCTTCTATAAAATGAAAATAATCCCCCTACCTACCCAGGTTGGTCCTTAATAAATGCTAATCTATTACTACTACTACCACTATTTGAGTCTACTTCGTGATGTCACCTTTATTGGCCACGCTCACTAAAGTCTAAAGAGCTCTAGCCCCTTCCTCTTTCTCTCCACTGTCTAAATTTAGTGTTCTTCCTTAGAAGAAATGGAAATGTTCTATATCTGCATTGTCCAAAGAGTAGCCCTTAGTCACACATGGCTCTTGATCTCTTGAAATGTGGTTAGTGTGACTGAGGAATCAAATTTTTCATTTTATTTCCTCTTAATTAGTTGAAATTTAAATAGCCACTTGTGGCTAATAACTATCATATTGGACAGGGCAAGTCTAGTAAAAGGAGCTTTGATTGAATAAAGGACAACATAGAATCTTTGAATCACATGCAAGGGGATTTCTCTGATAGGGACATAGCCCAGTTAGAGGAGAAAAGAGAGTTTAGAGGTTATCTTGTCCCCCTCTTCGGCTTGCTTCTCTTTTTCTCTCTTCTGCTTTTTTCTCTCCCATCCCATATAGCAATGACTTGAGGGGACCCCTGGCTTATCAACTTTTTCATCATTTGAGGAGTCAAAGGTGGGCCCCAAGGTGAGGTGAGTGTGAGGCCAGCCCCTAGCCTTGACCTTAGCCTGAAAGGTTAAAGTATTCGTGAAGGTCTCACACATACCAGCTCAGTTCACCAGTATGGACGACCTGAAAGAAAACTGGAGCAAAAGCCTAGCTGGTGACAAGGAGTTTGTATTTTTCTAAGCTTTCTGTTGGATCTCTCTATTCATTAGAAGCTTAGCTGGGGGCCAGGCTTCAGGGACTTCAGTTCTTTGCTATGAAAGTTTAGAAAGGGCTATCAGATTTTATTTTATTTTTTTAATTATAATAATATTTTTTATTATATTATGTTAGTCACCATATTTTAAAAGTCCCTAGTATGGCCACGATCTTAATTCCCTTTAGGTGTAATCTTTAGAAATAGTATTACCAAGTTTTCTTCCTGCAGAAGACTTTGTAAAGTGCTGGCCACCTGATTCTTATTAAGATGGTACATGAAAATAATGCCAAGAAATGTGCCTTTTTGTCCTCAGAATTTCCTTGAAGATGATTGACATGTTTCTTAGACTCTTGGAGGCATCTACAGTCTTGAAAAGAATGATAATTGTTGCAGCTGAAATGCAAAGAGGAAAAAGAGCCAAGTAAAGGGTTTTTGACTTCTGTTCTAGGCTATTGGAGCCCAGAGCAGAAAGAATTTTTGAAAGGCAAAACTTTTGAGTTAGAGAAAATTCATCAAGAGAGGATAGGCTTTGAAAATCACAAGAACAACCCTCAAGCATACAGGACCTAAAGATTATGCCAGAATATCATACAGGGAAGGGAAACAAAAAGATTCAGATGATCTTGCCTCCAGGGGCTTGACATGAAGATCATTGAGACCTGGAGGGAGTAGAAAGTGGAATGGGGCATGGGCTTAGAGAAGGAGCTGGGACAGGAGCCCCACATAAGGGAACCACAGGCAAGGGAAAGGAGGCAGCAACAAAAGATCACTTTCCCCCAGTGCAGTGGGGCCCTGTGGAAACCAGAACAACCCTCAGATCATCTCTTAGCATTCCAGGAGGTACTGTCCAACATCTAGCCTGATGGGACCCTTTTAGTAATGGCTTCCAGCACACTTGTTATTGGGTTGTTCACCAGAAGTGAGGCTTTGCTGAGCCCCCCCACCTGAGCTGTCCCACGTAGACATTCCTCCATTTTTCAACCCCTCTGGGACACTCCTAGTCCCTTAATTAAGTGATGAAAATATCTGATGTTGACAGGCATGTGGGTAGTGTGTAGGGGAACATGGATGGATTGCATAGTAGAGAAACCCACCCCAGTGGTATAGAGAATACTTCACAGTCTTACTTTGCTTAGAGCTGAAGGTCTGTATTTTTATAATCTGGATGATTTAGGCCCTCCCACCTATGTTTTGTCTTCCCAGTTTTGCTACAGTATAGGAGATACTGTTTTGATTTTTTTTTTTTTTTTAAAGAAAGGTACCTTTCTGATTTTTTCCCTTTTGGGCAGAAACATGGCTCCATGTATTAGACATTCACCTCTGGTTGAGAGCACATTCAATTCAATTTAATCAGTTTCACCAAGAATGTATTGAGTACCAATTCTAAATCAGGCACCATGCTACTTACTGGTGATACAAAGTTGAATGAGACATGATTACTTGCATTCACGGCTTGGCTAGAGCTTAGTTCTGTGTAACTCCTTAAAGATCATGCTGTTCATTAATATATTCCTGTTGCCACTGTGGGGCAACTGGTAGACATGAAAACATTTCAGTAAATGAGTCTTTTTTTTTTTTTTCTTTTTCTTGGCTGCAAACCGTCACTTGACCTATTCGACAGTGACTAATATGGCCCTTTAAAAGAGGTTAAAGAAGGTCTTTGGTGGCTCCGCCTATTCTGTTTTCTCTTTTTGCCAGTTCTTACCTTCATCACTCAAATTCTCAGCTCTGAAACCCTTTCCCATTCCCATGACTACCTCTTACCCCACCTGCCTGGCACTGGGTCAGACTCCTGTGTGCTCCCAAAGCTGAATTCCTATTGTCTTGGTTGTTCCCATTTAGCTCTTGGAGACAGCTGCTTGAGGGTGGTTGAGTGGGTAGCTGGAGGCTGTCCAGCTCCATTTGGCTTGTGCTAATAATTTAGAAGGTTTTGTTTTATTTGTTTTCCATTCTAGATTTTTAAAATGGAAATATGCTGAGTGGGATGGAAAGGTAGCAGGTGGGTGAGGCTGGAAGAATGAGACCGGGTGCATCATTCCTGCCACCTGTTAGGCTGAGAAATTCATTCCTTTCTCTATTGTGCTTCGTCTCCACCATCTGCCAACCTATATTAGTCAAGACTCTTTGGTTACAAGTAACAGGAACTAACCTGACCTCATTTAAGTGAAGTGGATGTTTATTTTGAGGACATAGGAATCTTTCACAGGACCCAAGAATAGGTGGACCTCAGGAGGGATTTTGAATGAGCACCTGGAAAGTCTGGCTCACTCCCTTTTTTATCCCTTATCTTTATTTCTCATGATTCACTGGCTTTCTCTCTCTCTTTCTCTTTTTCTATCCCTGTTTCTGTCTTTGTCTATAGATTCTTTTTCTAGGTTTCTTGTCCAACATGTAGAATGTGGCCACCTGAGAACATCCAAATTCAGATGTTACATTTCTATTCAGCTTCAAAGACCAACCAATACTTCTCAGTCCCAGTTCTACATCCACATCCAATTGGTAATATTGGTCTGGTGCTTATCTCTGGTTGAATTAACCAGGAGGAGAGGTGTGGGGACACATAGTATGAACTTGCTGGAAAGATCCACTTCTGTGGACCAAGAGACAATCCCCAAATAAGGGAAGATAATTGAGACTATAGGCAGATTTACTAGGTATACTTATCCCTAGAGATGTGCTATGTTATATGCTTTTTTCCCTTTAGATCCATCCGGTTCATTATTTATAAACCTTTGCCACAGGAAGATGCCATCTCTGTAATTCTTCAAGGCTACCCACCTGCATCCAGCCAGATTCATATGGTGGCAGGCATTGAAATTCCAGTGGCTGTGGATCTCCGCATATTAACATCTTGGTCTCCAAATTCTCAAGTAGTTGGTTTGTCATTCAAGGTGCTGAGGCCTGATAATGTCTGAGTGTCTCTGCTCAATTAACTATTGAGTATTCAATGACAAAAATAAAGAAACAATAGCTCCTTAGATTTCTGGACCCTCACTTCTCCTTCTACTTATCAAGAAAGGGCAATAGTGGGGGCGCCTGGTTGGCACAGCGGTTAAGCGTCTGCCTTCGGCTCAGGGCGTGATCCCGGCGTTATGGGATCGAGCCCCACATCGGGCTCCTCTGCTGTGAGCCTGCTTCTTCCTTTCCCACTCCCCCTGCTTGTGTTCCCTCTCTCGCTGGCTGTCTCTATCTCTATCAAATAAATAAATAAAATCTTAAAAAAAAAAAAAAGAAAGGGCAATAGTGATATTTGGAAAGTCAGAGCACTTGAGTTAGAGCCCTGACTCTGCTGATCATCCATAGACTAATGTGATCATAACGTCATTTTCCTCATTTCCAAGTAGTATAATAATGTCCACCTCAGTAATTAATTCAGGGACTTGCTAGATACCTATTACGTGCCAAGCATTGTGCTGGGTTGGTGATACAAAGGCTTTGCTCTCATATATTTTATGGTATAATTTGAAAACCTACATTAAGAAGAAAACATATTTTAATTATCATAAAATACATATTTTATAATTATTACAAAATATTTTAGACATAAACGGAACTATAAAGAATAACTGAGTGAATATTTGTATATGCATGATCAACTTGAGACATAAAATATTCTCATGGCTGTTGGGGCGCCTGGGTGGCACAGTGGTTAAGCATCTGCCTTTGGCTCAGGGCGTGATCCCGGCGTTACGGGATCGAACCCCACGTCAGGCTCCTCCACCATGAGCCTGCTTCTTCCTCTCCCACTCCCCCTGCTTGTGTTCCCTCTCTCGCTGGCTGTCTCTATCTCTGTCAAATAAATAAATAAAATCTTTAAAAAAAAAATATTCTCATGGCTGTTGAAGTTCACGAACACATCTCCCACCTTTCCCTTTGAATTAACCACTTTATTTAATTCAGTATTTATCATTACCATACATTTCTTTATGTATTTATGTTATAGATTGAATTGTATCCCCCCAAATATTTTTAAGTCTTAACCCCTTGTACATGTGAATTTGACCTTATTTGGAAATAAGGTGTTTGCAAATTGTCAAGTTAAAGAAAGATTATTAGAGGGGTGTCTGGGTTGTTCAGTTGGTTGAGTGGCCGACTCTTGATTTCAGCTCAAGTCATGATCTCAGGGTCGTGAGATAGAGCCCTGCCTCAGGTCCATGCTCAGTGTGAAGTCTGCTTAAGATTCTCTCCCTCTCCCTCTGCCCCTCCTTCCCCTCTTTTAAAAAAGAAAGAAAGAAAGAAAGAAAGAAAGAAAGAAAGAAAGAAAGAAAGAAAGAAAGAAAGAAAAGATTATTAGGGTAGGCCCTATAAAAAGGGGTTATTAGAACACAGAGATAGACATGCACACAGGGAGAAGCCATGGGAAGATGCAGGCAGAGATCAGGATGATGCATCTTTAAGCCAAGAAACACTAAATGTTGCCAGCAAACTGCCAGAAGTTAGGCTACAGATTCTCTTACAGCCTTCAGATCCTAACCCTGCTGACACCTTGATCTCAGATTTATAGCCTCCAGAACTGTAAGACAAATTTCTCTTGTTTCAGCCATCCAGTTTGTGGCACTTTGTTACAGCAGCCAGAGCAAACTAATACAACTTACTCTACCTATGTGTTCCCTAAACAAGTTATAATTGTGTTGAGGTATTTTTACACTTTATATAAACTACACCATGCTGCAGGTAGTCTTGGAGGACTCAAATTTTCTCTTAGAATTATGCTTATGAGATTCATCCACTGGTACGTATAGCTTTAATATCTTTATTTTTATTGTTGCGTAGTGATCCATTTTATGAATATACTTTAGTTAATATAATTTAATTATCCATTTTCCTGATGATGTACATGACAGACAATGCTGCTATGTACATTCTTATCAATATGTCCCTGAATGCATTGAAATAGTTTCCTTGGGGTTGATACTTAGGAGTTGAATTTCTATGCTGTTAGATATTGTGCGAACTTTCACTCCTGCCAGTGGTATTAAAGAAGTTTATGATGTTCCTGTTGATACACAACCTCACTAACATACAATGTCATCTGACTTATAAGTTGTTTCCAATTGGTCAGTGTGCCTAGAGCAGATATTTAAAACTATGAAGGGTTTTATGAGCAAGTAAATACAGGTTTTGTGAGCAGGTTTTATAAGCAAGTAAGTGGGGATGCACAGCAGGTCCAAATTAACTAGGGTGGTGTGGTAGAGAAGGCTCCCTTGAGGAGGTACCACCCCAGCTGAGACTTGAGGTGTAAATGGGCATCAGCCAGGTGAAGGGAGGCTGGGAGGGGTGTTGGGGGTAAAGGCAGCAGCTTGATCAAGAGTGTAAAAGTGAGAATAATTACAGCACTGTTGAGCAGGACGACAAAGAGTACAGCCACTGATGTTAATATAAACCCTAGATGGTGATTCAGGTAGGTCCTCTTCCTGGAGGGGAAGCAATGGTCAAAACATCTTTTGAACTCAGTAATGACTCCTGTTGACTCCAAGGCTGGGACACATGCCTTGAAGACTGGATGAAGAGGTATTCTTTTCTCAATATGGATTTAGATCAGAGTTCAAAAGCTGGGAGCAGTGGGCTGACTTAGATTCTCAAATGTATTTTGTTTGTGTGTCACAATAATTTTTTATAATTTTTACATTTAATGCCTCTAGTGTTTGAGATACCTAATTTTATATGTCAACTTGACTGGCCATGGTGTGTGCAGAGTAAACATTATTTCTGGGTGTGTCTGTAAGGCTGCTACTGAATGAGATTAGCATTTGAATCAGTGAACTAAATAAAGTAGGTTGCCCTCCTCCTTGTGGGTGGGCATCATCTAGTCTGTTGAGGGCCTGAATAGAATAAAAGGCAGAGGAAGGGAGAACTGGCCCTGTTTTGCTTCCTGCCTGCCTGCGTGAGTAGGGACATCTCATCTCATCCTCTTCAGCCTTTGGACTGGGATTTAAACCTTTGGCAACCCCCAAGCTCAGGCCTTTGGATTTGGACTAAATTATACCACCGGATCTCCTGGGCTTCTAGCTTGCAGACGACAGATTGTGGAACTTCTCCGCCTCCAAAAATGCGTGAGCCAATTACTCATAATAAATTTACATTCTGTATATACACAAACTTATATATGGAAATATATATATATATATATATATATATATATATATATTCATATCTTACTGGTTCTGTATCTCTGGAGAACACTAATACTGTGTTGAATAGCGTTAAATGAATTAAGTTACCAACATTCTTTACTTTCTTATACCCCCTTATCTTCCTGACCTCTGAAGTTATTTAAGTTTGAAACCCCAAACTAAGACTGCAGTGATATGTGTAGGGAGTGGGAAGGGACAAATGGCGCACTGTGGACATAGGTTGCCTTAAATGTAGGTGCTCTAGTTGAAGTCACTGGTAGGACTACAACTCTGGTGGTGAGCTACCACCAAGAAACCTTAACTGGAGGATCTGGGACCACTCTGGCCCCTGGGACTGGACCCCATTACTCCCCTGGCAAGCTGAGGAGCTTGGAAGGCTGACAATAACATAGCCCACCTGGTTTGCACAGATGGCCTCTTCTCAAGACTGCAGAAATCTGTGGAATATGGTGTATGGGGGGCTGGTCTAGGCGTGTGGAGGGTTGAGTTTTCCCTGAGAAGGTAGAGATTTCTACTGAGAGACTTAAGAAAGCTAGACAAGCTAGCTACCACGCTGGCGGGGAGCCCTGGTAAATAGTGGGGGAACTATCCATGAGGGATACCCTCCCTTTCAGGCTCAGGAAAGTCCAATTCAGTAGAACCTCCTGTCTTTTCTAGACTTATAACATCCTTCCTGAAATTGCCCTCACCCTTCCATGAAGTTTCCAGTCTGTGTGACGCACATCTGGTGTATTGGATATGGGGAGACTGAGAGGTCAGGTAGCAAGGAAAGGGGAGCCTACTTAGTTTATTAGGCTCTTGCAGAAAAGGACACCAGGCCCATTCACTGGGCTACATCTTAGACTTACAATATCAGTGATGATTCAGGAGAGATGCCCGTGAGGAATCCTGGAAGGTCAGGAAAGGAACAGGATGTTAGAGAAAAAAGTCTGAAAGGGCAATAAACTTACATGCTATAGGTTGGTCTTACATTGGTTCTCAACCATGGCTGCAAATTAGAATCATCTGAGAACTTAAAAAAATCATAATGCCATGCTGCAACCCAGACCAATTATAAATCAGCATCTGCGGGGAGGGAGGATCCAGGCATCAGCATTAAAACAAAAAAATGAAAAAAACAAAAAACCCCAAAACTTCCCAGGTGATACCCAAGTTCGGCTAGGATAGAGAACATTGAATTAGAGGATACTGCCTTCTGGAAGGCTTTGGAGGGCCGTGGCACACCTGTCTCACAGTTCATCTCAATGACAAAATAAAACGTATTTGAATAGAAATTCATCTCACGACTTCCACATCGTTGTTAAAATTATTGATTAGTGAAAACAAAACAAAACAAAACAAAAACGGATGGCATTGGGATGGGAAAGAGAGAAACATTATTTGAAATGAAATGCTTTGACTTTTTTTCTTTGCTCCTGAAAACTTTGCAAAATATTACGAACTTTGCCAAACAAGATTAGATTCCCACCATAATTTATCTCTTGTGGCAATTGTAATTCCTAGCACCAGTAGGCCCTCCTGCACCACCCTCTGGCTCATAGATCCCAAAGAGGTTGGGTATTCCCTCTCAGAAATTCATTCTTCCTTGAACTTACAACATGGTCCCACTCTGGGGGCATTTAGAAGGAATTGCTTAGAAAAAGCCCTGCAGGGAACCTATCATGATGATGCAGTTTTAAAGAACACCCCAGGGGGCGCCTGGGTGGCACAGCGGTTAAGCGTCTGCCTTCGGCTCAGGGCGTGATCCCGGCGTTATGGGATCGAGCCCCACGTCAGGCTCCTCTGCTGGGAGCCTGCTTCTTCCTCTCCCACTCCCCCTGCTTGTGTTCCCTCTCTCGCTGGTTGTCTCTATCTCTGTCTAATAAATAAATAAAATCTTTAAAAAAAAAAAAATAAATAAAGAACACCCCAGACCACTTGTGGGGAATCACTAACCACCCTCCTGTGTTTCGTTTTCTTTCCCGATCTCGCAGCTTTTTGCAATCCTTTGGTTTGGTTTCCAAGGCAGAATTTATGGTATGTTGCTGACTGAAGAACAATTGCATTTTATCCAACAGTCTTGTTGGGTTTCAATTTCTCACCAGGAGAACCAAGTACTATTTTCCCAAGGTTTCCCCCAATGTGTTCATCTTTATTTTTGTTTCATGGCCTCCCTTAAAATAAAATGGAAATGGGAGTGCAAGGAAGCGTGCATGCCCTTGGCAAGCAGGCCACAGGGCAGATGGTTTTCCTCCTTTTTCTAAATGGGGAAGCAGAAACTTTCATGTTTGTGCACACGTGTGTCTGTGTGTGATTGTATACTGGGTCCTCTGCAGTGTGACAATAGGAAAGAAAATGGATCTTCTATGGCTTCAAATAAAGGCCAAATGGGAGTCCGGGCTTATCTTTTAGACAGTGCTTGCTTGTGTTTCAAGACACTGACATTGCACTGGCATCTCCATCTCTGATTTGTTCAGCTAATCATTTCACCTGGCAAGCGGCTGTTTCATGTGGATAAGGGCCTATGTGTGGAATTTAGAGGCTATCATTGAAAGCCCTGGAAATTTGCTTTCAAAACCTCATTTTTAACTGGAGGATGCCAGTTGCCTTTTATGACTCGATCGTGTTGCCTTTATGTGAATGCAGTTGAGTGGGTTTTCTTTAAAAAGCAGCCGTCGTGTTCTTCCCCCATCTGTTTTCAAATGTTTTATTCAATATTTATTTCTCATAAAAATTCGGGTATCACTTGCCACATATTCCCATACCTGAGGCTAGCTTGCCTTCCAACTCAATGCCCCTGGTTGCCTGTCCTTCTCCTGTTGCACGATGGGTGGTACACATCTTCCTTTTCCGTATCGGGCCTGAAAAGGCCTCCACAGGTGTTATCATATTTGCATATTTCTTCTCTCAGCTCAGAATAAGATAGTGGTTCTGCAGGTCTGCTGTGGGTCGATGGGCTTAATTGATCATGAGCCTGTCGAGACAAACAGGCCGGCAGTTGTTCCCGCCAGGCTGAAGGAGGTGAGGAAAGTGCCAGTTGCAGACCCAGCGGTGTGCCAGATGTGGAGGGCAGAGGCAGCACTGGATTAACGAAATCGCACAGACTCAGCTTGCACCCAGAACGAAAGCAGCTTTGGGAAAGGCATATGGCAAAAAATAAGCCAAAGTTAATCGCAAAGTCAGGCGTCCAATAAAGCAGCATCTGCTTGAGAAGAAAAGCACATCAGCCCCTGCACAGTGACTTCTCTCCTGCTTCCGTCAAACAGGGGTTGTGTGAAGTGGGATTAGCAGGGCGACGAACCACAGTTCCGAGGCTCCCGGGGTGGCAGCTGAGCTCTGGCCCACGAGCGCCTGGGGCGCAGAGAGCCGTAGAGCACCTGCCCAAGGCAGCCAGCTGTGGATCTGATTATCCAAGGCGGCGGTTTGGGCAGCTCCAATGTTTGTCCCCGTCCTTAAAACAGACACCACCATGCTCTGTTGTTTCCCACCAATTCTGCCTACACTGCCGGTTATCAGCAATAGTGTGTGCACTCAAGTGCATGACCTCATTTAAAAAGCTTTGGCAGAATGTCAGCATCGTGTTTTTCCCTCCGCCTTTAATGATGGCGTCCCTTTTGGCCACTTGATCCTGAGTCTGTCATAATTGTCACAAAGAGCTTCTATGTCCAGGATTTGTAACCCTCCCTCTCTCCTCCCAAAGAGACAAGAAGAAGCCAGAGGGTTGCAGACTGTCATAGGCTTGGGGCCATGCCTAGAATTTGTTTTCTTGGTTATTTAGACAATGACCATGGTTTCAGCTTTGGGCTGCTCTCCTGCTTGAAATTTGATTACATTTTCTGAGTGGTACTCAAGGGGTTATTGGGGTGGGATGTAAATAAGTGTCACTTAAAAAATGGCTTTCCAAGTCACCTAATTTTGAGAAACACTGGGTTTTACAAAGTCTTCTTGTTGCACAAAGTTTCTTTATTTTAGGGAGTCTTAATATTTTTAAGACGTGATGTGCTTTCTGGATGTGGATAATGTGCAGTTGGCAAGATTTCCCAATATCTTTGGCTTTAGAACTCTCTTTTGGAGAGTATTTGTTATGGGTTGGATTGTGTCATTCCCTCTCCCCCACAAATTCACATATTGGAACGCTGTCTTGTCAGTGTCAACTGCTGTAACAAAAATGCCACAGACTGGGTGGCTTAAACAAGATTTATTTCTCACAGTTCCGCAGGTTGGAAATCCAAGATCGGGTCACTGGCAGATCCACTGTTGGTGTGAACCCCTTCCTGGTGCATAGATGGCCATCTTCTCGCCGTGTCCTCACATTGTAGAAGGGGCAAGGGAGCCCCCAGGGTCTCTTCTGTAAGGACACTAATTCCATTCATGAAGATTCTGCCCTCCTGCCCTAATCACCTTCCAAAGCCCTTGCTTCCAAATACCATCACCTTGGAGATTAGGTTTCAACCTTCGAAGCTGGGAGGATAGAAGCATTCAGTCTCTAGCAAACCCCGATTCTCGGTAACTCAGAATGTGACCTTATTTGTAAGTAAGGTCATTGCAGATGTTTAAGAGGAGGATATAATGGAGTAGGCTGGGCCCCTAATCCAATGTGACTGGTGTCCTTATAAAACGGGCAGATTTGGACAGGGAGACAGACACATGCCCAGGGAGAACTCCATGTGAAGATTGGCCAAGGGACCACCAGAACCTAGGACAGGGGTCTACAACACAGCCTACAGTAGTGACTTTGGAGGGAAGGTAGCTCTGAGGACACCTCAATCTCAGACTTCTGGCCTCCAGTACTGCGAGAGAATAAATATCTGTTGCTTAAATGACTCGGTTTGTGGTACGGTGTTTCAGCAGCCCCAGGAAACTAATACAGTATTCAGGGGATTACTGTTTTGAAGCACTTACTTTGAGAAATGCTGCCTAACAGACTTCCCAGAATAGCAATTATAGCAGTCTATGAACATATTTGCAAAAGTTTAAGATTTTAAGAAGAGTAAGTCTCAATCTAAGGCTTTCTATATATTTGTGGGTCGAGTTAATTCTGAATAAATTGATGTTATTTCACATTTAAAAGAAAAATCTTGGCTCGACCACATGAGATATTTTTAAAGCAAATGGACACACTGCCCTCTTACAGCCCCAAATGCTCAAATTATAAAACTAGTTTCATTATTTAAGCCGATGGTAATCTTTCTGCTTTGCCCGAATAGCTGCTGCAGTCTTTAATTAGATGGGTTGGCAAAAGTGTCCCAGGAGTTACACTAGCTGTCTTTATTGTATTCCTTTATCCCACTGACTTGAATTAAAATAGAATGCGCTACAATCCGCTGTGGCATGGGGGGCGGGGGTGGAGCTATCTGAGAGAGTTCCTAAGGTTGACTAGTTGTGCCCAAATTGGGGGGATTTCATGGATGAGTAAAATCTAGAAATTAATTTGAAGACTGACCTAAGTTTGTCAACTTTTTCTTTTGGCAACTAAGGACATTAAAACAATACTGAAGGACAAAATGAACGAGAACCAACAACCGCCGTGTGCCAGGGACATCATTTACACTTTTTATTTTGTCAAGTAAGAATATTAAAACAAAAACCGACTAAACATATCAACCCCCTCCCCCCCAAATCAACATCTGTACCAACCATGTACTAGTGATCCTGTTTATAAAAGTGAAGACTATTTCCTAAGAAAAGAAGGTAGAAAGAGTAAGATACCACGATTAAACCAGTGGGTGGGTTATGTGTTTTGAGTCCTATGTGCCGGGCACGTTCTTAAATGTTTCATATGCATGAACTCCATTAATCCTCACCAAAAAACTCTAAGGTTTTTCATTTTAGAAGAGGGGAAACTGAGGTAGCAGGGGAGGTAGTGAGGCTGCGAGTTGAATTGACAGGTCTGGCTCTGGGGCGTGTGATGTTGTGATCTTGAACATCCTCTGATCCTGCATCTCTAAGAAGACGGTCCTTTCCAAAAAAGGAACCTCGGCACACTGAGCGTGTGTGGATGTTTTTATTCTATTTTTTCCCATGTTGCTGCAGACCTGTGACAACATCATCACAGAGCAGTCTGGACCGGCTTTCGAGAAGCCCTGCTACAGCTGCAGGCTCTGTGCCAGCAAGGGACCAGAATAGAAATGGCGGGTGCTGCTTGTGGAGGGAATTCCGAAGGTAGACAGGGGAGATGGCTCATTTTGCTTTCATCAGTGATCTATGTAGTGTGGTAGGGCTTGAACAGCCATATATAAGTGAGTACGAATCAATCATTTCTGCCGACATTTTGAAAATACTTCAGGGTGGCCGAAAGTTAATGTATCAAATGTTATTAAAGGTTTAAAACAACCAAGCCAAAATTAACATTCTTTAAATTTAACGGCAAAATCTGAGCTTTGATTCAGTGCTGGGTTTGATGTAGGTGTGTGTGCGTGTATGTGTGCGTGTATGTGTGTGAGTGGGTGATATGATTTGGATTCCATAGCTGAGATACATATGAAAACAGACCACATAAGCCACTCAAACGGGAATAGCATCAAGTACATCCATGGTCTTCTGCACTTGGAAATTACCACACAGATGTAGCCTTTGCAGCCGAAAACCTTCATGGAATAGTGTGATTTGGTGAAAACAGCATTGCTTTGGGAGCAGATAAACACGGGTTCAAACCCCAACACTTACTCTTCCTTGCTGAATGGCCTTGGAAAATGAGTCTATTTCATTTGTGAAATGGGAACAATAAAACCTTATCTTACAGGTTTTAAATGAGGATTAGGTTAATTCATGTCCAATGGTTAGCATTATTATTGACCAAAAGAGAATTTTAATTTTCAAACAAGTATTTATACAGTGTTCATATTGCCAGATCCTGTTCTAAATAACTTCTATTTATGGTAACAATGAGGGTAGATATTATCATTCTTTTTACAGTTAGGAAACATGAGATATAGAGAGCAACTTGCCAAGGTCACAGAACTGATAAGGGTCAAAGGAGGGTCCAAACCTGGGCATTCTGGTGCCAGAAACCATGTTCTTAATCACTGTTCTGTAATTTCCTGATAATGGAAGTTGAAATACTCACAGTTTTAAGTACTTATCAGGTCACCATAATTGAAAGACTTGCTTTACCAGAACTTTAGAAACAAAGGAAATAGTTGGATCTGGACAGATTGTATATGGATTTAATTAGCTGTGCATATGCATTGCTAAATTCATGGAAATTGTACAGGGTGGATTTTCTTGTTAACCACCAGTTTCTTCATGCTAGCGGTTGGCACTAGTGTGTAGGCATCAGCTTCCCAGATGGCTCCTATACCTCTCCCGTCTCTTCCCATTTACCCGCCAGGATCTCTTCTGGCCTGACTCCCTCCCCACCCCTCAAGGTTCTGTCCTGGCTGTCACTAGATGCAAGAGTTCTCAAACCCTCTCCTGGGCTCCCTGCCTTTGTTAATGTTTCAGTGTGGGCTGCCACTCTCCCAACTTCTTCCCTGATTCCTGGCCACTTCCTCTCCAGATAGCCTTTCCTCCCCTTGCCAGGCTCCCACTTGTATCCAGTCCCCTCCCTTTGCCTCTTTGTTCACAGAAAGAAGGGAGGCCAGCCCACCTCCCTGCCACCATTCCTGCACCAACGCACCACAATGCAAACAGAGGTTCTCCCTCCCGGGTGCTTCCCTGCACTTGTGCTTTGGTCTCATTGTTTTGTCCACGGGGCCTTTCTTTGTCCATGATTCTGCCTCTTTCTCTCCTGCATCTTCCTTTTTGTCAAGTTATGGACTCTGAGAAACAAACTGAGGGCTTCAGAGGGGAGGGGGGTGGGGGAATGGGATAGGCTGGTGATGGGTATTAAGGAGGGCATGTATTGCATGGTGCTCTGGGTGTTATACGCAACTAATGAATCATCGAGCTTTACATCAAAAACCAGGGATGTACTGTATGGTGACTAACATAATATAATAAAAAAAATTTAAAAAAAAAAGTTTTCCCCATCTTAAAACAAATCCTGTCTCAGCCCTGCAATGCCATCAGGCTTCTGCCCTTTCTCCTTTCCTTTGTTGACACACATGTTGAAAGAGACTTGTACTTACCTTCTCTCCTTTCTTTTGTGCAATCCAATTCTCAACTCCCGCAGTCTCTTTGGCTTCTTTCCACAACACTTGACTGAATTGCTCTCCCGATGGTCATCAATGGTCTGTTAATTGTTGAATCCAATAGCATCTTCTCAGTCATCACACTTGACCTCTCAGCAAGACCCTGCATGGTCTGGCCCAGGGCCAACCCTCTTGCCTCATTTCCTATTACACCCCCCTTACCACACCACAGCTACGCTGGCCTACCCACTGTTCCGCAAACAAGCCAACGGTGCTGTTTCATGGCCTTTGTGTGTGCTGGTGCCTTTACCTCTAGAACATTATTCTCCCAGATATTTCCATGGCTCTCTTTCTCTTCATTTGGATCTCTGTGTAAAAGTCACTTCTTAAAGAAGGCATCCCTGACCCTGTTATCTAAAATGGCATCCATCAGAAAAGATGAATACCTACCATTTGCATGGACATGTATGGACCTGGAGGGGATTATGCTAAGTGAAATAAGTCAAGGAGAGAAAGACAATTATCATATGGTTTTACTCATATGTGGAACTTAAGGAATAGCAGGGAGGACCATAGGGGAAGGGAGGGAAAACTGAATGGGAAGAAATCAGAGAGGGGGACAAACCATGAGAGACTCTGGATTAAACATACTGAGGGTTACAGAAGGAAGGGGAGGGGAGTAGGAGGGAGGGGTAGCCAGGTGATGTGTATTAAGGAGGGCACATGTGGTGATGAGCACTGGGTGTTATATGCAACTAATGAATCGTTGAACACTACCTCAAAAACTAATGATGTACTTTATATTGGCTAATTGAACATAATAAAAATAAATAAATTAAATGGCACCCATCTCCTCTCCCATCACTCTCAATCCCCTTGCTTGCTTTAGATTTTTTCATAACATGTTATTACCACCTACCCATTCCTTATCTGTTTCCCCCAGAAGATAATTTTTTTAAAGATTTTCTTTATTTATTTGACAAAGAGAGACAGAGAGGGAACACAAGCAAGGGGAGTGGGAGAGGAAGAAGCAGGCTTCCAGCTGAGCAGGGAGCCCAATGCAGGGCTTGATTCCAGGACGATGGGATCATGACCTGAGCCGAAGGCAGATGCTTAACGGCTGAGCCACCCAGGCGCCCCTCCCTCAGAAGATAATTTCATGAGGGCAGGGACAATTCCTTTTTCTTTTTCTTTTTGCAGATGTATTTGCAGCACCTATTGTAGGGCCAGGCACATAGATGTTCTATCAATGAACATCTCAAATGAACAAACTTGAATGTCCCTCACCTCTTAGCTTCTGTGACACCACACTTTCTGGTTCTCCCATTGCCTCCTGACCATGCCTTCTCTCACTTGCTCTTGACTATCTTCATCCACCTTGGATGTTAAGGTTTTGTTCTTGATCCTTTTTTCTCCCCTGATCTGTATCTTGCTCTTGGGTGATCTAATCAGTTCTGATGACTTGACCCTCACTTATGTGGTGATGTCTCCTGGAACTTTCTACTCAGAGACAGATCCATATTCCCACAACCTACTATATACCTTCATCCAGAGATACTCAAACTTAATATGCTCAAAGGAAGGGCTCATTATTCTCCCTTCAGGTTTCCTCCATATTTCTTTTTTTTTTTTTTAAGATTTTATTTATTTATTTGAAAGGGAGAGAGCAGGAGTTGGGAGAGGGGGATGAGGGAAAGAGAGAAGCAGACTCCCAGCTATGCAGGGAGCCTGACTCTGGGCTCCATTCCAGGACCCTGAGATCATGACCTGAGCTGAAGGCAGACATTTAACCAACTGAGCCACCCAGGCACCCCACCTAACTGGAATTTAAATACAAACTTAAGAAAATATACAAAAGGAAAAATACCAAAAAAATACATATTTTTTCCTATATGTTATAGACTGACTGACATCTATGTGTCCATTTTCCATATTTTCATAACAATTTTATTTGTCTTAGAGGCTCTCATTCTTTTTTTTTTAATGTTATGTTAGTCACCATACAGTACATCCTTAGTTTTTGATGTAGTGTTCCACGATTCATTGTTCGCGTATAACACCCAGTGCTCCATGCAATATGTGCCCTCCTTAATACCTATCACTGGCCTATCCCAATCCCCCACCCCCCTCCCCTCTGAAGCCCTCAGTTTGTTTCCCAGAGTCCATAGTCTCTTATGGTTAATCCTCCATATTTCTTATTCCTTGTCTCAACTAATGGGCACCTAGCCAGTTGCCCAAGCTAAAAACTTTCTACGTTCCTCTTTCATGTCCAAGTCCTTGTGAGTCCACTTCAGAAGATGTCCATTCCCATTTCTTCTGTCATGCTTGAGTCCAGGTCCTTATCATTTCTTGCCTGGACTATTCCAAGAGTGCATTATATGGTTTCCCTGCGTCCAGCCACTCCTACTTCTAACCCAGTATATCTACAAAAACCATTGCCAGAATTTTCCTTCTAAAATGAAAATTTGGGGATGCTTGGATGGTTCAGTCTGCTAAGAGCCTGCCTTTGGCTCAGGTCATGATCCCAGGGTCCTGGGATCAAGTCCCACATGGGCTCTCTGCTCACTGGGGAGCAGCTTCTCCCTCTGCCTGCTGCTCCTTCTGCTTGTGCTCTCTCTCTCTGACAAATAAATAAATAAAATATTTAAAAAAAAATAAAATGAAAATTTGATCACCATTTCCTCCTGTGAGAATCTTAGTGGATACCTATTGCCTTAGAATTAAAACCCACACTCCCTTGTGTGACACCCAGGCCCTCACGATTGGACTTAAGATACTTTAGATCAGTTCTGAGATCAAGAACTCAGACCCAGACTCACCATTTAGTTGGTGAGCCATGCTAAGGTAAGAAGACCAAGGCCTTCTCAGTGTAAGATGGGGAGAGGGTGGAATAGTTAACCTAGGAAGCATATTGACACAATGCCAACTGGCTAAATGTCCTTTCCTTCAAAGATGTGGAACTTTTCCTGAGTAAGATCAATAAATATCTTTGTGAAGTGTGCTTCCTTCATAGGTAATAGTGGTGATATTTACCATTTACTGTATACTAGCATTATTCTAAATACTTTATATTAATTTTAATGAATTTAATCATTAAACATTAGGTAGATACTATGATTCTCCCCTTTTTACAAATGAAGAAACTGAGGCACAGAGAGGGTAACTAACTCTCCAAAGTTCTTATAGATAGAGGTGGAACAGAGATTCAAATTTAGGTAACATGACTTTAATATTAGTGAAGAAGTGAGGGGGAACTACAGTGCTTATTGAGAAGGAGTCGAAATTGGAATTGGGGGATCCATACTCCCTCCTTCCTTCTCTAGGGCTCTCAGTGACTGGGCTGAAGAGAATCCCATGAGTAATGAAGTCAGGAAAGTGCAGGAAGATATTTTATGGGGAAGAGTTTAATTTTCTTGAACAATAGTTTGGATGCCTGAACAGAGATAGGAAGGGGTGGTAAGGAGACTAGAGGGTGGGAGGAGGCAGGAGGCAGGGGGCAAAGGAGAGAGACAGAGATAGAGACAGATGACCAAGAGTACTTTGTGCACTCTCGCCCTGTGAGGCACCAAGAGCCTGAAAAATCCTTGTTTGGCACAAAGGTATAATTCAGTTAATTAAAACGTGGCCTTGCATTTCTCCATTCCTGTCTTCTGCTCTCCCTGCAACAAGCCACAGGCCATCTCATCTTTCAGAGTGTTTGATCAGGTGGAAGTGGATGGATAGAGTGTAGAAGAAAGGCTGATTTTATGCCCCTGGTGCATCTTGAAGGAGAAGGGACTGAGGAGATTTGGTTTTTTGAATCAATTAAACTTGGACACTGGAGAGAGCAGTGATCAAGGAGGCGTCTTAGATGCTCCCAGGTTCTAGAGTCAACAGTACCATACTAATTATTCCCCCAGGTGGGGGTCCAAGTACAAAGCAAGGGCCTGCCATAAGAAGATGCACATGCTTCAACCACATCAAAAAGCTCACTGCTGATCCATCAATCAAGATCTCTCCCATATCTGGGAGAAATGTCTGTCCATGTGCTGCTCTCTGTCTTGAATGACCTTCGTTTCCCCTCCCTTGTCTTCCTGCTCTTATAACTCCCTTCAGTTCCTTCCCTTCTTGATGGAGGTCTTAAAGGTATCAATGGATGTGGGGTATATTTCGATGACCATATAAAACACATTCAGGTATGATTTTCTCACTGAACTATGAGCTTCTTTAAAAGCACACTTTGAATTTTATTCTTGGTATTCCCAACAAGAAACACAGAGCACATGGTAGGTGCTTAATAAATGTTTGATGAATACATAAATGAATGAATACCTGTAAAACATTTAATGGTGCTGCAGCTGTTGCTGCTGTCAGTCCTCATGCATCTTGGTGGATTTTTTCTTTTCTTTCTTTTTTTTTTTTTTTTTTTTTTTTTTTTTGCACTGGCACACTGCTCCCACTAAGAAATAAACAATCCCCATTCCCCTTGGGGGATTCCAAGAGTGTCATTTGTTACATGGCACTCCTTATGGCATGCAAATAATCCCTTATCCAGTATCCTTTCTGTTTCTTTATTCAAAAAAAGGAAGTGGCTTCGCATTAGAATTCTCTGATTGCAAATCCATACCAAAAAGACTTTAATTCTTGATAATGATGATGGAAAATTCACGGAGTGATTTACTTTATGCTGGCTACTGTACTGCACACTTTAAACACATTTTTTCACTTAACCCTGAGAGGAATCTCCATGTGAAAAAGCATTATTTTCCATTTAAAAATGAAGATACTGAGGCTAGGAGAGGCTGAGTGATTTCCCAAGACCATCTTACTATTAAGTGGAGAAATTAGAATCCGAAACCAGATTCTGAACCCCAAAATCCATGTATGGAGGAGCCATGATGAGATTTACGTTCAGTAGCCTGCTTCATGGTGGATGGTTCCGAGGACAACAGGACCAGCTGAAGAGGTAAGTATGAACACATGGCTGTGATTCCTGGGACAGGGAACTAGGGCTTGAGCAAGAGTGACTGTGACTATTTTGATTGATTAGATGTAGGAGGTTAGGAACAGGAAGACTTGCTGGTGACATTCGAGGTCTTAGTTGGTTGCCTGGGCGTCATTCACCAAGTGGGGGATATTAGGTAGAAAACCTGGATTGGTGAGAAGAGAATAAATTCAGCTGAGGGTGTTGATGGGTATGTACTTGGGAGTACTTAAGCTCAGCTTCTGGTAGACATTTGTAGATGTAAGTCTGAAATTCAGAGAGAATACCTTGAATCTTTTGTATCATCGTTTGTGCCGTATGATCATTCGATTTGAAGTTCTTTTCAGTTACCAAAAGTTTTCCACTTACTGGTCAGAGGAAATCAAGGGACTGCCTCCTAGTGACTCAGAACCTCTTAGGGAAACCTTTTCCATATTATTCTGTTAAATGCTTGGGTGTGATTTTCCCCTGCATTGCATTTTCCCATTGCCTGAAATTCTTCAGCATCCTTAAATTTATGGTATCAAATATTGCTCATTGTCAGGACACAAATAGCTGATTGTGTCACCCTCTATTTCTACAGTTTGAAACTTATCTTGGTTGTCAGGTGAACCATCCACCTCTATGAGTTATCACCACTGCCTTTTTGGAAATACATGTTATAGTAACATCCATTTTTCTTCCACAACATCATCTTATTTGAACAAATTACTATTTTTCCCTTTGATTAGGCATTTGGCCCTTCAATATAGCCTTGTTTACAATGCTGGGCACAAATGAAAATACCATGATTAAATAAATCCTAGAAGTCCCAGCACAGACTATCTCACCAAGGAGACTGCAAAATGCTCTAAGATAAAAGGAAATACAGGATGGTATCAAGTGATAAAAAGCATTATCTCATTGGACAAAAGAAAGAGGACATGCAAGCCAAAATGGGCTGCCTACAGATCTCCTCTCCTTAAAATGGGTGTCCGATATAGCTTGCTTGATGTAACGGATGCTGCAATGAATTTTGTGTTTGTGAATGCCCCCTCAGCCCATCAAATTATAAAGAGCTGGTTCCTACTAGAGAAAGTGAAAACATCATGATTATTCTCCCAGACCCTTGAATTTACCCTGTAGGGACATGACCCAGATGCTGCCAATGAGCGATAACCACTTGAGGCCTGCAGTTGGATGCTGGTGACGGGGAGAAGCAGGGACTTCACAGACTCCACTCTGAGGGGAGGGGCAGCAGCAACACTCAGTTTTCAGAGACTACAGAGTCTGGTTCTGGGGCCAGAATGCCATACCCACTGCCAGTGGGTTGGTAGTACATGTTGTGGAATCTGTGTCCAGCTCTCGTGGCAGTGGCACCTTCATCAGCCAACTCTTTGGTAGGTGATTTTGGACATCGTGTTTATCTGCAAAACTTCCATGTCTGACTCTCCTAGAGATTTTGTCAGCTACCCAATATTCCTTTATTCAATCTACTTTCTGCTCACATTAGCCAGGGCCGTTGTCTGTTGCTTGCAACTGGTTGATGCCTCCCCATTCCATATGATACACTAAATGTTAAGAATTCCCAACACTTGTCCTCCTGCAGCTTCTCCCGTGGAATGTCTTTAAAATGAATTTTACTTTGCCTTGCATTATAGTTGCTTGGTTGTTTTTTTTTTCTTTTAAGAAATCAGATTTTTGAGAGTAGAGATCATGCCTTATCATCTTTGTATTCTTCTGTTAATGCCCCATCCCAAATGCCTTGCACATGGTGAAGATTATTTATAAAATTGACTTAAGTAGATGTAAATAAACCATACCTTTATGGCTGCAAGAAAATAACATGGGCTCAGCCCACATGTAAGAATGGACTGTGGAGCCCTGAGAAACACTGGCAAGAATGGCTCAAGGATGCCCTCGCATAGTCAAGAGTTAGGCAGTGAGAAGGCCCTCTGAAGCTTTGCCTGTTAATAGGCTCAGGCCACTGGTCAGTAATAGCCAGAGAAATGGCAGTATTCCCTTCTCTAAGAATTTCCATCAGAGTCCGTTCACTGAGCAATCATAGTCTGCATCTCAAAGCCTACTGGATCTTCTGGTGAGTTATTGCAGTGGACCTAATGCTATTCTTCTTTTCAGCAGAGTGGATAGAAGCTCCTATCTCTGATGGAGGAAAAAAAGAAAAAGTAGTCCACAGAATCAGCAGCATGTGCTCTATATTGCTGTCCCTATTTCTCAGGATCTCACTTTTGTTCTGTGGGTACAAAAGAAAACACTATATGAAGTTTGCATTTATTTCTCATACACACACAACTACCAGCCTAGTATTTTCATAATGCTTGTTGGACACATGCATAATATGGAACCTGAAGTCACGTTTCAATGCTATTTGGCATGAGTCTAGTGTGCAAACTTTTAGTAAGTTGGGCTCATCAAACCTGAAGTTGATCATAGATCTAGCTCATCTGAGCATGGACATGAATTGAACTCCTTTCCCTTTTACCCCATTTCTGTGAAGCTAATTATTGCTATTATTACATGTTTGTTTTGCAATTTCAGTTTGGTCTTGATCCCTTCCTTATGGAATGGACTTACAGAGGCATGTGAATTCCTTTCATCCCCCTCCTCTTACCTGTACTATATAGTATGACTTACCAAAGAATATCATATAACGTACTTGTCCTATACACTAAAGAAAATAAATACCATTTCTGTTTTGTTCTAAAGGCAGCAAAATCACTTAATACACATTTTTAAAGCTTTCTATTTGTTTTTATTGAAGTATAGTTGACACACAATGTTACATTAGTTTCAGGTGTACAACAAAGTGATTCCACAAGTCTATACGTTGTGCTCTGCTCCCACAAGTGTGGCTGCCATCTGTCACCATACAATGCTGTTACAGTACCACTGACTACATTCTCTGTGCTGTATCTTTCATCCCTGTGACATATTCATTCCATAACTGGGAGCCTGTACCTCCCACTCTCCTTTACCCATTTTGTCCATCCCTCCGCACACTTCTCCTCTGGCAACCATCAGTTTGTTCTCTGTATTTATGAATCCGTTTTTAGGATTCATAGGTTTGATGAGCATTTATGAATGCTTTTTGTTTGTTTGTTTTGGATTCTGCATACAAGTGAAATCATATAGAATTTGTCTTTCTCTGTCTGACTTATTTCACTTAGCGTAATACCCTCTAGGTCCATCCATGTTGTCACAAATGTCAAGATCTCATCCTTTTCATGGCTCAGTAATATTCTATTGTGTGTATACCTGTGTGTATAATCACATCTTCTTTATCCATTCACCTACTGATGGACACTTGGAAATATCATTTCTTTTGGTAGAGAAAGGTCTTTCAAAGGATTCTCAGAGTAGGATAACTTCTAAGCCCCACATTCACATTTATCCTAAAAAAAAAAACCTGTAAAAACTATTCTAGGGGTGCCTGGGTGGCTCAGTTGATTGAGCGTCTGCCTTCGGCTCAGGTCATGATCCTAGCGTCCTGGAATTGAGCCCCGCGACAGGCTCCCTGCTGATGGGCAGCCTCCTCTCCACCGCTTGTGCTTTCGTGCATGTGTGCTCTCTCTCTCTCTTAAATAGATAAATAAAATCTTAAAAAACAAAACAAAACCCAAAACACTCTCTCTCATAGCCCAATTGTTAAGTGTGAATTTGCCATTATCCAGCTAGGGTCTTCAACAGAGCTTAATATAGCATAGTTCAGTAATTAAAAGTATAGCCTCTGCTATCAGACTGCTGGGCACCGATTCCCAGCTCTTCCACTTAATGGTTTTGGACTACTAAAATAATAACATCTTGATTCCTCATCTGTAAAAGAATCTAGTAACCTATCTCAGTGTTGTCATGAGAGTTAATTTTAACATGTAGAGACTTAGAGCACGATTTCTAATAATACCTCAATAAATGTGAGCTACTGTTATTTCATTTTCCTTTTATTTGTATCATTTAAAATTGCAAGGAGGGGCACCTAGGTGGTTCAGTCAGTTAAGCGTCTGCCCTCGGCTCAGGTCATGATCTCAGGGTCCTGGGATCAAGCCCCGTGTAGAGCTCCCTGCTCAGCAAGGAGCCTGCTTCTCCCTCTCTCTCTGCTCCTCTGCCTGATTGCGCTCTCTCCCTTTCTCTCTCTCTCTCAGTAAATAAATAAAATCTCTTAAAAAAAACTACAAAGAAAAGGCCATTCTTTAGGTCTTCTAAAAACATATCCATTGGAATTCAAAAGGAACCAAAACACTAACATTGAACCATTAAGCATCTGAGCATATAATAGATCTAGAAGAAGTTAAGTCATAGATTACTTTTTAAAATGTGATAAATTCATCAATTATTTTAATTACCTCCTATGCCATTAAAACATTATCTCATAGATGAATAGCTTTTGTCAACTTAGGTGTTAGTTTTCTATAGATCATAAACATCTGACTCAAAATGGACTCATGGCATTTTAGACTTGGAAGAGGTCTTTGATATTCGACGTTTTAATTTTCTACCTGAGAAGGAAACATCATTGCACAATGTCTCACAATACTTGGGGGTTTCAAGCCCGAGAAGGCACGTATTTTAAGTAGCAGGAGGACTAGCTAGAGAAGAGTTTGCTCTTCTCTGATTGTAAGATTCTATTAATTTAGAGGACATACACAAGGACAAAAATCTAGTCTACAAGGAAACAGTATGTAGAAACAGACGATATTAGACCATTACTCAAAATAATTCTTATAATATAAAATTCATATATATGAGAATAAATGAGTTCACAAAACTGAATTTCATAGGTAACAAACACTTTGAGTTAAGAGTTTATAATAATATGTAATTATTATAAACCCTTAGGTGTTGATTAATCTTGTCATTCAGGTCTCAGGTCCAATGTCAACTCTGCAGAGAGTTCTTCCCTAATCATTCTAGCTACAGAGCCCCTCCCCCAGCCACTCTCTCCCTTATCCTTTTTTATTTTCTTCATAGTTTATATCAGATATTATATGACTCACTTTTTTTTTTAAAGTCAGCGCCATGTTTACTATGGAGCCTAATGTGGGACTTGAACTCACAACCCTGAGAGCAAGACCTGAGCTGAGATGAAGAGCTGGATGCTTAACCAACTGAGGCACCCAGGCACCTGGACTCACTTATTTTTTATTATCTTGGTCTCTCACACTAGAAAGTAAATTCCATAAGGGTATATGATATCTTCTTTAATATTCTATCTCTGTGTACTAGAACTGTGCCAGGCATATAGGTCTCTCAGTAAAAACACATTTGTTTGATTGAATGACTAAATCAAGTCCTTGATAAGGAAATTTTATTTTATTCTCAGTGCATAATGAGGGCAGTCAAAGAATTTTGCAGCAGAGTAAGAAGACCAGATTTACATGTTAGAGAGACACCCTGGCAGTGTTGTGTGCTTACCATTAGCAACCAGGAAATTAAGTTTACTTTTGGACTTATACTGAGAATACTAGCAAATGTCATTTGGGGCACAGAAAGCCATAAAACCTGAAGATATTAGAGATCAGAAGAATAATAGAAAGAGAGAGAGAGAGAGAGAAAAAAAAAAACATAACAGGAAAGGTTGTGAAAACAAATGCCTAGGAAAATTAATTCCAGACAACCAAACAGGTACATCTCAATGAGAGGCAGTGAAGCTTAGATAGATTAAAAGAATTCCCTGGCAGGAGCTTGGGGTTATGAAATGTTCTACCTCCAGAGATTAATTTCAGCCCTTACAATGTTATTTTCAGAGCTGCTTTACTGTCTTTTCTCTCCTAAAGTTTTCTTGCAATTTTGTGTTGATACATGGACTCAATGATCCAGGAAGTTGCCTGTATCTTGGGAACTCTATTTAGCCTCAAAGGTCATATGTAAGCACCAAGCAGCTGCTGGTAGGATTGGGGGTGGATGTGGGGGTGGAGCCTATGATCTGAGCTGACTTCTGTGTATTTCAATACAACAGTGGTGACTGTTGGCCACAGCAAAGAGAAACAAGACCTCTTAGAATGCTGGATTCAATTCGAGAATCTCAGGTGGTGAAAAGAAGAGGTCACATAATTAACTCTGAGTTAATAGAAGGAGAACAGTGTCATGTATCATGCCAAACAGTAGATCATTTTAAAATTGCGTATAAAACTGGGCTTTGGAATGCACTGTATGACTTTTTGGCAAAGGATTTACATCTTATTTGCTTTCCTTAAGCTAATAGTTAAGTTAGTTTGTATTCTGTCTGTATTGGAAAGATGTTTGGCAGCAAACGAATTGGATGGAAGGAGAGTAGGAGAAAAGGAAAGGAAGGTGTAGGAGGAGAGAGGCAGTCTGGAAGCAGGCTGGCTGGCTAAGAAGTTCAGGGTGGCGCAAAGACTTGCCACGTGAACCTACACGGTGCACAGTGAGGAACGAACCACGTAATCGACTGAAATACTCAAAAGCACCAAGCCTAATAAAACAGCCTAGTTTTTGAATATGTGTTGAATAAATGAAAATAATTTTTTTCTGATTTTGAAGCAGTGATTCCTTATTTCATTGGAAATCTTCAAATGGTTTATTCAGTGCTATTTATTTTTTTATTAGGCACGGTCTTAGTATGGAGGCACAAAGATCCTTTTTCTCCTTTTCTTTTTTTTTTTTTTTTTTTTTAAGATTTTATTTATTTATTTGACAGAGAGAGAGACAGCCAGCGACAGAGGGAACACAAGCAGGGGGAGTGGGAGAGGAAGAAGCAGGCTCATAGCGGAGGAGCCTGACGTGGGGCTCGATCCCGTAACGCCAGGATCACGCCCTGAGCCAAAGGCAGATGCTCAACCGCTGTGCCACCCAGGCGCCCCTTTTTCTCCTTTTCTTATAGACCGACCCCCTGGAAGAGTAGGAAAAAATTTTAGGTCACAAAACCAGCTGTTTTAACCAGAGCTTAATAATATATCAGTTTGAACTCAGGTGCCAATGCTATTTTTGAAAATAGACCTAAAGGTCTATATTTTTAAGAGACTGGAGAATTAGTTACTTTAGTCTGGGTCTCCAGCTCTTGAATGTCTGGCCGCTTTTGCCCCATGTCTGTACAACATGCACACACCTGCTGATCACTGATGGACCTGGAAGCTTGATCTTGGCATGCTCCGCTCATTCTTAGGGATCCCAGGAGGGTGTGATGGCTGACTCCCAGGACAGCCTGGGGCAGCAGGACACTCAACGAGCCCACACTGTTACTCTTGTACCAGTTGGGACCCACTGAGGATGTGATCCAGATCTTAGAGCCTCGGCAGTCATCAGAACAACACCCATCGGCAGGTCACTACACACCTTGCCTGGAGCAGTGAGACACTTGAAGCTTTAATTTCTTCACTGGCAGGGATTCTGCATTCTCTTTTCCACTGGATCTCAGCAGGACCAAGACATTAAAGCTTGCTCGCATTTGTCTCCAGATGGTGCGAATCTGTAACTCCATGTAAATAGACTACTCTGGAAGAGAATCTGTTTTGCATCCCCATCATCAGACTACATAGGCATCTGTTCTGAGATACTCTGTTTCTACTGTCTCATATACACCTATACGTAAGTATCACAGACTCTCTGTGTCATGGCCATAGAGCATGATACAAATAGGGCAAAGGCACTCAAGGAACAATTCTGACCAGACACCACCTTAGGGATCTCTATGCTATTCCTAAAATTGCGATGTAGCAGCCATAGCAATAGAAATTTTAAAGAAGTCAATGAAGAACACTTATCGTCATCTATTATTCTCATTTGTTGCCTTCAAACTGCTAACATAGTACAGAAAGAAAACCAAAGCCCAGGCTGCTTTGTCAATGTTCTCTTATGGCAAAAGAAGCTGGTGGTGTCCCTCATTGCTAATAAAACCTGGCCCGTGTATGTATTGGTAATTGCATTTGGCTGCACGTAACAGGAAATTTGACCTCAGTGGTTTAACAGAATAGGGTTTTAATTTCCATAAAGTACTGAAGTTTGGAGGTAGATGCTGTCGTGCTGTAGGGTAACTCCATGTTGTCATCAAGGACCCAAGTCTCACCTAATCTGTGGCTTTGACATCCTACTGTTAGCTTTTACCCTTTTGCCCACAAGATAGCCTTTTCTCCTCTGGGCATCACATCCAATTCCAGGAAGGAACAGGGGCTAGGGTTGGATAAAGGAGGGTAGGTAAGCTGCAAAATAGATATGTTAGATGATTCTGTCCCTTTTCTTTTCTTTTTTTTAATTCTTTTTTTAAAGATTTTTATGTATTTATTTGACAGAGAGAGAGAGCACAAGTAGGCAGAGCAGTAGTCAGAGGGAGAGGGAGAAGCAAGCTCCCCACTGAGCAGAGAGCCCGATGTAGGGCTCGATCCCAGGACCTTGGGATCATGACCTGAGCCGAAGGCAGACGCTTAACCAACTGAGCCACCCAGGCACCCCTGATTCTGTCCCTTTTCATCAGGAAAATAATAATTTTCCTAAAATCTTAACTGAGTAGATTTCTACCTCCATATATTTGGTCAGAACAGGACCAAATAGCCACCTTAGCAGCAAGGGGAATTGGGAAACTTTTTTTTTTTTTTTGTTCTAAACAAATTCAGAGTCCTATTGGTCAGAAATACAGGGAAGATTTAAGTGGTAAGGATATTGGTTGGGCAACTTGTGTTTGCCTCAAGCTATAACATGTGGGATACTGTTTTTTCCAAATTTGTTAGGATTGGCTGATACTCCAAGTGATTCATCAGAGAGGTTACTCCAAGCTTCTAATATATGAAGCAGACAGATGACCAGATTCTGACAAACTAGTTGGGGCAGTGATGGTGTGGCAATTAGACCTAGCTCTCAAGGGCCTTATTCATTTTTCTTCTCTGTTAGGCTGTCAGCTCTGGTGAGTGGGGGAGCACAATGTGGGAGCACAGAGTGAATGCTTTTATTCTTCACTTCCCCCCCAAAGCATCTACTGCATCATATATATTAAAGGCTTAAAAAAGCAAGTTTAATGACAAGTGAATGCATGAAGAAGAGTCAGTAGATCCAGGATCTGGCACCATCGCCAATGGGTTATAGGCTCTTGAGGACGTGACTTGACCATTCCATGTCTGCTTTTCCCCCTCTCTGACACAGAGAGATTACATGTGCAAATGTGGGGCTGTGGAGAAGGTCAAATAAGATAACAGATGACAAATATTTCTTAAGCAATATCGATATCCAGAATCCACGAGGTGCTTTCAGTTCCAATGTCTTTCTTGCCTGCTTTTCTTCACCCCGGTCCTGTGGTAGAGTGACAGCAGGCACCACTCATCCACTTTTGGTAGATTAAGAAACTAAGGCTAGGATGGCTTGTAATTGGTCTATGCCTAAATAAAAGAGGTAAAGCTTGATATCTTAGGCTTGAAAAAAAAATAGTATTCAATAAGACTTCCTTATTTACAACCTGTTTTTTTTCCAAAAAGGATTCAATTTGGTTATTCTGAGAAACACATACATTCAGTAACTTACAGATAGCTTAGTACATAAGATATCCATTAGCCTACTGAGGAAAATACTGAAAGCCCTCATGGAGAGTTTCAAGAATATAAGGGACCTAAAGATATAGAGCAAAAGGAGTTGAATGAAGCTCAATAAAATTAGGCTAAGTATTGTTAAATAGTAAGGAGTTTAAAACTCTAAAATGGGTTAATAAAGTTAATTTCTCTAAGGGTTTTTAAAAATAAGATAGATTCTTATCTGTGGGAGGTAGTTTAAGTGCAAAACACTCAGAACAGACCATGTGGTCTGCCTTCTTAAGTGTGCCTTTGAGTCTTCTAATCTCTAAACTCTTAGAATTCATTATCACTTCTGCTTATTTACTTCAAAATAACAACTGACACTTTGCAATTTACAAAATGCTTTCACACATAGCCTCTCATTTAATTCTCACAACAACCTTCTAATATATTATGCACGTTTTCCAGAAGGAAGTAACAAAACTGAAATTTGAACCAATTTCTTCTTGATCTATATGTGATGCTCTTTTCTGAACATCTCATCTACCTCTCCTCTCCATGTGGTCATGCTGTGGCTGGAAAACTGATGAATTCGCTGTCTTCTGCTTCAAACCTGACTTCTCTTATAGTCCTCATCTTAGTTGATGGAACCAGTTGCCTGAGTCAGATACTCAAGACTGGAAACAGACTATTTACTTTCTTTCTCTCCCACTTCTGTTCAATCAAGTCCTGTGGATTTAAGCTCCTAAACAGATCTCAAAATTGGCCTTTTATCCACCCCACCCAGTGCCTTTGTCGTTCTAAGTCTTCACCACCATTTATCTGAATTATGAAAACATTTTGCTTCTTAGATTTTTCTCCTTTCAGATTGCTTCCTTAGCTCCAACCTGGGCCAGAGTAAAGAGGCTTATATAGGAGAGGAAGGTGGGGGAAATTCCCATGGAAATCTCTGGCCTAGAGCCCTTCAAAAGTTTCCTATTTCTTACTGCAGTGCTTACTAGATTTTACCATTTCATAGCCCTTCATATTGTTGCCATAGTCCTTAACCAATGAAAGTGCTATTCAGTGTACTGTTGACAAGAATACATTGCTACCCATGATATTCAATAAAGCAGAATCCATGTGACTAACCCATACTCTGTGCTCTTTCCAAACTTCCATAGAGTTAGGAGAGAAATTTTGGTTGTTCAAGCTCTGAAACAATAACTGTTTCAGTCCATCCAAGGCAATGATGTCCATGAAATCATGAGTTTGATATGCCAACTATGTTTTCTCCCAATATACATGAAAATACACATAGAGCCAATAAAATAAAATTTAAGAAGTTTGTGTATTACCTAAAAGCATCTCATGATACCAGTGGTAAACCTAATCTATTTTTGGAAGCTTCTTGGTATGAAATAAATGACTCTTCATGATTTGGCCTCTATTTCACTTTGTAGACTTTCATATGTGGGGTTTTTGTAAGGTGGTCATATAATTTATCACCCCAACCAGGATACTTTGAGTGTGAAGTGATATTCACACTTAACTTAGTTGGAATACCAGGTATAAAATTATACCATCTCAGGAAAATCTGGGCCTATGATCACCTTATTCATCTGCTCATTCCCTAATTTCCACTTTATACCTTGAGTGATACGCAAGGATTCTCAGGGTTTTGTACTCACAATATGATTTCAATCCTCTGAGTTTTTGTCCTATAGACTAGAAACCATTTCTTACATTTCTTCTGATACCCAGCTTCTAGGCACTGGCTTCTCCAGGGAATCATTCCAGCTCTAGATTTGACCAAACGACTGTTGCCTATATTTCCTGAAAATTCTAAACATATCTTTATCTCATTTGCATGTTAAGGCACTCTCCAGGGCAGGTACCAGGTCTTACTGATTTTGTTCCCTGCAGCACATACAGACAGGGTCAAGGCATACATAAATGACACATTCAACTCCCTATTGACCAGCCCCGTGTAGGCATCTGTGCTGTTCTCTGTAGGTAACACCAAAGTTAACTCTGGCCTGTCTGTTGACACTGGCACCACCAAAAATATTGCTCTGGAGACAATTGCTTGTCTGCCCTCTCTTTTCAATGTTTACCTTCGCCTTTGGTACAGAACAAGGGTGTCCTGCGCGCGGGGTTAGACAGAACTGGTTAAGCACTCCTGCTCTGCACTTACTACCTTTGTGACCTTAGGCAAAATCCTCAACCTTCCCAAACCTCAGTTCCCTCTTCTGTAAAATCTGAATGATAATAAAACTCTCTTCATGGCAATGTTATGATGATTCAGGGCCAGGATGCATCTAAAGGGATGATTATAGTGTCTGGTGCATAGGATGTGCTCAATAAAAGTTTCAGTGAAGAGCCATGGACGGTTGTGGTGAGATTCTAAAGAAAGTAGTATCTTTCTTCTGCTGGTTCATTAAGGAAGCTTGGATTTTCAAGGCCACTTGGTTTGAATAAAAATCCAGGCGTAAAGTAAAATCCAAGGCTCTGAAGAAGCATGGAACAAGCACAGAGAATTAAGATCTTCCTTTAGGCAGTACCTATTTCCTGATGGAGAAAAATGAAGGTTTTGAAAACATTAAGGTTTTTCTCCCACAATATAGCGCTGATATTATCAGCTGCCGCAGTTCTATTTGGAACTTTTGATGCCACATCTTCTGTAAACTAGAACAAGTAGATTTTAAGTCCCAAACACTGTCTTCTCCAGCCCCATAATTAATCAATCATGCAATAATTAATTGGTTAACCAGAGTTATCGTACAGCCATTACATGACAGATTCTTGTCTCTGCTCCCATTGTGTGTTAGACATTGCAACAGGTACCGAGGACAAAATGGTGATAAGGTAAGTATCTGGCCTTGGGGGCTTAAGTGAGTCAGACAAAGCTTAAATTACATAAGCTCCATGGAGTCTCTGATGCTAAGGGAGCCTCGAGGGGTGGTACCTAATGTCCCCTAGGTGTGGGGATGGCATGTCAGTAAAGGGTTCTGTTCTGTTTCATGAAGTTTTTCTTCAGTGGGGATTGACTTGACATGCATGATCTAATTATGCAATGATGAGCAAGGGCTTTTTTCACTGGGTCCTTTGACTTCATGTTTTAAAGAGGCTGGGTAATGCCTGTGTGTGCCGTTGGGGATTCAGGCCTGTCTCTCTGCAACACACTACCCTCCACTCCCCAGTCTTCAGTGCCAGGAACGGAGATAATTGGGTACAGCAGGCAGGGGGGTAATTTAATTAGGCGATTTCTGCAATGCTAGAAAAAAAAAAAAACAACACAGATAGGAACCAATGGAGTAGAAGAAATCCGAGCTTAAGAGGCAACAAGAGGGAGAAAGAGGTAAATTCTGATCAAGATTTTAGCCTGGCTGACCTGATGATGGTGAATAGTATTAAGAATTAGGGAATCAGAGAGGAAGAGGAGAAAGCTACCGTGGGAGCTTTACCCTATTTTTTTGTGATAGAATTTTTAACAAGAACTAACCTTTCTGACTGCAAATGGCAATTGCCTTTCTGCCCCATGTTTTCACATTTTCTTCAGGTTCTGAACAAAATGAATACTGTCAAATATCTCCTAGTACTACCTCAACACACTTGGTACAGAGTAACTTTAAACAATGATTAGGGAGACAGTGCAATTCCAGTCCAGGTGCCGCGCCAGTCGAGCTCTGTAACAATTCCCAACAATTCATCAGTCATTTTTTTATGTCTCTATAGACACATGTTTGAAAACAGAGATTAAAACTGTGGTGGCTGCTAACTAGTGTTGGCATGCTATCCTTGACCAGCTTGCTGGGATGTACATCCTTGAAATGTTCTTTTAACAATCCCAGTGTTGGTGACTTAAAATAAACCTTGTCACACCGGCATACAGTGCAAAGATCGTGTCTAATAAAACGGTTCCCATTTGGAATAATGAGTAAAATGTCTGAACCTTGGGTTCTTTTAAAACAATTATAAACATCACTCTGTGGTGTCAGAAATTATTTCATCTAACACGTTGTTGGACAGCTATCCTGCCCTAACACAGAAATAAGAAATTATCTATAACTGTTAAATCTAAGTATTGGCATAAGCGTTTAGGTGATCACAAAGTTTGTATGAAAATAGGTGCTTCCAAAGTGTGTTCAAAAGCTTTGTTCTAGGACATAGCCAAAATCCTCTTTGAAATCTTGTTTTTATACAGTTCATTTTCTGGAAGCATACCACTTTGATCTCTATTAGTGAAAAATTAAACTGCAGGCTGTTTTCCCTTTAATTTTGTTGATTTCATTTTCAACAAATACTTTTGAAGATATTCCTTACCTTCAGCATGCTCCTAGGTCTTAAGAGATACAGCGTGAACCGTATGACCCAAGTCCCTGACCTCATGGAGCTTTCCTTCATTCTGGTGTGTGGGGAGAGTGAGGCAGAGAATTGATTGTAACAGCACATTTTTATATCAGTGGATCTTACAAACACACCAAGTAGGGAGTTAGAATAGAGAGTACCTAGGGGAGTAGGAGCTGCTTCAGATAGAGTATTGGGGAAGATACCTCTGAGTTTATGTTTTTGATCTAAGATCTCAGTGATGACAGGAAGACAGTCAAACTAATATGTGGGAGGAAGAGGACTTCAGGCACAGGGGAGAGCATGTGCAAAGACCTTGAGACATGATTGAGAATGATGTGTTCAAGGAACAGAAAGGAGGCCTGTGTGGCTAGAATATTTAAGTGAGAGAGGAAGAGATGAGGTCAGCAGGAGATAAAGCCTTCCCTAATGCTTTACCATGGAAAGACAGAAGTGGGTGATGTGATTTACCGTAAGCATTGAGATCACCATGGCTGCAGTGTGGAGCATGCAATTTGGGGGACAAAAGGGAAGGAGGGAAACAAGTAGGAGATAATGCATTGATCTACATAAGACTAACTGAAGCTTTCAATGTTGGAAATGTTGATGAGTGGTTGGGTTGGGATTTATGTGGACAGTCAGGTCTACAGTACTTGCTGAAGGGCTGAAGGAAAGATATGTTGAAAAGAGAAAAGTTAGAGAACAGTGGTATTATGATTTTCACATGACTGAAGTGCTGAGAGATTAAGTCAGGCCTTGGGTTATCTGGTGTGTGAGGCGCAGGGCAGAACCTGGAGTGAATACTGGGCAAGGAGCAAGGACAAAGGGTAGTGTGACGACAGGGGTGTCAGAGAGAAGGGCTGATTGAGGAGCCCGGGGAGAGGAACATGGAGGCAGATGGAAGGAGTGGGGCCCACAGGTGGCAGGTGGACATGGGGTGGGGCACATTTTCGGGGTAGGGGGTATAGCAGCAACAATGACATGGCAGTGCTAAAGAGCAAGGTACTCCAGGATGGGAAGAGAGTGTCAAAACAAAGTGCTACCAAACTCAGAAAACCGAATAAGCGACGATGGACTTAATGAGGCTTCACGGCACTAAGCTGTTGCTGTCATGATCACTTACTCCCTCTGCAAACAAGTGAAAGCTGAGGTAGCACAAATGTCGAAGGAGAGAGAATCTGAGTCACGTGGCTTACTGGTACCTCATTGACAAGTTTGTGCAAATAATCATACGTTTCCCATCTGGTTTTCAATTTCACTTCATGAATCTCGATCTTTTGTTTACAAATCCCACCCCCTTCCCCCTGTAGGCAGAGATGTGCGTAATTATACTGAACTTGAGTAGAACACATGATTATGATTCCAACTTCAGCCATAAGAATGTTCGTTTTGTTATCACACACAACACTTTTAAGTAACATTATGGGAATGAGGAACTACAGGGAAATTTCAGCAATCGTGAAGCTCACAAAACATGTGCTGTTTCCTTTGCTGGTGTCCAGATGGAAACACCTTTGGGGAAGAATCACTGGGATCACCATGCGTCAGGTGTGATTAGGCTGATGTGGAGACCTTTTGGATTCCCTTGTGAGGAGCCCCTTCTCTCCTCTGTGTAGATTTCTCTCCCCTTTTTCACCTTCAATTGATCATCACAGCTGCAATAAAACCCACTTCACCTTAATAAAAACAAATCAGAGAGCCTCCTTCTATATATTCCAACCCTACTTGCACAAATGCTGATTATTGATCTGAAAACATGCTAAGCCTTAGCCTGGTAATGTTTAGCTTCATTTTCCCGCTTCAAGCTTCACCCTTGCCTGCAATGGAATTGCCCGAGCAGAACGATATGAGAGTAGACAGGTCAGAAAATCTATCTTGGGTCAACAATTTGTCATAATGAAAATTGCAGAGGCCCAAATGTGTTCACTGAACAGTTAGCTAACTTATGCTTTTCTCCCCAGTGTATCATATGCATTGGGCTTGCTGACACTCATCGATAAATTCAATTTCTTCAGAATAGCTGATAATTAAGGTATTGAAGAATTGATTTTGCATCATCCCATAACCAAAGCTGATTTGGCTGTCACTGTTGCAAAAGGGAAAGTGACAGTGGTTGCCACCAAATGCCATGTACCCCTAAAGAACTGTTAAGGAAGGCAAAAACTCAAAAGCATCCAATTCTGTTTTCCAGATGAGCTGTTTTGCCAGCTCCTCATGGTGACGTGAGAAGGAGATATCTTAAAGGTGATAGCAGGGCCATGGCTAGCTTTCCTTTCATTCCATGATTTCCATCCTCTTCAAACCACACAGTCTACAGGATGATGAGGGTATCTTGCCAGGGGCAAGAACCTCAGAGCTCATCCGAGATGGGAACATCAAGCTGTGTGTTCTGCCTCTTATTTTATTGAGAACATTACACCCTGTAATATTCCACTCTGTTCAATAGTGGCTTATTCAGTAGCCACATGTCCCAAGCTCTTGGCTCGGTCTACAGGTATGTGTGATTTGTATGCACCTTGTTTCTGTTTGTGTTTGAAGGTGCCACGGGGATGTTTCCTGGGGCAGGCGTTTCTCTGTCAGCTCTGTTTCTGCTCAACTCCGTGGCTGTCATGGTGTGTTACTGTGTCTTCCACGCTCTCGCACAAACCACAGACGGAGGGGTATGACTTCACAGCTGAGATTCCAGGTGCCATGATCCGGAAGTGTTGGGGGGGGGGTGTAACTGGGCTCTGCGGAGGTGGGCTGCCCCCCACTTTACACTGCTCGGCAGACTCGGTGACAGCACTGAGGAGTAAGAGTTTGCCTGGTAATCCCATGCAAATGCATGATAGTTGAAGAATACTTAGAAATTACTACCAAAGGGAAAAAAAGGATAAAAACTGTTGATAATCACCTAGAGATAACCACTGTTGTTATGTAATATTTACTCTGTAAACACACACAGACACACACACACATACATTCACACTCACGGGAAATGGAGTCGTGCTATCATGGAGACTTTCTTCCATTAAGAAGATACTGTGAATGTGGATTCATTTGTTCCACATTTTTATTTTTATTTTTTTATTATTTTTTTTTAAAGATTTTATTTATTTATTTGACAGAGTTAGAGACAGCCAGCGAGAGAGGGAACACAAGCAGGGGGAGTGGGAGAGGAAGAAGCAGGCTCCCAGCAGAGGAGCCTGATGTGGGGCTCGATCCCAGACCGCCGGGATCACGCCCTGAGCCGAAGGCAGGCGCTTAACCGCTGTGCCACCCAGGTGCCCCATCTTTCACATTTTTAAAAATGAAGTACTTATTATGTGCCAGGCACTGTTCTGGGCGTGGAGACTTGTGAACAAAAGAAGCAGATTCTAGATTTTGTGGAGGATTCATTTAGTGGGGGCGGGAAGAGAATGGAAAATAAAGAAACAAACAAGGAAATATGACAAAAATGTTAACAGGAGCTTGGGGGATGCTTTTGTTTGGATGGGCAGAGGAGGCTTCCTTCAGAAAATAACGTTAGACAGAAAATAACGTTAGACAGTGACTTGAATGACAAAAGGAACTGGCCAAGGGAAGATTTCAGGAAGAACATAGAAAGACCAGCTAGTGCAAGGGCTCAGGGACAGTCCCGGCTTGGCAGACTGTAGGAAGGAAGAGAAGGTCCTAGTGGCTGGAGTAGGTGAGGGAGAGAAGACCAGTATGAGATGAGGGGAGGGAGGGAGAGAGGGACCAGCTCCTATCTGCAGTTTTTTCTGTGCATGATCAAAATCACTGGAGGGTTTTCAACAGGGCATTAACGGGGATGGATTTGTATTTAAAAACAAAACCAAACCAAACCAAACTCTAGCTGCTGTGTGAGAATGGATTGCAGAGGGAACAGTGTAACTAGGGATGCCGCTAAAGAGGTCATTAAAGTGGTCCTGGAGAAAGATGATAGTGGCTGAACCAGGGAGGTCAAGCCATTACCCTAGGAAAGGTTTATGCATACCCTCTAGGGGTATTAACTTATTCCAAAGGGTAACTAAGATATGGGCAGAATCTAGCAGTATGTTCCTGGGAAGAAGAAAACCCACAAATCTTTGGATATTTTAATCAGAGACGAGAAAACTCTTGAGCCTTGAGGGCCACTGATTGGGCTGACATTGGAACAAAAGGAGAGATGGAAAAGACAATGTCAGCAGAAAACAAGGAAGACAAAGAAAGGAACATGCCAAGAGGAGAAATTATAAAAACAGATGTCAAGTGGTTGTGAGTGCTAATGCCATTAAAAATTTCTACTCATTGGCACCTGTGTCCCAAATCATTTACCTCCTCCAGCATTGAGTCATTGGTAAAAATAGATAATTGTTAGGAATGTGCAAAGAAGGAAGGAATCCAGTGAGTTATTCACAGCTGTAAGTGTTCCATTGTCTGAACTGTGGTGGAAACTTATTAAAATAAGCAGTACAGGGTCTCAGACAGGAATAGATACTCAGAGCAACACGATGTCATCTCAAAATCACTCTCTTGGTAAATACATATAAAGGGCTTGGTCTACGTTCTCTTTTATGTACTTAACTCCCAATTGAAGCCAATTATAAGTCGAGGACCTGACTTTCTTGGTTTCCAATAGTTTATTTTCACACCCTTTCTTCTCATGACTCCCTTTATTTGTTCTCATATGTTGGCTAGTATCCCTCTCCACAGTGTATGACAGGGAGAGAGAGACGGAGAGAGGAAGAGAGAGAGGAGATTGACATATTTAGAATCTAAGTGACTGCCTTTTCATGCAGACATATGTCTTTTAAGTGGGAACTGTGTGGAAATCTTATTTTGCTTGAAATATCTGGGCAGTCATTGGAGAAGTCCTATATCCTAGAATGATTGTTTCATGTAAGGAAGAGCAGAAGTTGCAGAAAAAGCAGGCACTTTGGTGCCAGGGAGATACTGATTTGAATCCTGGGTCTGACATTGTTCTGTGACCTTGTCAATGTAGGTGACCTCTCTGGTGGCCTTGGTTTTGTCATCTGCACAATGGAGGCCAAATCACCTCTCCCACAGAGCCGTGGGGAAGAATAGCTATGATCGCTGTGAAAAATGCCTTACACCCAGCAGTGATTTTCTACCCTGCATTGCTTTCTGTTGGTTGGGCCATTTCCTCAGTCTAGTGCTCCTTCCCCGGAGCCTATTTCTACATATGCATAGACCAAAGCGCTTCCTTGGCTCTCTGTCAGTTGTCACCTGTCCTCTGTCCACTAAATCCTGCTGCCACTTTCAGTGGGTGAAGGTTTGATATTTCAATCTGTCAGCTCATTGGGCCACAGTTTGGATCTGTCAGCTTGGTTATGGGCCGTGTAGTATGTAAATAATGACACCTCTTAAAATATTTTTAATCCTTCATCATGATGGATGCTTTTGTATTTCATATTTGTCCTTTAAGGAAGAAGGAAAGTAATAGCTCCTTTAGGTGACAGGATAATTACACACCAAGAGCTGCATTAGCACCAAGAACTGTGCCGAGATGTCTTGGTAAAGGACAGAGTTGTCCAAAATCCCGCCCCTCTTCCTGATGGTTCGAGGAGGAGGTAGGTGCACTTTTAATTATGCTTAAGCACTGGATCATCAGGGAAGCGAAAAACTATTGCTGAGTCAGCCAGTTTCAGAATTGCCCAGCAGTGAAGTCAGGAGAATATGCCTTGGCTTCGGCACTACACTGAGAAAAGCCAGTTTGATTGGCATTTTGAGCTGAATTCATGCACTGTGTGCCCAGAAAGTCACACAACTGGAGGAGAAGATTTGGTTCATGGTCTTGGTTCTGTTTCCTTGTTTCTTCTTGGTGTAACCTGGCTTCAGTGAAATGATTCTTAGCCTGTTCCACAGTTGCTGAGAAGTAGGTTGGCTGTAAAACACCCCGCAGAAGGATCCTTGCAGGTTAATTGGATGAAGCAGTGTAATGTAAGAATAGCTAACATTTCCTGAGCGCTTACCATGTCCCGAGCACTTCACACGCATCAGTCCTCCCAGCAACTGTGACAGAGGCAGTCTTGGTTTCCCCAGCTTACAGATGAGTAAACCAATGACTGAATGATTAAATAGTGTCTCCAAGGTTACAGAGAAATAGACCCTAGGCAGCCCACATCTAAAACCTGTACCATTAACCACAATGCTGTGTTGCCTGGTGTAGACTCAGAGTAGAAGCCCAGTAGACTGAGATTTGGGAGATCTGGGCTTGAGTGCCATCACCATAGCTGTGGGCCTACAGGAAAGTCCCTTAAATTCTCCAGTGTTTTGTTAAAAGGGTGATAATACTGCATTCCCAACCTCAGAGGACAAATAACCCTATACTTTATTAAGAATATATTATGGTCAGGTATCTTATATGCATTTTGCCTATTTCTTTAAAGCACCTGAAAAGTACAAACAATTATCCTCAGCTTCTGGCTAACATTTTTAAGCAGTATGCCCAAGACATGTTGGATCCAAATCTGTCTGCACACAAAGCCTAAACTCCGTCTAAGGTGGGTAAATGTAAAGTGTAAGCCCGAATCCAAGACCCTGCTTCGTACGTCCTGCTTGGCCAGCCCACGCCCTGCTCTGTCTCCCTGACCCACAGGTGTGGGTTGTTCATCTTGCCTCCCCTTTTGTACCATTTCCCAATTGCTTACTATGTGTTAGGAAATGTGCGATGTGCTTTCCCTCCTTTCTCTAAATAAGTCTACAAAGTAGGAGTTTAGAGCTCTTTTCTTGGTTGTTCTCTTATGAATATAGACAGGAATAAAGGAAGGAACAACAAGAACATGAAACAACATTTTATTGAACACTTACTGTGTGCCAGGCTGTCTCCTAAGAATGTTAGGTAGGTGCTCTATTCTTCCCTTTTTAACAGATGAGAAAACTAAGGTACGGGAGATTATACCACGCCCATCAGGCAGTCTGACTCCAGATCCAAGTCTCAGCCACATTTCCTTCTCACAGGGCCTCATCAAAGTAGATAATTTAATGTTCTTCACTGATGAGCAAATGGAAGCTCAGGGCAGCGGACTTAGGACACACACCTATTATGTGTCAGAACTGTGATTCAAACAGTTTCCCTGACTTGTAAAGGCTATCATTTTTTTGCATTGTATCTCATTGCTTCACTTGTCCCTCAGTCACTGAAGTCAGCATTGTTTCCAGATCTTCAGTTTGAAAGGCGCTCTGTAACCCTTGAAGCCACATTTAAATAAAATCTCTGAATGTGCCCCTAAGAGCCAGATGACGCTCCTTTGCCTTTGGCCCCACCATCAGCTCTGTAAATTTGGAGGCAACCCCAGCTGTGGAATACAGTAGCATGGTGGGCGTCAGACTGAGATTGAGCAGTATGACACAGGACCCATTTTCGACTGGTATAAATGGTCCCCCAGACCTGCGCTTAGGCCTTAAATGAGGCACGATCACCAGTGCATGTGTGAGAGATACTTAATACATCCCCAAACAGAGAGCTTTTCCTGCTGCTTCGGGAGAGTCACCTCATCTTACGATGTGTCAAACAAAATACCTTTCTTTTTTTATTTTTTTTAATTTTTAAAAATTTTTTATTTTTTAATTTTATTTTTTTATAATATCCTTTTATTATATTATGGTAGTCACCATACAGTACATCCCTAGTTTTTGATCCTAGAGGAGAACTTAGGCAGCAACCTCTTTGACATTGGCCACAGCAACTTTTTTCCATGACACATCTCCAAAGGCAAGAGAAACAAAAGAAAAAATGAACTTGTGGGACTTCATCAAGATAAAAAGCTTCTGCACAGCCAAAGAAACAGTCAAAAAAAAACTAAGAGGCAGCCCATGGAATGGGAGAAGATATTTGCAAATGACACTACAGATAAAAGACTGGTATCCAAGATCTACAAAGAACTTCTCAAACTCAATACACGAGAAACAAATAAACAAATAAAAAAATGGGCAGAAGATATAAACAGATACTTTTCCAATGAAGACATACAAATGGCTAACAGACACATGAAAAAATGTTCAAAATCATTAGCCATCAGGGAAACTGAAATCAAAACCACATTGAGATACCACCTTACTCTAGTTAGAATGGCAAAAATGGACAAGGCAGGAAACAACAAATGTTGGAGAGGATGTGGAGAAAGGGGATCCCTCCTACACTGTTGGTGGGAATGAAGTTGGTACAGCCACTTTGGAAAACAGTGTGGAGGTCCCTTAAAAAGTTAAAAATAGAGTTACCCTATGACCCAGCAATCGCACTACTGGGTATTTACCCCAAAGATACAGACGTAGTGAAGAGAAGGGCCATATGCACCCCAATGTTCATAGCAGCATTGTCCACAATAGCTAAATCATGGAAGGAGCCGAGATGCCCTTCAACAGATGACTAGATTAAGAAGATGTGGTCCGTATATATGATGGAATATTACTCAGCCATCAAAAAGAATGATTTCTCAACATTTGCTGCAACATGGATGGGACTGGAGGAGATAATGCTAAGCAAAATAAGTCAAGCAGAGAAAGACAATTATCATATGGTTTCGCTCATTTACAGAATATAAGAAGTAGGAAGATCAGTAGGAGAAGAAAGGGAAGAAGAAAGGGGTGGGTAAACAGAAAGGGGAATGAACCATGACAGACTCTGGGAAACAAACTTTACATCAAAATACCTTTCTAAATTGGTTATCCACCCCAAAATGTAGGGGAATAAATGATCTTCTTTAGCTCACAGTTCTATTGCCGATTTCAACAGGGCTCAGCTGGGTGGTCTTCCAGTCTGGGTAAGACTTGCCTATTTCTTGTTGGCTGCCTCAAATATCTGGGGCCTCAGCTGGGAGGGCTGGAAGCACTGGGGCCCTTCTCCAAAAGGTCTCTTGTCCTCCAAATGGCCAGCTTGAGGTTGTGTACAAGTTGGCAAAAGGCTCCCTGCATGAGAGCACAGCCTGCAAGGCCCCTGTAGGCTGAAGTTGGAAACTTGCACAATGTCATTTCTGATATATTCTATTAATGCAAACAAGCCCTAAAGTGAACTACAAGTAGTATTCACGGGGCAAGGAAAGAGGGTCTACTTCTTGGTAGAAAGAGCTTCAAAACTGTGTGGCTGTATTAGCAGTCTGTCACATTTCCTTATTTGGCTCCTTCCCTCAGAAATTTCCAAATTCTTTTCTGTCCATCAGCTACCCCATATCTGGTCCTTTTCAGGGACTCAGTCTTACATGAAGTGCTCTCAGTTAAACACACCATTTCTATTTTCTTCTGGCTAGGGTCAATCATTTAAATCATAATTACACGTTATCTTTTATAGTTCTTTGAATGGAATTGTTTTGGTGGATGTGGATAGTGCCACTCCTGCTTTCTTCTTGCTGACATTTGCCTGACAGAATTTTGCCCTCTTTATTTTCAATATTCTATGCTAATTTATTCGAGGCACAGTTCTTATAACCAGCACATACCAGAAGAAGTTTGGTTTCTTACCCAGTTTCAAAATCTTTTATCAGGAAAATATGATGCATTTGAATTTATTATAACTCTTTTACCTTTACCTACATTGCTTTTCTTTGTTCCATTTGCTTTTTTCCTCAGGAGTTTTGAAATCAGGCTTCTTATGTCTTTCCTTCTAGGCTCTCCTTCCACTCTGTGGCTTTGTTATAATTTCTTACTTAATCTCTTTACACCTTCCTGCTCTAGCCAAGACATGGGGCATGCTTTTGTAATGCCCCTATCTTCTTCTGTGCTTGAGAATAACTTGAGATTTTAGTTCTAGATAGTTGTTTGTCCTGGCAATCCTGTATTCTTCTTAGAAATCAAGTCTTTGAATTTATCTTAATTTTCACCATACATTTATATGCAATGTTAAGGAAAATTGATAAATGTAGACAAAAAGTGTTGTAGACATAGGTATACTACTCAAAGTTCGAATGTGTATGATTGAGAGATCCGCTATTTTGATGTAACTTTTCATATTTTAATCAATTTTATCAAGGTATAGTTCACAAATAACAAAACTCACCAATGGTAGTACAAGTCAGTGTTTTGACAAAATATAAGTAATTGTTTAACCACAACAAAAATTAAGATATAGAACACTTCCATCGCCTCTGAAATTTTCCTAAAAATGTTCTGTAGTCAGTTTTCCCTACCCAACCTCCACCTTCCTGTGGTAACTTTGCCAGAAACCAAATGATCAACTATACATGCGTCTAATTCTGTACTTTTGTTCTGTTCCTGTGATCAATTTATCTGCTTTGCCTCTGATACTGCACCATCGTATTTACTATAGTTTCATACTAGGTCTTAGAGTCAAGCAATGTAAATGCTCTCACTCTGTGCCTGGCCCCTGAAGTCACTGTTCCATTAGCTTAGTAATCAATAATGACTGGATAAAGATTTGCTTAAAATCTTGGAACCAAAAAATATTCCAGTCTTTGCTGAAGTATATTCTGGAAGAAGGGATTCTTGGGTATGCCTTCTGAAACTTTGTGTGTCTAAAACTATATTCCTTTGTATGTTGGCTTGGCAAGCAAACCCATGTTCAAAATAGGTATAACTTAAAGACATTGCTTTATTGTTTTCCAGAATCTAGTGTTTCATATAAGATTTCTAATATCAATTCATTGATAGTTTGTTTCTATCTTTTTAGGAGAATTTAGAATTTTCTATGTTCCTTGGAGTTCAGATATGCTCCAAAACTCAGTTGCTTTGGTGGGAGGAGGATATAGGAAGATATTTTAAAAATCTAGACTTCTGGGGGGAAAAAAAAACTGTGAAAAATGGGTTTCCCCCACAGAGATTTGTGAGCTCCTACTCACACGTAGGAGTGATGCCTCTCTGATGCCTCAGGCCTGCCTTTGTCCCCAGTATTCCTGTCTGTGTCCTCGTTCTTACTTTGAAATTCCTCATCCAGTCTGCCAGTGGCTCTTGCCTTTTATAGGCTATTTTGAGTCCTGTGGACCAGGCCTGGGCTACTCGTTTAGCTGACAATCGTTTTTGCTTTACACAGAAACACAGCCTGATAGTTTTATTCCCCTTATAAAAAATCAAAGCTCAGAGAGTTATCTGCTATAACTTCTAGATTTTTTTCAGTTCAGTATACAAATGTTCAGAAATTAGGTATATCAACTTTGTGGCTAGATCTAAAAGAAAAATGTTTCAGCTAGAAACACAAGCTGCGATCTGGGGATGACATATACTTACTGGTAAATGTTATTGCCTATGAAAATTAATTTGAGGTTTAAATAGGCACAAAAATGATATTAGAGGTGATAATGTGTTAAAGGGAGAATTGCATGCCCATCTTCATTTCGTGAATTGTTCTCAAATTATGTAATGTCATTGAAATTGAAGCTGGCCTATGGAAGACCATGACTATTGGTTAAAAGTGGTTGAAACTGCTTTGCCTTTGTGTGTGTGTTTTTAACCTAGAATGTCATCTATTATATAGCATAAGAAAGGGCTATATCCTTCCCAAACATTCAGCAGAAAAGAGGGGAAGAAAGAAGATATAGGGGTGTATGGGTGGCACAGTTGGTTAAATACCGGACTTTTGGTTTTGGCTCAGGTCATGATCTCAGGGTCATGAGATCAAGCTCCATGTTGGGCTCTGTGCTTAAGCAAAGAGTCTGCTTAAGACTCTCTCTCCCTCTCCCTCTGCCCATCTCTCCCCTCCCCTCCATGGACGTGCACACGCCCTCTCTCTCTCTCTCTCTCTCTCAAATAAACAAATAAATAAATAAATAAATAAATAAATAAATAAATAAATCTTAAAAAAAAAAGAAAGGATATAAATAAGGTAGGTGCTTATATAAGAATGTGGTTTCTGAATGCAAGTTTCAATATCATTCTACTGTAGCATATTCCGACAGGTTTGATAGATACATGGAATGTAAGAAGAGGGTAAGTTACCTTCTCTTGTAATTTTAACACATGTACAAGGAAGCATTCATTTAAGTACTTTAATCCACAGTATTTGTTGGTGTTCTGTATGGCTGCAGCACAAACTATTTTCAGTGCCAAGTATGTGTCTTCACGGCGGAAATTAGTTTACTAGGGGTTCTGTTTCCTTAGGGGCCCTGGACAAGTTGCAGAGTTCAACTGTACTCTCTTAAAAAAGAAAAAATGCAAAAGGAGTTTAAAAGAATAAAATAAAAGAAGAAAGTGTGAGAGACTATACATTTAAGAGTTAACTTTAGAAAACAGGGTAAAAGCACCTCCAAATTTCTGGTGTTAATTTTGGTGTTTTCTCTACATCTCCCCTAAAGGTATGCAGATTCCCCGATGGGGTGTCGGGTGGGCCTAGGAATAGCTGGGCATGTCACTGGGTCATGTCACCAGGATATTGTAATGGGGCTCCCGCTGGAGCGGAGAAGCCCGGGCTGGGGTTTACTCAATGCGTCTGTGTTCTAGCCTCTAATGTTCTTGTGCTTCCAAATGCAGACAGCAGAAAGTGACAATGGCAGGATGTTCATTTCAAACAGCCCTTCCCCGTGTTGAAAGACTGGCAGAAAAAGAGTACTGTTTTGAAAAGAAATGCTTCAAAAAAATAAAAGATAAAACAGAAACACGACATGTGGAAGGTGGTATAGAGAGAAGGTTAAGGTCCATGATTTAGACAGAAAAACAAGCATGTTATTCAATATAGAAAGTCTGCTTGGGAATAAAGATCTTAAAAATACTGAGATACACTTGGGCAGGGCAAGAATCTTGTGCAACATGGACTCCTTATAACAAATGCCTGGTTATGAGCTCACAAAAGAAACAGCAGGTAGTGGAGATGGAAAGGCTGCATGGCCTTGGTTGTATCAAAGCCAAATTATCGTGGCAATCCAGTCTAGTCAGTGAAGAAACTTTGGACAAGCAAAATCAGGGAAGTTTTAAATTTTCAAAAAGGGAGAAGAGCAAAGAGTCAAGAATTTCTATCTTGGGAGAAAGAATTTAGAATAGCAGAAATGATTAATCCCACCAATGGCAGATAGTTACATTCAAATTGGCATTTTGGTACATTGCCAGTGACAATTGCAAACGAGTGTGATTCTCTTGGAAGCAATACGGTAACAGGAAGCAAGAGCTGTAGAGACAGTCGTAGCCCTTAACCCAGGAATCTCACCCCGGGGAATGTGTCCTAAGGCAATAATTCCACAGAAGCAAAACATCTACATGCAAGAAAATATTCATTGTAGCAGCTTTATAATAACAGCAGCAAAAATGTCTCTGAGAAACAATATATGTATAAAACAGGTGTGAAATTATTTAGTAAATTATGGAACATTAAGCCTATGGAATATTATTCAGCCATTAAAATTATAATAATGAAGACCATGAATAACCAGGAGAAATGTTAATATAATGTTAAGAGGAAAAAGTGGAATTAAAACACTATTTGCATTATTATTGCATCTGTTTAAAAATATGTAGGTGAGTGGAAAGAAAGTGTAAAAACAATATAGTTACGGTAGTTTGGTGGAATTATGATTTATTTTCTGCTTCAAAATTATGTTTAATAAAGGGCAAATATATTTTACTAAAGTGTGGTGGAAAAAGAGCTGGTCAAGGGGGATAAAAATAGTAAATAATGGAGTACTGGCAAAGAAGATATAGAAAGCAATGCTATTTGATGCCTGTGGAATTTTGTTGCTCCAAGGGAGCTGTTGTAAGCCTTGGCATTAAGTGTATAGTTTTTTTTCTATGATTATCAGTTACAGACACAGACTGTAAGCAGAACTGACGGAAGCACTAACTTAGTGGAAACAGATTTGCTGACTCTTTATTCCACATCCCCAGTAACTACTGCCATTGTCCACTTCTGCCATGACTTTCCCCCATGTATTTAGTATATACAATTGAATATACAACGTGTACATATCTTTGAATCTGTATGATTATTTATTTGCTTTTACCTTTTAAAAATCATGGACTATTTTATACATACAGAAAAATGTATGAAACCCGTAAGTGCAGTTTATTTGATAGTTACAAAGAGAACCCTGATATCACTACCATCCAGATCGGGGACTGCAGTGTCGCCAGTACCTTAGAAGCTCCCAATCATGGCTCCTTCTCTCACCCACCAGTGGTAGCCATAGTCAGGAAGCACTACCCTGATTTTGGGTGATAATCATCCCCTAGTTTTGCTTGCTTTTCCTCATGGGTCTCAGGTGCACAGAATTGTATTAGTCATAAATCTTGGTTCATGGCACACTGTTATAATTGGCCTATGCATAGACTGCTATTTTCATTCCCTTTCTAGTAATATAATGAAGCATATGAATTCATCACCTAACCCAAGAACTAGGACATTATCACTAACTTACAGCTTCCTAAGGACTCTTCAACTATCCCATCCCATTGCCTTCCTCCCAGAGGTACCCTGGATTCTGAATTGTGTATTATTTTTCCTCTGCTCTTTTTAGAAATCGTTTTAACATCTGCAGATGTGTCTTCAGACAATATATGTTTAATTTTATCTGGTTTTGAATTTACATGAATGGAATTATACCAAATGTATTCTTCAGTGACTAGATTCTTTCACTAAAATTAGGTTTCCAAGATTCATCTCTGTTGATGTGTCTACCTCAAGTTTGTTTATTCTCACCTTTAAGTAGCATTTGATTGTATGTATGTATCACAATTTATGTTTCAACTTAATGTTGACAGGCATTTGTGCTTCCAGTTTTTAAAATTATAAACAGTGCTGCTATGAACAATTTTGAACATGGCTCTCGAAGCATACATACAAGACTTTCTCTAGGTTATATTCTGGAGGTGCATCAAATGTATATTTCAGTAGGGTATTGAAATCAAAATTCAACCAAAATGGAAGCCAAACATAAATGCTTTCCTAATCGAATAGATTCTATTCTATAAGTGTAAAATTTGAAATTTTGCACCAAATTGTAATTATCATAATTTAAATATTAAAATTTTTAGGGACCATGTTTTAAACGTTTGGAATGGCACACTGATTTCTCAGTGCTGTTGATCACTATCAGTGTGTTGGTGACACTGTGGACGCCATATTGCATTTTTATAGTAGACACGTTGAATTAGGTTTGGTTGAGAAATAGGTATCATTTCTCCCACTTTGCTTCATATGGGGCTCTTTGATGGGCATGTTGGCACCAGTTATTATGCATTCCTTCTTTCTAATGGTAATAGGCTATGAAAAACATAGCTTCACTTCAACTCAAGAACTTGAAAATTTGGTCTATGGTGATGATGCCATTTTACTGAAGCAAACTAAAGCTTTGGCTGTTGCTTAAAGAACACCATACATGATCATTTTCTGATGTAAACTTAAGGTTAATGTCCACAGATATGTTTTTTATTTCTAATATTTTTGCCTTTAATATTTCCTACAACCATCAAATTGAGAAAAAAAATTTAAGTATTGGATTGAGAAATGGGGCAGTGCAACAATGTGATTAGCTTTCAAGATTAAAAAGACAAGTCATATAAAAATTTCCATCTATATCTCAGCTTTCACTGAATGCACAATAATTTCAGATTCTTCTTTTGAATAGAATGGTTGGAGAATTTTTTCAGCAGGTGTCAGGTAAGGAATACTTGCATTTTCAAGGCAAATGAGGTTGATTGCTTCTTCAGCAGCTTATAGCAAATAAATTATTTCATTGTGTGCTAATAGACCCTGCTTTATTGATATTGTTCACTGCAATATATGGTACTAAAATTTTTGTTGTTTCTTTTATTAACATATAGTAGCCACTTTTCTGTTTTTTAAAAAACATTTTGTGTAAGTATAATACAAAGATGCTCCAGAATCTCTTGTATGTAATTAGGCTGACTTTGATGGGAAAAGAATAATGAAAGTGGCCCAACATCAATCTATTGTGATCATTAATTCTGTAACATTAATGTTGAAAAATGAGCACACCACTGAAGGCTGTGAACAAAATATCATAGGTGTATGATTTCTGAACCATTCATAATCTTGCCATATGGTTTCATCATTAATGACAATTGCACCACACTTATGTTCATTGATTTTTCCTGGAGCTCAGCCATATGAGTAGCAAAATTCATGCAATGGACATATACAGAACATTGCATCCAACAACTATAGCAAATACATTCTGTTTAAACACATGCAAAATTTGAACATTATCTGATTCATAAAACAAATCTCAGCAAGTATTTAAGAATTGGAGCCATACAGACACATTCTCTGACCACAATACAATTAACCTAGGAATCAATCAATAATTTTAAAATTGTATATTTGGAAATTTACCAAAAAAATACATATGTACAGTAAACCAGTGGATTGAAAAAGAAATCACATGGGAAATTAGAAAACATTTGAACCGATAAAAATGAAAATGGCACGTATCAAATATTGTGGAATTCAACAAAAACTAGAGGGAAAAGTATAGCCTACAGTATAAAAATGCTGACATTTGAAAAGTAAAAAAACTAAAAAAAAAAGTTCATAAAGTAATTATCCAAATTTGAATTAGAAAACAACAGTGAAATAAACCCAAAGAACTAAGAAGAAAAGTAAATATAAGAGTAGTAATTAATGAATACAATTAAAACTTTAAATATGGAGAACTAAAAAGACAAACTATTTTTTAAAGAGACTAACAGGGGTGCCCAGCTGGCTCAGTCAAAAAGCATGAGACTCTTGATCTTGGGGTTGTAAGTTCAAGCCCCATGGTAGGTGTAGAGATCACTTAAAAATAAAATCTTAGGGGCGCCTGGGTGGCGCAATCGTTAAGCATCTGCCTTTGGCTCAGGGCGTGATCTCGGCTTTCTGGGATTGAGCCCCACATCAGGCTCCTCCGCTAAGAGCCTGCTTCTTCCTCTCCCACTCCCCCTGCTTGTGTTCCCTCTCTCGCTGACTGTCTCTGTCAAATAAGTAAATAAAAATCTTAAATAAAATAAAACAAAATCTTTAAAAAAAAGACTAATATAATTAAGAAACCTGTGCACAAGAGTGAAGAAGCAAAAAATAGATGGTGCAAACTATATAAAGAATGTAAAAGTGTAGAAGCTGCAGACATTAAAAAGTAATAAAATATTAATTTATAGGCAGTTTCATGGAAATAAATTAGAAAATATAGATTAAATAGGTTATATACTATTAAAATATAAGGTACAATATAAAAAAGAAGTAGATTGTGTTCTATAACAGGCTATATTCACCATTGCAGCTCAAAAAGAAACAGGAAATCTGATAGAGCAATAAACATTAAAGAAATTGTATTAGTAGTCAAAATTCTTTCTGCATTCCAAACTCAAGGACCAGATGGCCTCACTGGCAAATTTCACCAAGAATTTAAGGAAAAGTTACTTACAATCTTCAACAAATGATTCAAGAGGCATGAGAAGGAAGGAATGCTTCCAAACTGACCTTATGAGACTAACTTAATCTTGATACTAAGAATTGGAAAAGATTAAGAATTGGAAAAGATTATTCAAGAAAGGAAAAATGTTGCTGATAAACATAGATGCAAAAACTCTAAGCAAAATATTAAATTGAATCCAGGAGTAATATAAGGGGCATCATAGTACATTATGGCCATTTGGGGTTTAATCCAAGAATTAAAGATTGATTAAATATTAGAAAAGTTAATGAATGTAATTTATCACATCAAACAGATGAAAGGGAAAAATCTCCATGGATGCAGAAAAATTCTTTGACAAAACAACATTTATTTGTGATTAAAACTCTAAACAAACTAGAAGAATTTCTTAACCCATAAAGGTATTTACCATTTTTAATAAACCTCATGTTTAAAGTGAAATATTGAAGTCTTTGCCTTTGAAATCAGTGAAAGACAACAGGTTCTCATCTTTCCTTCTTTTAGTATTTGTTGGAGATCCCAGCCAACACAATAAGGCAGGAAAAATAAATTTAAAAAGTTTATAAAGAATCAGATGTCATTTTTCAACTAGGATAATGAGCATTATTAGAATTCATATTATTTTTATATTGAGTCTGTAATTTTTTATCAGTTGTTAAAACTCACCATTATTTTCTACTAAGAAAGAAAAAGAAATGATGCCAAATAGAATCTGACACTACCTTAACAATAGTCCTCCATACTGCCTGAATTAATTTTTATTTATACAGACAGTTTTGTCACTTTGTCCATTCTTTCAGGTTTAAGGAAGATCTTCCCTCAGTTTTATTGCTTGATGTATGGTAGATAATTATTTTGTACTTGTTGTGGTAACAACCTGTCACACATCTTTATCCACTTATGGGAATTTTTCTTTCTTTTCTTTCTGAATAGCTCTCAGCTGTTTTGCAAGTAAATATATTTTGATTATTCCCCCCATAATGAATATTTACCACATTATTGTCTAGTTTATGCTCTGTTGCTTTATTTCTGTGCCTTTTTTGTGTATTGAATAACTTTTCTTTCTAAAACTTAATAATAGTGTAATTGTTTTAAAGACATTTTAACTGACAGTTACACTCAGCACATATATTACTAATGACATACACAATTCAACTGAAATGATAACAACAGCTATGACCAAGTTCACTCATGCACAGGCAATGATGACTACTGCCTAGAAAATAGTGATTATAAATTAGATTATAAGATTCATTTCAATTTCAGAGATGTTAAAATGCATAAAAAGACACACTTTGGAGTTGCTTAAATATAAGACATTTTAGCAGGTTTTCAGGATACAACATCAATATAGAAGAAAGATTGCATTTCTTTACCAGCAATAGACAGAACACCTAATTAGTTGGGCTGGAGTTGCTGAGTTGTTGCCTTACTTAAGGCAATATAGATGGAAGAAAGAGCACTACAAGAAAACTTTTCCCCACCTCCCTGTTCCTCTTCTACCCTAGGTTCTTCCCTGCCTCCTTCCCACCCCAGCACACACACTGGGAGCCAACTACCTTCTATTTCTCCAGAGGTTTCCTGCATTGTGTTTGTAATGTTTTGGCATCATGACTCTCTCGGGTTCTGGACCTTTCCAGGATTGGACTTGGATAATGGAATCACATCTCTATAAGTTTTCCATCTAATAGACTCAGTTTAGACTTTTCTAAACCTCTTTGAATCCCTCATATTTAACCTGTGTGTATTTTTATTTCTTTTAAGAAACAAGGGTGTGAGAGGGGTTTAAGTCATTCAATGTTTCTATAGAACAGGGAAAAACTCACCATATAATCCCTTTCTCTGTTTCACCATTTGAATCTTCATATGTATATATCAAAATAAGTACTTTTAATTAAACCCTGTCATTTAGAATAGCTAATTTGAATAAATGAGCACTGAGTTTGTTATTGGAACTCTCAAAGATCTGATAAAAGCTTTTGAATGTACTTAGTAGTTAGAGTGGTGGATCTTGTAGGTATTTTCTTTAGTTGTATAACTTCTTGGTGACATCTCAAATCTAAAGAGAATTTGAGCAGGAAAGACACCCTTTTCTTTAACTACTTTATACCCAATCCTTTCACCAAACTTCCAAGAGTTGATCAGCCAGTTTCATCTTGCACAAAGTAGATAGTTTTATCTTGCCCTAAGTAGATAGTCACTTCATGATTGGCAAATCTTTTGCAACTTCTATTTTTGGTAGTTGACTATTTTCTAAAATATGGCACCACCAAAAGATCACCTGCCTAGTGAGACAGGCAGGGAAGCTATTTGCAGACATGTGGATGCTTTTTTTTTTTTCACTCTCTCCAATTATTTCTGCAGCCATTGTAGTCATTCTCCCTGGCTTACACCTTTGACTTCATCAGGTAACGTGCTTCTTTTTGTTAATTGCACAATATGGCTTTCTTATTGACCCTACCTATGCTGTGCTCTTTCTTTTTCCATCTTGACCTGTGTTGTGAGTAAATCGAGCAAAATAAGATACATTTACTGTATTGCTTTGGAAGAAAGTGATTGTCAAAATAATACCATCCTACTCCATATATCTCTTCCCCAAGTGACATAGCTGACTGCTTTATTGACAACAACAAGTGTTAACTTTTGGGAATGTTGCAAAGCCAATATAGCCAGGGAAGAGAAAAAGAAATGTCATTCAGTTTTCGTTGTCAGCAATCAAATTATATCTAAAGTCTTACTTCAAAATTTATATTACTGATATGTGAAAGACACCTGAACACTTTGATAGAGTTTTTGGGATGGATACAACCGTGTTAAATATATTAAGTCTATTTTTGTCTTTATCGGAAAGTTATTGGGACTAATAGACTATAAACCACTATCAAGTCAATTTTACAGTTATTTCCTTTGGTCTATTTTGTGAGCAGACTTATTGTGGAGGAGAACTGACAATGGAATAATTTTTTCCTGGGTATCTATTTTGCCCTGTAACCCTTGGCAAGTTGTTTTCCTGAATTGTCTGCCTAGGAAAGTGGCAGAATTCTCAAGAGTTATTTAACATTTGCTGCTTCATAAAGATATATAAGTTCTTCTCACTGTTTATAGCAGGACTCTCTCTACTATAATGTAAAGTAGATGTTAAGAATATGAGCTCTGAGCTCAGTTCTTAGTTATTAACTTTGTGCAAGCTACTTACCTCTCTGAGTCTCAGTTTCCTCATCTGTAAAGTGGGAATGGTACTTGTACTTACCTCATAGGGATTAAATGAGAAAATGTATGTAATCATGTAGTACAGAGACAGAATGAGAGTGAATATTCAACAAATGCTAGCTTACTATTTTTACTAACATCAGGGCAAATGAGCAGAGGAAGTGGATGTGTGCATCATAGTGGTTATGATGTAAGGGATGTAACTTGATCAATACCACATCTGGTACCATGAACCATGTTATTAAAAGGGCTTCTATTGTTCTTACCAAAAAATGAAAGTTACTCTAAATCATAGAAGATTCCCAAAAGAACATAGAGCTGGAATGACTTGGACAAAATTACAATGCTAACCCATTGTCTGTAAAAATCATTTTCAGCTTCAGAAGGAAATAAAAGTTAATGCAATGAATGGGAATGAAATAAAATAACCTTGAAAGTGATGATTAACTGATGAATAGATGATTAGAAAACTCTTTAAAAATAAAATGTGACCTAGATCAAAGCTTTGGGCTTATATTTGAGTACTTAAGAAATACTAGATGTCCGGGGCGCCTGGGTGGCACAGCGGTTAAGCGCCTGCCTTCGGCTCAGGGCGTGATCCCGGCGTTCCGGGATCGAGCCCCACATCAGGCTCCTCTGCTATGAGCCTGCTTCTTCCTCTCCCACTCCCCCTGCTTGTGTTCCCTCTCTTGCTCACTGTCTCTATCTCTGTCAAATAAATAAAAAAATCTTAAAAAAAAAAAAAAAAAGAAATACTAGATGTCTTACAAAAGAACTTCCAGTCTAACACTGAAACCCCAAAGCAAGCAAACAAGCAAAGAAACAAAGCCAAACAAATCAGGAGATGCTCAACTACAATTAAGTTAAAATCTCTTACCATTTCCCTGGCCATCTTCACCAATATAACTTTCCAAAGTAACACAATCCACTGCATCAGACAGAAAGGTAAGCTCAGACCGGAGGATGTGACATATCCAGAAATGTCAAGCAATAAAGGGAAGGCATTTGCTTTATTACTGTCAGCATCACAGACAGGGTTAACAATCCCATAACCTCTGACCAAGGTATCTTTCATTTGATGAAAAAGCCCTACAAATTTAACATGATAAAAGATAAATCAGAGCTCTTGAAAAAACCATTAAGTCTTAAGTGTTAATTTCCTTAGTGAAATCTTCACTCTCGATCACCTTGTTATATATGAATCATGGCATTAAAGTGAGAAAGCACTGCTTTCAGACATTGAGGGCTCAGCTTTATGTCTCTTAGCCCAGGTCAGGTCCTCAAACTTCCAGTAAAATCAACCAATTTGTAAGAGCCTATTTAGGAGATCTAAAAAGGGGAAAGGAAGGTTGGGGAGGGGGGATATCTGAACAAATAAAAAATGAAGACATATTTCACAGGGATCTCATTGACTTTTAGAAATACTTTGAACAACAGCCATGGTCACTGGGGTGCTGTAATGACATGCCCCATTATAAAATGTAACACTAAGTAAACGTAGGAGTGGAAATTTAACAATTGAACATTTAATGGCTGCAATTATGGCAAAAGAATAATGAACCTATTAGACAGGAGAACTGGCAATTACTCTACAGCTTATTGGAATACAGCTGTGAAAAAGTAATACAGCAGCATACTTAAGAATGGTTATTAAAAGAGGATAATGCATTCTGTTTACACTGACAGAAGCAATTTTTCTTTTGAAATGAAATGGGGCTTTTTGGCGATCAGACATATGAACTCAGATATGATGAATCCCACTATTTAAAGGTAATGCATTTTCAGATATGCCTCTCTAGCTATAAATGATGCCTCTACTAAGATCATAAGGGTAAGACTTTTTTGGTGGAAGAAATGGAAGAAGATGTCAAAAATGGACTTATAAACACTAAATAAATCACCTGGAGAAAAGTGGGCTAAATTTTAAATGATCCAAATAGCCTCAATAAATGAAACAACTACAAGTTCAAAGATGAGGGTTGTCAGGAGAAGGTGTTCGGAACAATTACATGATCTATGAAATCATCATTTTGGTGTCCAGGAGTGATGGATGGGTCCCATTAAATTTTCAAATGTATACACTTCTAAGTACAATTTATATGGCCTTTTCCATTTTCAGCTATACCCTTCCAGTCGTAGTTATCAGAACTCTGGGAGTCAGCCAAACAACAGGCCGGCTGAAAACAACAATCTAGACAAAGGGTCAGGCGCTGAAGTGCACTTGAAGTGTAGGAAAAACGTCCTACCTAAGTGCATTTGACAACGGAGAAAGGGCTTGGTGCCTTCCAGACCCAGACACCTGCTGGAGACCAGTTTTGAAGAAGATACATTCTTGTAATGAGGTGTCATTTATGGCCATTTTCAAGGTATATTTGGAGGAATGCGAGACAGAAGTCTCAACTTTACAGAATGCTGGATCTTGCAGAGATCTTTGGAGGAAGTCCTTTGATCTATCCGTCCGCTAGCTGGCAGGACCATATTTAAGCCATCTAACACAGACAGAGAGAATCTTCATTTTGTCTTTCACTGAGGAAGACTCGCTCGGTGTTTATGATAATGAGAACAGTTGCCTATCTTCCTTTCTGCGGGGAAAGTCTGCTTGAAACTCAAGCTCAGATCCCTTTTCCTATTACTCTCCATAATTGTATAGGACAGGATTAAAGCAAGGTGACCAGGTCTTGAACCTCCACTTCCCTGGAAAACTATGGTGTACAGATGGCCCACCCACTTCATCGGCATTTTGCAACAATCTGGTCACACCCCTGGAGCTTCATGCCACTTGTGCTTGGTATGCCTGCAATAACATGCTTATGTTTTTAATGGTGTAACGTGTCTGGTCTAGGACCATTTTGATGTCTGACACATGTAAAAAGAACAAAGTAAATTATCTTTTGACCCAGAAGGAAGTTGCTCAGGGCAGGGAATGAATGTGAAGTTATAAAACAACAAGATATTTTTTACAGTTTCAGGGTCACTAGCCTGGTTTTGGGATCTAATGGAATCTGTAGACAATCATCCCAGAAGAATGAACATGCATACTAGTTTTGGACAGAATTTCAAGGCTAAAAACTAGTGGGATGTTTACAGTACAAAAGAAGTGGCCAGTATCAACGTCCCCAGATAAAGCTTATGCAACTGCCAGCTCTCAAATATTTGATTTAACGAACATGATAGTGGTGAAATTAAGTCCATATAATTTCAAAAAATGGTTATAGCTAAATGGTTTTCTTAGCCTTCTTACCAAGTCAGTTCTAACCGGTTTGGATTTCACCTTCCCTTCCTTCCATGTTCTGGTAGAGGAGCGATGGAGAACAAACGCCTAGGGTATGGGCAAGAGGATTTTAGATGGCCAGTTCCTGAGTAATGAACATCGATTGTTAGCTTTCAGAGAGGAAAGAGATGGAAGATTAGAAGACGGTTTTGCCCATATCCTCCCACCAACTCTAGCCTCACCTCTGAACCAAACTTCTCCCCATCCAAGTTCAAGATGACAGAAAGGAATAAGAACCTCTTGCCTCCTAGGGGCCAATAAAAATGGGCTGAAAAGGACTGGCCCTTAGTAGAATTTCTACAGTGAATTTCGGTGCCTCACCTGCTGTGCTCAGTTCAGTAGCTGCCCTCTTCTGCCCATACCCCTTGTCTCTTCATTCAGGTTTCTCCTTGGATTTTGGGTCTGGTCTCAAAATCAAAATCACCCTTACCCTGTTCACTTTCTGACTTGATTTACTCTTAGATTTTGTTCCCTTGAGACAGTTGTTAGTGTTCCCTTGAGTGAGCTCACCTTTTTGGTAAGCAGCTGCCCAACTAATCTCCACCTCCCAGACTCTGAACCCCAGAGGGAGGCTCGGACAGTGGTCCTGATCTTGTGATTCTTGAAACTGCTCTGCTATCTCTGAGTACAGACAAAAGAAGAAAAGGAAAGACTGTGATTATTAAGGTGAGGTATGAGGTAGAGGAGAAAGGGTGGGGACTTGGTTGGCATGTGTCCAAAATGTCCTCAACTTGAAACTTTTGGCTTCTCTAATCCAATCACACAGGTTAGAAAGAGGGCATCTTTTTTTTTTTTTTTTAAGATTTATTTATTTGAGAGGAGAGAGAGAGTGCACAGGGGAAGGGATAGATGGAGAGGGAGAGAGAGTCTCAAGCAGACTCCCTGCTGAGCATGGGGCCTGATCTTAGCTTGATCCCAGGACCCTGAGATCCCAACCTGAGCTGAAATCACGAGTTGGACACTTAACTGACTGAGCCACCCAGGCACCCCAAGAGGGCATCCTTTTTTACAATTTTAGGCTTGTGCACCATTTCAGATCACAGTGTGTATTGTGCAATAAAATAATTCTTTAAAAATATCATAATTATGAATTGTGTGTGTATTAGAATTGTCAATTTATTAAATGAAAACATTTACTATGTAATCCTGATTTGTTATTTCTTTATTTTTATATAGTTGGAGCCTCAAAAAAAAAAGAAAGAAATTAAAAACAGAGTAAATATTCCAGATCTCTATCTATTTCTGAAATATCCCAGACTTCTATCTATTTCTGAGTAGCCCTGGGGAAAGGAAAGAGAAGATAAGGAAAGGGAAAGAAAAATGGGAAAAAAGGAAAAAAGAGAATACAGGGCTTTAGTCTGTACAGAGATTTAGTCTGCCTTTTCACATAATCCCGTGTTATCCTTTATCTCTCCCCATGAAAATGGAAATGCTCCCTTCCCTGGTGCTCTCTATTGCCTGATTGTGTGCTGATGAATATATGCAAATTAAAATATGCAGAGGACACGATGTCGCTTCCTTGAGAATATCCTAGATGGTTTATTAGATGTTAAAATAGGAAATGCCAAAATTCGCTGATTCTGTGATTTCACATGGTAGGGGCACCATAAATATTGGTTATAATAAATTCGAGTGAGTGAGTTTTGGTGCATTTTCAAGTTCCTCTCCAAATATCCATAGCAAATCAATTAATAGCTCTACTTACAGATATTCCCAAGGATCGTTTGGGTACTGAATTGGCCTCCATGCACTCATGAATTATCTGGTCAACCGTTTACATTGTATGCACGAAAGAAATGTTTGACTCTTTCAAAGACCTGAAATTTTAGCCCCAGCCCCACCTTTAACTAGCTGTGTGGTCTTCAGTCTGCCACTTTACCCTTCTGAGCTCTGTTTCCTTCTCTGCAAATAAAGGCATTGAATTGTGACAGCATGAGAGATGTTTTCCGGATGTAAATGCTTGTGATTCTGTGATGTTAATTATTGTTCACTATGGTGCTCTTTATGCGCTAAGGCACAAAAACTCAATCCTACATATTTTGTTGTCTGCATACACTATACCAGTATTTCTAAAGCAAATTAATATTTCTATCCATGCATACAACTGGAGCCCTTGTTTTTCTGAATACATCAACAGCTTATTTTCACTTGGCATGTCAATACAGAGGTAATAGGAACTTGGTCTGAGGGACGATTGAAGAAGTAAGGCTTGTGATTATTAAGGACTTTATGCAAATTTCTCAACAGAGCACAGTCCCTTCCTAGATTGCCATGATGAGATTTTAAAAAGTCTGACGCCAGCCCTAGCCTGCCTCTGGAGATTATGATTACATGTTTAGACACATTTTATCATCTCACAGTGGGAGCTGGTCGAACGCACCAACCAACTGTGCTTTCTTGCACTAGAATTTTCAGCCATGCAGTGATGACACAACCTGTTTGCTTTAGGACGTGCATTTAGCTGATTAGAAAATACAGAAATAAAGCTGAAGTCTGGCAAACAAGGAGCTCTGAAAGGTGATTAATAAGAAAGAGGAAATTATGCAGCAGCAACATATCTTTATGAATGTGTACTCCCCGTAGCTAATATCTGAGCCAAATATTTTGGATTTTGAATTGGCTCATAAATGCAGCTATCAACAGAGCTAGAGTAGCACAATTCTTAGAGAATGCATGTATTACTTAAAGAAAAAACATAGCTCTTTCTCATGAAGTAGTGAAGCTTGGTTAATTATTGACAGAAAAACTAAAAAAACAGCAAGGGGACATATTCAGAAGAAACCGCTCCGGCTCATGCCACTCTGGGTAAAGTGCGTTTTACACATAGAAGAGAAGCATAGTAACCTGCTTTGAAGGCATGCAACATGATCTTTTCAATATTTTCTCTGCTGGCGTTCAATGTTCATGGTGAAGAAAGTCGCTGTTTACAACCAATGTACCCTCTCTTGGCTGTCTTCATCTTTAGCAGACTTTGAGAAAAGATCCGATTTCTTTTACAAATGCAATACAAAAATTCCTGCAGTAGGAATAGCTCTACCCTCTCAAATCTAACAAACTGATGCAAGGCCTTTATTTTTTTTTTCTCATTTACTCTCCCTATAGCATATCATTGCATATATCACTGCTGGTGTATTAATAATATTTAATGATAATTATGTTAGCAACATTAATAAAGCATTTTAATTCTTTCCCAATTAAATCAATTCCCTTGTGAGAAAAAGAAATCATTAGTAATTCCACATTGACTCACAAAATTTTCCAATTATTTTAATGTTGAATTTTCAGACTTCCACAGAGATGTGGTAAACAAACAAGGCCTTTGCATGTGATAATTCAAACCCTTTCACTTTGGCTTCTACATGTGGCATTGGAAGAGCAAGCTGGGAGGTGTTTGAAGGGGATAGGGATTTGCACCTTCATTTGTCAATTTCAACAAGAAGCTTCTTCAGTAATACACCAGGGTGGGCTGGGATTGTATCTTTTCCCTTGGTTTCTTTTCTAACATTTAATGAATCATGTTCCTCTTTTACTGTTTTCCTTTGTCTTAATATATAACACAGGCTTTGGTGTTTATAAGGACACTGCTCATTAAATAAAGCCCTAAATCTAGTTGGATTAATGCAGTCAATGTTTCCTTCTTACTCATGGAACAGTCCGATGAGGGTCATGGGGCAATCCTGCTGGCTCTTAGCCAAACTATGTCTTGGGGACCACAATATTTCCAACTTGCAAGTCAGGAATCCCAAAATCCTTTGCTTTTAGGCTACTGGCTGGAAGAGAGAGTGTGTGTGAAGAAAAGGTATCCTCTTATTTGCCTCAGATTAGAAAGTATGCAGATTTCCTTTAATTTTCTGCCAGCAGGAATTAGTCAAATGACCCCATCTAGTTATAGGAGAGCAGAGAAATACAGTGAATCAGCAATGATATTTTGTGAGTACCAGCAGTCGCAGTCATATCTTTAAAAAATATATGATTATTTCTATTGTGAAGGAGGAAAAGCAAAATGGGTAGCTAAACAAAACAAAGAAACTGTCTTTTCTCCCAAGAGCATAGAGGGCTTTTGGATGAATAAAATCTAGAGACTCAATAATATCAGTAATTCTGGCATTAATAATGCTGGGTATTTCCACTTTGGAAAACACTTTTACAATACTGGATACTCAGAAACATGGACAGTTTCTGACATACAACAGTTGCTCAATAAATATTTGCTGGATCCATGAACGCCGGTCAGTTCAATTCAAGTCTTTAATGGCCTTGCATCCCATCACTGGCTGGCTGATGAGGCCACTGGTAAACGTAACTCCGGTTACAAACTCCTTAGCCACAATTTATAAAGACCATCAGGCAACAAATGAGCAGAGTTGCCCTCTTTCTTCTTTGGCTCTGCCCAGCCAGCTAGTGAATGTGGAACTGCTCTGGATCTGTTCTCTAGGGAGAAGAAGAAGACATATAGTTGTAGCCTTCATTCTTCTTTTTTCCCCCTTAAATAGTTAGCTTTTCTCATTCTGAGTAGGGTAAATTCTAATTGCTGTTATAGGTAAACCCCACTGAAGTTTATTCCTTACTCATGGCATCCAGTGCAGGTCCTCCTGGTCAGGTAGGCTCTTTTGCAAGGTATGTTATAGTGACTAAGGCTCCTTCCATCTTGAGGCTCCACGGCTCTCTGCTTCTGTCTCTCAGGATACGCTGGAGGGTCTTCTCCATTCAAATTAGGGGCAAGGAGAATGCACCGCGGATCTTACCTGGAAGGTTTTTATGGCAGTGTTTTTCTTTTCTTTCTTTTTTTTTTTAATAGGCCTGGAAGTTTTGCACGTGATTTCCACCTATATTCCACAGATTGAAACTCAGCACTATGACCTATGACCAAAGGGGACTGGGAAATGTTTTTAAGTTATCTTTTTGAGAGGAGAAAAACAGGCAATCTCTATCACAATAGTCAACACAGATTAAACAGACACAGTGTTCATAAGTTAGATATGAATTCCAGGAAACACGAGATACCTATGTTAACAGGACTTAAAAATTTGACTCAGACGACACACAGATATATATTTTATCTGTTAGCTAGTCACTCTTTTTCACAAACTGCCATCCACTGGGTAATGGAAAAAGAAAAGAAACTAGACTTTAGCTTAATCCCATGCTACAATACCACAGAAGCCTTCTTATCTCATGTTCTTATTATCAGTATTTGGTTACTTGAGAAAGCTTAGTAAGGCAGCAAATCATAAAAATAGATTCATGAATACATTAAGGATTTTCACTTAAAACATATAAATGCACATTGTTTTGCCTAGCTCATCCTATAAATGCAGACTTTCATCTGTGTGGGGAGGTATTGATTAAAGCACACCTTAACTTTCTTACGTAAACAACCTCCACTATGTGTTTTCTATAATGCTCAGTTTCAATTGTCTTAAAAAGGAGCAAATTTTCAACTCTCTCTGTTTTTTCAGTTGTCTCTCCCATACCTAATTTGATCATCGTTTTTTAAAATGACCAAGCCTTACCAAGATTTTCCCAGATATTCATATTCATTTCTTTCTCTTATGGTGAAACACATCAAACAGATCAAAATATATACCTATAGTTAAAAAATAGGTCTACCACTCAGCTTTAGAAATTGAATATTACTATGCACTTGGAGAAGCCCTACTGTATTCCCCTCCCTGACACACTACTCACTCTTCCTTTCCTTCTGAGGTAAACCCTATCTTGAATTTTAACCATTTCCTTTGCTTCTCACACAGTTTTGCTAGATGTGTATATATTCCTGGAAATATATGTAGTTTTACTTTGTTATTTTTTGTACTTTAGATACAGGTAATAATACAGAATACCAAGGACTGACTTTTTATTTTTTTAAAGATTTTATTTATTCATTTGACAGAGAGAGACAGCCAGCGAGAGAGGGAACACAAGCAGGGGGAGTGGGAGAGGAAGAAGCAGGCTCTTAGTGGAAGAGCCTGATGTGGGGCTCGAACCCAGAACGCTGGGATCACGCCCTGAGCCGAAGGCAGTTGCTTAACAACTGCGCTACCCAGGCGCCCCAGGACTGACTTTTTTTTCAATCAAAGTTATTCTTTTGAAAACCATCCATGTTAATGTATACTTCCGTTCACTCATTTTTTAAATTGAGATACAGTTGACATACAACATTGGGCACAGTTAAGCTGTACGACGCATTGATCTCATGCATTTACACTGCAATATGATCACCGTGGTGGTGCTAGTTGTCACCTCAATCATGTCACATAGTGATCATTTCTTCCAGTGTCAGAAACAGTCAAGATCGAGTCTCTTAGGAGATTTAATGCTTGTAATACAGTTTCGTTGTCTATAATCACTGTACTGTGTGTTAGGTCTCCAGGACTCACTTATCCACTCGTTGCAAATACGCACCCTTAAACAACATCTCTCCCATTTACCCTCCTCCCAGCCCCTGGTAACCACCATTTCACTCTCTGCTTTTATGAGTTTGGTTTTTTTAGATTCCACGTGTAAGAGAAATCCTACAGTATTTGTCTTTCCCTGTCTGACTTATCTCACTTAGCTTCGTGCTCACTCACTCAACTGCCGTGTAGGACACCACAGTTTGGATATGTCACAGTTTACCCATTCTAGTGTTGTTAGAGAGTGGGTTGTTTCTAGGTCTTGCTACTGTGAAAATTCTTGTACATGTCTCCTTGGCTGTATCTGGGAGTGGAAATACTGGCGTAGGTAATGGACATGTTCAAATTCATTATAAAATGCTTGGCTGTATCTGGGAGTGGAAATACTGGCGTAGGTAATGGACATGTTCAAATTCATTATAAAATGCCAACTGGTTTTTCCAAAGAGGCTGTGTCAATGTGTAGTCCTACTAGCTGTATACGACTAGTTCTCATTGTTCCATATGATAACCAACACCAAGCTAGATATTTTCCTACTGTTTGTTTGGAGATTCACCAATGGTGGGATAAATGTAGTAAACATCTTTTGCCAACTTTTGGATTCTTATGCCTCTCTTCATTGTGTCTTTTAGTGAACAAGAGGTTGTTTTTTTTGTTTTGTTTTGTTTTTTTTAAGATTTATTTACTTATTTGAGAAAGAAATAGCACGTGTGTGGGGAGGGGCAGAGTGAGAGAGAGAATCCTTAAGCAGATTCCCTGCTGAGCAGGGAGCCCCACATGGGGCTTGAGTCCAGAACCCTGAGATCATGACCTGAGCCTAAATCAAGAGTCTGCTGTTTAACCGACTGAGCCACCCAGGTGCCCCTTAGTGAACAGGAGTTTTAAAAAGTTCCACATAATTAAATGTATCGTGTTTTATAAATTGATGACTTATGTTTTATTTATGAAATGTTTGCTATCTCAAGGTCATAAAGGAATTCCATATTCTGTTTTAAAAGTTTTAAAATTTTTCTTTCACAGGTAAATATTTAAACTATCTGGAATTGATTTTTTTGTCTGTGTAAGGGTCCAATTTCATTATTTGCTCAGCGATGAATCAGTTGTTCTAATGCCTTTTATTAAACAATCTGTCATTGCCCCTGCCCTAAACTAATCTGCAATGCCAATTTTCTCATATGTCATGTTTCCACATTAAATAGGTTTATTTCTAGACTCCTGCTGTTCTCTTGGGCTATTTACCCCTAAGACAATACAAAACTGGTAACTACTATAGCTTTATAAAAAAATTTTTTACTACCTT
>NW_024423564.1:41249433-41328491 GCF_017311325.1 Ursus maritimus
TAGGCAACTTTATGATATTGATTTCTTTTATCCATGATCATGGTATGGTTCTCCATTTATTTACATATTTTAATACTTTCATAAGAGTTTATAATTTTATCCTCAAAAGTCTTTTATATCTTTTTAAAAATGTATTACTGAGCAGTTTATGTATTTCTTGATATTATAAACGCATATTTAACATTATATTTTCTAGTTATATTTTGCTGCTGTGTAGAAATGCTAAACACATTAATAACTCAGTAGGATCTTTTGAATATCTATGTACATAGTAAAATATGATTGTCCAATAATGACGATTTTGTCTCCTGCCTTGGTGAAATTCATCAAATGCTTTTACTATAGTATTGAGATGATCCTATAATGTTTCCTCTTTTATCTGTTAATGAATTACATTTATTGGCTTTTCAATGTTAAGACAATTTTGAATTCCTGGGATAAATGCAACTTGGTCATGAAAATGTTCTCTAACTATGTCTGCATTTGGTTGGCTAAATAGCACTTCTACCTTTATGCTCATAAGAAACACTGAGCTATAACTTTTACCTTCCCTGTGATCATTGTCAGATCTCATATCCACATTGTGTCAAGCTCAACAAATACAAAAGAGAATGTATTTCTTTCTCTACTCTGGGAATAGTTTGTGTAAGATTAGAATAATTTATCTCTTGAATATTTGATAGAATGTCAGTAAAACCAACAAAAATAGATAAATTCTGGTTTGGTTTCATGAATGGTTATGTGACTCTTCAGTTTTCTTATTTATTTGTGAATCAACTTTGGGAAGTTAGAGTTGTTTAGGATTTGCCTATCTCATCTCAGTTTCCAAGTTTTTTTGACATGAAATTGATCTTAATACTGTCTTTTTATTTCTTCATTTCCACTCCATGTGTAGTAATGCCACCTGTTGCCTTCTTAGAATCACTCATTTATGACCTTTTTTTCTCTGATTATTCTTCCCATTGTTCGCCTGTTTTGAAGTAACTTATCTTTCTTAAAGAACCAACATTTGATTTGTTCTACTCTTTATAGTAGTTTTTTCCTCCTCCACTTCATCAATTTCTACTTTTATCACTGGTAGTTCCCTCTGTCCAATATTTTAAGGTTTTCTGGTATTCTGTGTCTACTAAATAGGTTGAATACTTAATTCACTAATTTTCAGCTGTTTTTACTTTTTAAAAAAGATTTATTTACTATTTTAGACAGGGGGAGGGGCAGAGGAAAAGAGAAAGGGAGAACTTTAAGAAGGCTTCATGCTCAGTTTGGAGCCTGATGTGAGGCTCAATCTCACAACTCTAAGATTGTTACCTGAGTCGAAATCAAGAGCTGGATACTTAACCGACTGAGCCACCCAGGCACCCCATCAGCTGTTCTACTTTCTAATGTTCAGACTATAAATTCTCCTCTAAGTGACACATTAGCTGCATTCCATACGTTTTGATAAATACTCCTTCAACTACTGTTCAGTTACAAATATTTCCTAATTGCCATTGTGACTTTTTCCACCAGGAGTTTCTTTTTTGAAATTGATTTTAAACTTCCAAACACTTAGGGTTTTTAAGTTCTTTTGTTATTAATTTCTAACTATATGCATTGTGATCTGAAAATAAGCTCTGCTTGACACTAATCCTTTGAAATGTATTGAGGTTCTCTTTATGGCCTAGTACATTATTAATTTTTATGCCATGTGTACTGGAGAAGAATGTGTGTTCTGGAGTTTTGGGCTGTAATGTTCCCACTAGCCCTAAATAATTCATTGTGCTGTTTAAATTTCATCTATCCTTACTCAATTTTGGTTGCTTATTCTATCAATTATTGAGTACCTATGCTAAGTACCCCCATTTTGATAGTGGATTGTCAATATCCAGTTTTAGGGTAATGATAGACTTTCAAATAAACTCTTGAGTAAGCAGATGCATATATGAGTCTGGAGTTCAGAGAAGTCCAAGGTGGAAATGCAAATCTAGGAATCTTTGCATGGAGATGATCTTTCAGGGCAGACACTAGATGAGATCACACAAAGAACAAAAATAAGAAAGAAGATTAGAAGTCTGAAGATGGAGTCATGCAGCCCTCTCGTGTTTATAGGCTGTGGAGATGGGGAGGAACAGACAGAGTGACTGAAAAAAAGAAAGAAGCTAGTGAATAAGAAATAAACCCAAAGAGAGTGATATGCTGAAAGCCAAGTGAAGAATTTTTTTCAAGGTGTGTGGACTGAATGTGTCCAATGTTGCTCAATGGCCAACTAAGACGAGGACTAAGAATTGAGCAACAGACCATGTTTGTAGCCATGTTTCTCAGTTGATGGGAGCAAAGTCTATGTGTGAGTGGTGGCAGGGAGGAGCTATTACTACTTGCCAGCACTCAGGGTACTGGATCCCATCTTTGCCATCAGGGAACCAAGGGGAAGGGGAGTCTGATGAGAGCACTCAGGCTCTCCCTCTGCCAACCATCCATCTTTACTCTGATGGGGCTGCCCCAACTCTGGTTTGCACAAACCTGTGAGGTAGCCTCCTTCAGGTGCCTGTAAAGAGAGTAAGACAAGAGTCCTTGTGCCTTCAGAATTCTGGTTCATAATCCAGAGCCCATCTTCATCCTCTCAGGGTGGAGCTTGCAACACAGTGCTGTCACTGCCAGCCCCTCTACTTTTCTGGTGGACTCCTGCCCATATTTCCTTGCAGCCAGAAGAGACAAGGCTTTTCTCCTTGCCTCCATTGTATTCTTTTACTCCTTTTCCAGTCTCGGGGTTAAAAAAAAAAAAAAAAGTATTCTCTATAGTGGTAGAGAAACGTGTGGTGAACTAGAAGCTGAAGACGTTTGCAAAGTGTTCAATGTTTGAAAATTAATAGTCCATCATGTTTGGCCTGTAAGAAGGGTGAATTTTCCATCTCACTCTTCCCTCCTACACATGCACACACACACACACACACACACACACACACACACACACTAGTTGTTTTCTCTGGCCTGGAGGAAGATGGCTGCAATAGATAGGCCTTCATGAGGAGATTAAAATTAATGGTTAAATGAAGGCATCATCTTATTGGAAGCTTTGGGAACATCAGCATAAAAAGTCCTCAGTTCTAAACATCAGGACTGTCCCTAGAAGGGGAAAGGACTTCAGATAACTCAATCAGTACAAGGTGGGATGAGGGAAATACTGCTCTGAGCCCTGGCGGTCAGAGAGGCCCCTTCCCTGTATCCTACACTTTGGTAGGGACCCAACTCTGGCCCTTCTCTCTCCATGCCCCCTTACTGGGGTAGAGTGCCAGGGGCAAAGCAACAGGCCCACTAGGAACCTGCACCTCCCCCATCCCAACTTCTAGGGCACATTCTTGGTACCAGTGATTCATAGCTCAAGTCCATCACTAAGGCAAATGCAGAATTCTTCTTGGAATTTGTCCTCCCAGGAGTGGACCACACCTCAAGTGAACATCTTCCTAGGCCCTGGATGGGCTAATGCGTGGTTTTGTGTGTGTGTGTTGGAGGGGGGGCTGTAATGGAGCTTGGTAAGTGCACAGACTTGTCCAGATATATTTGAACATCCTACGGTATGGGATGGGGCAGGAAAAGTGGGCAGTGGATTTCCCCAAACCACCAGATTTCAGCCTGAAACTTAGAAGTTTCCAGGAACTCTTAAACTCAAAACTGAGATTGCAGGTTTTTATGAAGATGTATTTGTCAGGGGAGAAAGAACAGTTTTCATTTAATATTTTGTTGGATTGATTTATAAATTGTAAATATTTAGACATATTGTATGTCTTGCTCTGGATCCTATGGATGCTAGGGGCAGAGTGTAGGGAGTGGAACCTATTAAGGTTGGTGTGGGTGTAAAATAATGTCATAAAATATTGCATGAACATGTAAAATAAAAGTCACAAAAAAGGTGTCCCTTTTAGTATGACACAGCATCTTGCTGCAGCCCTTCCCAACACAGCATCAAGCAACACCCTAACTGCCAAATACCCATCAGGCTGGGTTCTTCATTTCTCTACAATTCCACTCCCAATTAAAAGTCACTTCCCTCACCAGGCTGTGAGCCTTTCCACCTGTGCGCCTTTCCACCCTCCTGTATTTCTCTTGTCCTCTCACTGAGCTGAACTATGCCATCTTACCAGCTCCCATGTGCTCTGCATATAGTAAAACTCTGCTTATCTTTCCAATCCTAGCACAAAGCCCAACCACAGTGATGTCTAATCATCCATTTACGGATCTGTGGCTTCCAGTAGCATTTGAGCCCCTGGGGTCAGGGAGAATATCTGATTCATCTTTGTTTCTTTAGGCCTCCACCAGAATCCTACACATGCAAGGCATTCACTGAGTGTCTTTAGGATAAATGAATAAATTCCCCGAGTCTTATAGCATATGTATCTAGCATGATGGGTTTAGTCCTGGATGATATACTGAATATATCAGCAGGAGGGCTGTTTCCCCTCTGTATAGTGTTTCTTACCAACTGATTTAAAATTCTAAAAAGGATACTGTAGTTATCTTTCTATGAATCTTTTGGAGTAACTAGCATCGTTGTGAGATCACAGTTGGTTCTCGATAATATCTCGTTAAGTTGATTAGAGAAAAAATGTGACAAAAATAACTTAGGATAAAAACGGAGACAGGTACTTCTAAAATGGTAGTAAAGAATGCCCTATGTTTGCACATGTGTTTTGGTAAGAGAGAGAGGGGAAGGAGAGAAAAATTGAAGAAGATTAGAAATTATCTCTGGATCCTGCAGTGAGAATTTCATTTCTATTTTTTTCTTCCCTATCACTGTCCTTATTTTTAGGATTCACAGTGATCTTTGAGGCAATCCCCACTGTCACTGTACCCTTCCCTCTTAGTGCAGGCTGTCATATTGCTTGACAGTTGCATATTTCTATCTAGTTGATACAACTTGCAAATACCTTCCTAAGCATCATTCCAAATCTTGAAAAAAATAACGCTAGCAGTTTTGACTTTGCATCATCCCCTAGACCAATAATAGAGCTTTAAAACCCTTTTTACTAATTCACACCGGTCTCTGGAATACTTTTTTTCTGAACATTAGCACAGCAGTGAATTAATTTCATCATGACTTTAATTAAGTTTTTTTTAAAAACCATAATCACAGATAATACAGTTAAGATGGCTAAAAAGAGTCAGTATCAAGCCAAAAGCTACACTATGATTAGGCAATATATCAGGACAACACCTTTTCTCACAATTCAAGTCAAATAAAAATGAGGAATAGAGAGCGAGGTGGCTGCTGAGACAGGAAATCTTCTATAGTTGTGCCCCTTTTGCATTAGTGGGGAGGGCAGGGCCGGAGCGTGAGGCAAGCCAGAAACGGAGTGAAATGTAGATCTGGTAGTGAGAGCAAGCAATTGGATTTGCATGCATTTTTTTTTTCTTTTTCAAATGGCTTATAAAATTGTTAAAAATATAGTCCAAAATCATCATCTTTGTATACATTCCTCTTATTCTCCTTCTCTTGTCTAGTGAAGTAAATACACACACATACACATATACATATATATACACTACAATTATGATATATCAAGGTTTTCATTTGCTTTCTTTTCTTTCTTTCTTTTTTTTTTTTTTGCTTTTTAAACTTTTATTTTAAATCTAGTTAATTAACCTACAATGTAATATTAGTTTCAGGTGTACAATATAGTGGTTCAACACTTCCATACGTCACCTGGTGCTCACCACAACAAACACACTCAAAAATACAGAATGCTTCCCGAATTTATGTCGTCTTCATGCAGGGAGCATGCCGATCTCTCTCTCGTTCCAATTTTAGTCTACATGCTGCTGAAGCGAGCCCTTGCGTGTGTTTTTTAAGGGAGAACTGGGGGCAAGTTCCACTTACTAAAACCTTGGGCAACTAAAGTTATCGGAGTCTCGATTTCTTCATGTTTTACTAAATTATAGCACGAAACCAGGACTAATGAGCAATATTTAGTATCGCAGTAGATTTTAATAGGTTGCAGCAAATAGGCTCAATCTTGAAAGAAATTTAATAAGGAAATATAAAATTCTACTCCTGTGACTTAAAAAAATGACCCTATCACCAAACACACAAACGCAGTAGTAATTACACATCCAGAGTGGGGCCAACAGAACATGTAAAAAAACAAAACAAACAAACAAACAAAAAGCTTTTAACTGTCACACACAAAAACTTTGCAGAGAAATGACATATGAATTAAGTCTTAGAGGACAAATTTAAATTCCCAGGAAAAGACTTTTGGCAACAGATTAAATGTTCTCCAGAGGGCTATGTAGGTAGAAATATTAGAGAAGAAGACTTTAGGTCATTGGAAGACATGTCTAACCAGCAGAACAGACAAGGATGAAATAGGCCTTTTCTGAGGCTAGTGAACTCCTCATGCCCGGAAGTATTCAAGCGAAAACTCAACTGAAGGTTGTATGGCATCATGGGTAATCACACGTCCTGGAGACAGATTGCCTGGGTTGAAATCCCAGGTCCGCCTCTTTTACAAGCTGTGTCTTTTTGTGCCTCAGTGTAAAACGAATGTAAAAGTAATGCCTGTCCCATATGATTGTTGTGCAGATTAAATAAGTAACACATGTAAAGCACATTAGTGCTATGTAAGCTTTGGACATTATTAATGATAGTATTTCTTGGAAAGATTATTGTAGAGGAGCTCCTGCTTTGGATGGGTTTGGTGAGGTAATCACAAAGGGATCTGCCTCCTCTAAGATACTATGATCCTATGTTTCTATATTCCCTGACTTTAAGGGATTGAAATTGCCAATCAATTGAGTACTCGCTGAAGCTTCTTTGAAAAACAAAACAAAACAATAACAACAAAAACCCATGTTTCTCCAAAAAAGATCTTCATCATCCTTTTTAAAATAGTAATGAATAGCATGTTTGAACAAGTATTCATATAATTATTTTATAACTCCCAAAAGAAAATAGCTCCCCTCAAACCAGCCCTTGAGCACCTCGGAGCAGCAGGGACAGGCAGAAAGGAGGGGGATGGGAATCAAAATTAAATTCATTTCAGAAGAAACCAGTCTATGAATGACTTTATAGTGTGACGTACACAAAATGAAAGATGATTTTTTTGGGGCCATGATGAATATGTTCCCTTGCTGTGAAGAGTGAGCTTCATTGGGTGTCAAGATGGCAGCCCTAATGGGTGTCCACACCTTGAGGTAATGCAATACTTCCCTATTGCAAACAACTTCTTCACTGCTCTCACCTACCTCAATCCTCCCTGTCCCTAGTCCATTGTGTGCTACTGTCTCAGTGTTCCTTCTAAAACATCAATTACCCACCCACCCCCAGCCTCATGTCACACAGGGGCTTCCTGTCCATCAACAGTATGACATGTAAATTCTTGGTCTAATGACTCGTCATCAACCATAGTAAAGTTCCCACTCTTTTCCACCCATGAGGTTTGTTTACATGCAGCTACCTGAGCTCCACCCAGATGTACTAAAATCAGGTCTCTGCAGCTGGACCCCGGGGTTAAGCAACTCAACCCAACTATCTATCCCTACTCGGTCGGCTGCCATGACAGAGGGGTCTTTTTTTCATTGCATTTTAAATGGAATGATGTTTGGCAGCCCTCACATCTACCTCCCTATCAACAGCAGCAGCAGCAGCAGCAAGCACTTAACAAAGCCCCAACTGAGGCAAATAGCCAAAGACAGCTTAGCCCTTTTCTCTGGTACTGTGTCTTCCAGCTGAACTGGAGATATAACTCACGGTAGCAAACCTGAAACTGTAACTCTTGACAGATTAATTCCATAACAAAAATCAATCATGGCACTTGTTGCCGGCATACATAATATTTTGAGTTTCCTGTCGAGCACCACTGAGAATCAGACCTCCTCGACCTTGACTACATTAAAGGAATGCACTGATACAGTAATGTAATCAGCTGATCACCGCATGCGCCATCATCCCAGGTCTGTATAACAGTGATCAGCATTGAGCTCTTGTTTCCTGTGGCGCCTCCTAACCCAACCAAATTGCCATCCTTACTAGCAGAATGTCTCTTCTAGACAAAAATAGTAGTGGCAGCAACATCCTCAGAAGATCTTATTTTTCAACTGGTCACCTCAGGCGATATGTCAGCTGATTTGCCTGCTAGCTTTTCCCTGAGCAAATATCAGCCAGCCAAAGAGTGTGGGGGGAGGGAACACTGTAAATCCCACTCTGACCACAGATAGAATGCCCTCCTGTTCAGAAAAACCCTTGTTCACCCCTTGGGCCAAAGAGGCTAAATAGGAAAGGAAGCATGAACAGGTGGCTGGGTGAGCACATCACCTATATAATGAGCAACCTCCAAGGGTTGGGGTCATGGGGTTGCAAGGTGGATGGAATGGAGAGAAGAAAACAAACTTCTCCCTTTTTTTTTTTTTTTTAAAGATTTTTTTTTTTATTTATTTGACAGAGATAGAGACAGCCAGCGAGAGAGGGAACACAAGCAGGGGAAGTGGGAGAGGAAGAAGCAGGCTCATAGCAGAAGAGCCTGATGTGGGGCTCGATCCCAGATCGCCGGGATCACGCCCTGAGCCGAAGGCAGATGCTTAACCGCTGTGCCACCCAGGCGCCCCCAAACTTCTCCTTTTTAACATTAGAGGGACTAGATTACACCTGACAATGTGAAATGCATTGGGGGTAGAAGAACCATCTGAAGAAGGGCTATTGACAACTCCATTGAATTGCTCAACATGGTATGGGTCCAGATGGGTGAAGACTTTCATGGTTGATGTCACTTGAGAGGCAAAGCTTCTAAGTAGCCTAGAGTGAATTTCCCAGAAACCAAGACCATTCTTGCTGGAAACCAGTTTTTTCCCAGAAACCAGGACCACTCTTGCTGATTTGCCCCATTTGATTATTTACAGCTAAAACAAGTGATATTTGGGCTTCTGGGGAAGGAGAGATGATGGGCCACCATCACCAGCAACAGATGCCTATAGAGAAGTCTTACGTATCATGTCTAACCAGAAGCACCCCCACACAAATATTTCAAGTATTCAAAGATTGTTTAGATACCTGCATGCCAAATGGAGATATTTTATTTTCAAAGCTCTCAATTTACCTTTTTATAAAATGATCCTGTGGCAAAAGGGAAGAGCTAGTTAAGCATTTCATTATCTGACTGATATAATGAAGCGCAGAGCGACAGTGAAAAAAATCAGCATTGGGAAACATCTGTCCCACTCTAATGCTGAGAATGTCATAGCCTAGGACAGCATCTGCAGATGGAGGTTTTTAAAAATTGAAATAGAGGAATCTTCAAATAGCATGTTATAGAAATACCTCCGGGGAATAAACTCCAGGTAAAGTTTGCTCTTCAAACCTGTACATAGAATTTACTGTTCTTAGAAATGATAGTGTATTTGTACAAAGGAAATCATGTTCAGTTGGCAGTGATTTAATGAATACAAGGAAATTATACTAGAATTTACTGTGTATTGTCTCTTTTATGCTCAAGGCTTTCTGAAGTGTCTTACTAACAAGCAATTAAAATGCCGAGAGACCAGGGATGGTGGGCAATGGTAAAATATCTACTCTTATCCTGGTAGCTTACAAATTGCCTAGAAAGCTCCTTGGTTGCTGAGGAATTTTGATTGTGGATATCACAGCTGTCCCTTCAATTGTTTAAACAGGCAATGAGATCTGGGGTTCTCCCTAGTTAGTGGAATTTAAGAGAGAACTCCATTTGTATCTTCTTCTATTAATAATGTAGTGAATCACTATGCACACGGGGCTATGCATTTATCCTGAAAATGTGCTGCCCAAAGTCACATCACTCAAAAGTACCTAAGCAAATAAAAACACTTGGCTTAATTATTTCTAATGTAAAATTAATAGATCACTAGTGTAGAAATACAGAAAATGCAGATAAGCAAAAAGAAGAAATAAAAACAATTTGTAATTTCAACTCAGGAAGAGTTAATTGGCACAATGCCTGATACATAGTAGGTGCTTCAGAAATACTTGTTAAATATTTCCTTCTTGTCCTTTTTAATGCAAACATATACATTGTTGAAATAAAAATTCGATCATATTGTACCTACTTTTCTGAAACCTGATTGTAAAAATTTTAGTACTAGATTGTAAATAGCTTTCCAAGTCATTAAATATTCTAGTAGTTTACACGACTGCTTAGTATTACATTTTGGGACAGATTTGGAGTAAAAATTAGACAACACTTAATAACATATTCTCATTCTTTCATCCATTCAATAAATATTTTTTTGAGCACTTACTATGTGCAAGCCTCTATTCTAGACATGTGAATGCATCAGGGAACAGACAAAACTCTTGCCTTCAAGGAACTTAAATTGTAGTTAAGGAAGACAGGCCACCAAATTGAGCATAATAACTAAATGTTTGAAGATGGTAAGCACCATGGAAGAGAATAAAGCTGGTTAAATGGGATAGAGAGTATCTGGAAAATAGAGGAAGAGTAGTAATTTTAAAGGATGAAATTTAAATAATGTCTTGAAGAAGGAAAGAGATTTGGTCACAGGAATATTTTGAAGAAAGTGTCTTTGGCAGAGGAAACGGCCAATGCAAAGACCCTACAGTTGGAATATAATTGGTATGCTCAAGGCTCAGCAAGGTGGCCAGAGCAGTAGAAAGAGAGTAGAAAGAGAGTAGAGGACATGGTTGGAGAAGCACAGAGGGAAGAACAGGAATTTTGGCTTCTTCTCTGAGGGAAACTGGGAGCCCCTGCAGTGTTTTCAGGAGAGAAATGACACAATGTGACTTCTATTTTTAAAGGATCTGCCCGAATGCTGTGTTAAGAATAGAATGTACAGGAAAATGTGTGAGAGGCTATTGCAGTGAAGCAAGCAATAGTGGTGAAGGCTCAAAGCAGAACAGGACTGTGCAGGTGGTAAGAAGTTCCAGATGGATTTTGAAGGTAGTGCCAACAGTATATACCAATGGGTGGGATGTGGTGCGTAAGAGAGAGAAGATGGAAAGGAACTCAAGGCATTTGGCTGATAGCAGCTGGAAAAGGTAGAATTGCTTTGTATTAAGATAGGAAGACTATAGGTGGAGCAGATTTCAGGAGGCAGAGATCAGGATTCAGTTGGGGGCATGTTAAGTTTGAGATGTTTCTTAAACACCCAAGTGGAGATGTTGAAGATATAGTTGGATTTAAGAGCCTGGAATTCAGGGGGAGTCCAGGAAACATGAGTCCAGGCTGGAGATAAATTTTGGGGGTCATGGACATAAAGATAGCATTAAAGTCAAGGGACCGGGTGAGATCACGTAGGTGTAAGTGTGGGACAAAAGAGAATCCAAAGTGCGAAGGCATGCCAGTGTTGCCAGGTCCACCATGAGAAGATGAAGACCTAGTGAAAAAGACTTAATGGGAGCCTCCAGTGTGTGGGGAGGAAAACCAAGTGTATGGGGTCCTGGAGGCCATAAAGAAAGTGCATTAAGGAGGAAGGTATGATGATGTCAACTGCTGCTAATGGGATCACTGCTACTAGTCAAGATCTTTGTGCGAAATAGGAAAAGGAGATGTGCTCTTGCAAAACTGCAGTTTGGCAAGTACAAAGTGGACTAAATTCACGTGCACCTGTCCCCTTTTCCAGGAGCCTTGTGTAGACACAAGCTGCACCACCGTACGTAGTAACCCTCACTGCTGATGGGAAAGATAAGGACCAAGAATTAATCACTGAATTTAGCAACATGGATGCCAAGAATGCCCTTGACAGGAGGAATTTTGGAGGAGTGATGGTCACAGAAACATGAATGTTAAGGGTTTAAGAGAGAATTTGAACAGAGGCATTAGAGACAGTGAATACAGATAGCTCTATATGGGGGAGATTTGCTACAAAGAGGAAGAGAAGGCAGGCAGTTGCTGGTGCGGGGTATAGGGTCAGAACAATGGAAGAAACAGCAGTATATTTGTGTGCTCCTGGGAGTGAGGCACAGCATCATCTTCCCGCCTTGACCACTGCGGTGGCTTTCCAGCTGTTTGCTTACATCCACTCTTGCTTCCTATAGTCTTTTCTCCAAATATCCTGAGCATGATCCTCTTAAATCATAAATTAAATGATGTCGTAATCCCTTCCCATCACACTTCGAATGAAATCCAGTCTTGACCATGACCTGTAAGATCCTGCCTGCCTAACTCTGCCCCCTCATTTCCTAGCACTTGTCCCTTCAAATATGCAGCTCTAACCAAGCTGGCCTGCTCTTCCTCCAACGCATATAGCCTTCTCCCAGCTCAGGCTTCGCACTTGCTGTTCCTTCTACCTAGAACTCCCATATTTTCACAGGTCTCACTTCCACACCTCATTCGTGTCTCCACCCCAAACATTGCTTCCCCCTGACACGTATGGTCTCCTTCTCCCAAATTGTTACTGTGCTGTTGGCCTCTTCTTAGCGCTAATCACTACCTGACTTCATGTAATTCCTTATTGCTGTTTGTCTTCCTTCAAACATGCAAGTTCCATGCAGACAGAGATGTCTCATTTTATTCACATGTTTATCCCCAGCCAGTACAATAATGTCTGGCACATAGCAAACGCTTAGTAACTATATTTTACATACATGAATAATTGAAAAAAATACTACTATTGACACTATGAACACTTTAATGGTTTTTAATATATTGACATTAAGGGTCATGGTTTCGAGTTCTGTTGGCCTCAACAGATGAGCAGAGAGGAGCTCCAGGGTATACCCTTCTTTCCAGCATATGCGGGCATGTGCCCCGAAGATAGGCAAAGGACTTGGTTCAACCTAATTGAACTGTTTAGGACTAATGTAATGGAAAAAGTTTGGTAGAAAATAAAATCAGAGATGTCCTCTGTCCTGGTGGAAAGGACACTGGATATGCACCAGAAGGGCTGGATTCAAGTCTCCACTCTATGCGCCTGTGCTCTGTGCTTTCTGCAAGCCACTGTACCTCTCTGTGCATTTGGTCCCTAATTTTAAATTTGTGAGAAATAATACCTCCTGTACTTCCCTCACCTCATTGCTTCAGGGCCAAGTGAGATATTTGGGATAGTGCTAAACAAATGCGCATAAATATTGTCTCTGGATGAAAAGAAAGTGTTTGAAGTGAATCTAGGCAGGGTTGGTGGGGGGGAGAAGGCAGAGTTCTGCTACAGCATATGCACCATCTGGCTCTTTAAAATGTGTCCCTCAGGAAGAAAAATGAGACTATTGTTGAGTCTGCAGTAAAGAATCATTCCAAAAGTGATATTTTCCAACTCTAATAAGTCTGTGATCAAACAATCAGTTTCTGGGGTAAAGGCCACTACTTTCCACCAACTGACCTGGAAGCATGTACCATATATTTAATGTCAAGAGTGTGCAAGCATAAGCAGTTTCTGCTGCTAAAGAATGGAAAATAAAATCTCATGGTGTGAGAGACAGACACCCGCATCTAGCTGGGAACTGGAAGAGAAACGTGCCTCCACAGACCTCTGGATGTGCTGCCTGGCAAATGCCAGCCTGTCCCTGGAGTGACCAGAGGTGGTATTTGAAATGAAGCATCTGTGTACAGCATAGCTGCAAGAAAAGAGGAGCTGCCTGAAGGGATGTGCAAGCCGGGAATGGCGGGGGAGTAGGCATAGCTCAGGGCTCTCTTGGCTGTTCCCTCTCCCTCCCGGTGGCATTCTCCTCCTGCTCTATTTACCTGCTCCCGTTCCCTCTTCACCATCACCTTCTGCCGCTTACTCATGGTCTGTGCCTGACCCACTGGGGTCACTCTGAACCTGTATCATTCCATGTGCAGTGGCCCAGATAACTAAAATAGCCTCTTAGTTTCCTGGGTCCAAATATTTCTAGGGAAATCTTTTTGGCCCAGCTCACCTAAACACTTTGAATCTGGCCACATAAATCCTGGGTCCCTGCTCTCTTTATTTTGGACTGCCCTTGAGAAAGGTGCTCATCCCTGGACTATAGCTGTGTCGGGTGGTATAGAATGTGGCTCAGCTCATTGGCAGAGACTGTAGGCTTGGACAGATGTCCTGAGAAAGGATTAGGTGACCCAGACATTTTAAGGGATACCTTGTTTAGGCGAGGGCCTATGTATGTGTGTTGCCCCCACAGTCTTTTGTAGAGCCAATGTTTTTTCAAAAAGTAGAAGGCTGTTAACTTGAAGAGACAGGTTCAAGAGGTTACCAAATCTCCCACTTGAAATTTTCTTCTTGTCTATCAATCTAAAATATTTTGTGTCAGGCTTATTAATTTTCAAGGCTAACAAACTGGTTTCTAATGTGCCAAAAAAGGGCCTGGACATTAAGTCCCATGAAGTTGTAAGAGCTGTTTGACTACACACACTTTTCTCATAGTAGGCTTGGGCTGCCCACACTGTGTAGCACAACTGGGGATCCTACTATGCTGTACGCTTCCTTTGATGCCCACCCGCCCAACTCTGATTCAGTTCTCCAAGAGGTTCTTCTGGTTCCTAGCAGTAAGAAATGGACATCACACTATGACCTCCTATTTCCAGGAACATCCTTTTGGCTGTACATACAACCAACATTTGGCAAACATTCCATACAACCGAGGAAATGCTATAACCCTTTCACCTGCCAGATTGAAAATAGAGGCTTCCTTGGACAGATGGAGGAGATCAGGGCACTCTGCTCTGACCATCAATGCCCCTGACACCATCCTTCTATAAAAATGAATTCTTGTGTCATTGTCATAGAGATGGAAGCTGGAAATTCTCTCCTCTTGGCCCTTAGCTACCAGCACTGCCTGAGTGTGCAGCTGGCCCAGGGCTTGGACGATTATGTGGCCTCTTGAGAAATTTTCTCAGAACAAGAGTGGGGCTTGGAACTCTACATCCCAGGATCTGAAGTACAGTGAAGCTCTAGTACCCCAGCCCTTTCACACACAGTTAACAGCCAGACAATTGTCTTTGGGGATTTTCTTGAAGAGGGGGCCTCTAGAGGTTTTCTTGGTCCTGCCCTGTAACCAGTCCAGTTGCCATTTGTTTAAAAAAAAAAAAAAGGAGGAGCCCTGGTTCTGCTCAATTAATGGGGCTGATTGTGTAAGGTTGCTGTAACTCCCATTCATTCCTAGATTTCTGCACTGGTGCAGGGAGGCATTCACAGACCTCTAGCTGGCAGGCAGCCTCTTTATGGTTGAGAGAGGCACCAATGAAAGATGGAGTTTCACACCTCACCCTGACAGTTTGATACCCCTAAAGGGTATCTTAGGAAGCCTGAAAGTAGAGTCTTTAAATAATGGTCTTTCTGACCAGGAAGTCCAGATGAAGATGAGAATGATGATGATGATGATGATGATGATGATGATGATGATGATAACATCAATAAGCCCCATAAATACCTGGGAGTGTTAAGTGACCTGGCTAGGGTCACATATATAGTAAATGGCCCCAGTTATAGAGAGGTTTCCATGACCATTAAGGATAAACATGCAGGTGTTTGAGAGTTTTACATGTGCATAGATGATTCAATTTTTCCAGCCCAGTTTCCTTTCTGACTTTTAACAGGGGGAATATTGACTTAGACGCTAGATATTTAAGGACTGAAAGGATTCCACCTCTCTTTCCATCTTGAACCACTCTCTATTTGTCTACAGTATGCACTGGGGGGTTTGGAAGAGAGAGTCAATGACAGGAATCTCCCTAGAAGGCTGACCTGTGCCTGTATTTACTCTTCAGATGAGGGACACTGGCCAAAGAAGGCATACATCTTTGCAGGAAGGATGGCTTTGGGGGTTCTGAAGTTGAGCTGCCATGTACAGTTGGGCAGTTTGGCACTGCAAAAGGGGCCTGGCTTAAATAAAGCATGGAAGTATTAAATTACATGCCCAGGTCATAGGATTGGTGATTGACAAAACTCCTAGCACAGTGCCTGAAAAACAATAGGCCATCAATAGATAGTTATTCAGTGAACGAGACACAGAGTCCAAATCTAACTTTCTATTCCAAAGACACTGCAGTTTCCATTTAAACAGTCTGCTTCCATTTTCAATGTCTTTCATTAAATAACCCTGAGAAAAAAAGGCATTCTTAATTTTACTTGTTATCTCTGAAACAGAGACATCTTGTTTCAATAGTAAAGAATCACATCAGAGCGATGCTAGTATAAAAACGGTAGGAACTTAATCATTTTGACCACCCTCCTTGTGGGCCTGGAATTTCCTTTGTGTTTGGCAGTGGAATACCAAATGAGTCTAAAATTAGCTTCAATGAATATCGGAAGAAAAGAATCCCACTTGAGATGATTGTGTTGCCATGAATATGTTGGCAGACCAAGGTGTCAGTCTCCACTGCTCCACTCCAGAGCAGCAGATCAGATGGGGATACACAATGACTCTGACCTGAGTGGGCCGTCCTGAGATTCATCAGGTAAGCTAATTCAGGACTGCTTCATGTTTTAAAGGTCAGTTAAAAATGATGACTGTGGAATATCACTGTAATGCAACCTGTCATAGTTTAGAACTCAGCATACAGTTAAATAACCTATCCAAGGATATTATCTTAATCAAGTAGCATAAAAGAGCTTGTCCACTAGTAAGGCATACCCATAGGATGTTTGGGTGCTCAATGAGCACTCCACTTAGTATTTAATGGGGGGAGAATAGGTTTAATAAGGTGTCTCTTGGATTTAAAAATCTGAGAATTTTTTTCTCTCTCTTCTTCTCTCCTCAACCCCTTCTTCCTCTGCCTCCCTTTTCTTTTCTTTCTTGAACTCCCAGGATCAGTGAAATTTGTAAATGCTGCCAAAATTCTTACCCACTATAACTATGTTAGTAAAACACTCTGTAAAAAAATGGAGCCATTGAGCCCAGTTTAAACCTATAAAATAACTCCCTCCCCAACCCCCCCATCCCCCCACCAATTGTCTCTCCTCATTAGTTGATCTCATTCAACAACAGGGTGAATTTTAATTATTTTTCTTATGAGTGCAGGCAAATGCTTTGCTGCCTACTTGTCTTCTGGCCTGTCTGTGGATGTTAGGAACTGTAGGGAATATTGGCAGAAGGAATATGGCGAGGCCAGGGCAGAGGGTGCCAGAAACATGGCTGGAACTTATGTTTCTACATCCCTGGCCAGAACGGACTTATGAAGCCACGTAGGTATGCAAAAGACCATCGCATCTCCAAGGTGCCTTATTTATCCTTGAGGGTGAGGAAAGGCTCACTCTGGTTCTGCTTCTGTCTCATTGCATCTTCCTTTTGTTATGGAATCACATAACCAACAGTAGGCAGCACGGTACGGGGACCAGAAGCAAGTGATGCACCATCCAGAGCAGGCTCGTGTCCATGAAAGGACTCATCACAGAGACCCAGTGAGTTTTCAACTTGTTGGGCCCCAGCATCTCTCTTCTTCAAAATGGAGAAATTGATCATTGAAAATGCTAACTGATCTTCAAAGTCTTTCTAGCTCTGCACAAACTTACTGAACCTAAAGCATGATTTTCATTATGTTCACCTAGTGCCCATCACCTGCACATCACCTCTGATTTTTCCCTTGGGTATATTTATTGTCTTAAAGGTTTCCCTCCCTTACCCCCAAGTTGGAGCAACTTAAAATGGAATAAGAGTTGTCACATATCACATTTGAATGATGTCTCAGTCATACAAAAGCACTCTGTTCTCTCATAGGAACAGCATGCAAAATAATTCTTTAATTAGTTTAGGGGTTGTGAACAGGGTGAAGGGAGATAGAGGATGAGAAGTGTTATAAAAATTTCTTTTAGTTTAAGCAGAAAAGAAATATTTCTCAGAAAAGACTTATTTCATAAGATTATCACTTAGCAGTTTAGTAAGTTTTATAAAATGTAGACTTCAAAATGGTAACTCACTAGCCACCTTCAGTTAGTCTTTGGTAAGTGTTAGGGGCATGGTGAAAAGTAGACTCCCCTTGGAATCAGGAACAAGTAGCCCCAATAACCCCACAGCTTGTGGGCGATGCTTTTCTGACCATGTCCCACATTAACAGGTCATGTGGAAAAAGTGCCATCTTGGTTAAAGCCAATTGAGTAGTTCAAACCATAAATCCTGCAACCCAGAGATCACCTGTGGGGCTTTAAGTTTGGTGAATAGAATACCAATCTAGAAAACCTTCCACATCTAGAGAAAATTACCCTAAGCTGCATGGAAAGCATGATGAATTTCAAGAAATATCATTCTTTGTTTTAGCATTTGATGACTAACACCCTATTTAACCTTGAGATACTGATATTGCAGGAGCCAAAGTGAGGTTCAGTGTTGGTGTGTATAATGATAAAGCTGCTTTGTTAGTGACAGATTTATGTGAGGGCTATTATGTTATTGTTATTATTATTATTTTAAAGGCATTTCTCTTTTTAAGATTTTATTTACTTATTTGAGAGACAGTACAAGTTGGGGGGGGGGGTGGGCAGAGGGAGAAGGAGAAGCAGGTTCCTTGCTTAGCAGGGAACCAGACTCAGGACTTGATCCCAGGACCATGGGATCACGACCTGAGCTGAAGGTAGTCATGTAACCGACTGAGCCACCCAACCAACCCTATAGTACGATGATGATGATGATAATGGTGATGATGATGATGATTGATGATTTTATTCTGATATTAAGATAGAAAAAAAATATACGTAGGCGGATAAGCAGATCAAGCTTTGTGTTTTGATTTGAAAGAGATTGAAAGACATTTTCTAAGGCAAAGTATTTTTTAAGTCCCTTTTGTTTGAATGAATTGTCCTCCTACACTTTTGAAGGCTATTCTGGAGTGCAGATTATAAGTTTAGGGAAACTTTTCAGTGGCATGATTTCCACTTGATAAGACTGACTTCTGTAATCATCTTCTTTTCCCTTTGGTTTTTGCTTGTGAGACACACATCTTAGTCTTTCAGCTTAGGTTTTACACACTTTTAAAATAAAGCCTTGTCTTGGAAACACAAGAAGGCATGCCACCTCCAGTTGGGAGCGAGCAGTTCTCTGGCCTTGCTCAACATGGCAGTACCAGTTTAGAACTCAGATTTGGGGCCAGTGTCAGGAGAGCTCTTGTGCAGTATGGAGACCATCAAAGAAGGTCTTAAAGCTGGAAATTACTTCATTGAGGCTGCAGTTGGAGCCTGCAATGACAGCTTGGAGTTTTAGGCTGTTAATATCTCTAGCTGTTTATTCCTCCTCTTTTTCTCCCTCCTGTAAAAGAGCAACACAGGAACAGGCAATGCATCTACTACACATGGAATTCCCTTTTCAATTTTCCCAGGTCTTTTGAAGATACATTTTCTCTCTCATGCTAGGTCTTCTCAGGTCCTCAATATCAGACTAAGGAAATCAGAAAGAAGATTTGAGGTGTTCAGAGTCATTTCCAAGGAAAGATGATGTAAATATCCAGTAGGGTAAAGGAGAACAAAAGAGAAGGTATAGACCCAGGAGGCAGTGGAAAACAAACTTAAACAGAAACTGGCTTGAGGCACAATGAAGTGGAACATTAGTCAGGAAAATGGAAGAAATCGCTAACAAAATTCTTCTATTAGGGATGGTCTCCAGATGTACAGGCCATGTGTTTGGTCAAAATGCATTACATCAACATTACTCCCCAGAACTGTTATCAGAAACCTTTAGGGAATTAAACACTGTTTTTACATAATTGCCATTTACTTAATCTTAGGTGGTTTTGGTGGTGGTAAAATATTTCAAATTTAAAATTTGACATTTTAATCATTCTTAAGGTCTAATTCAATTCAATGGCATTAATTATATTACTAATGTTTTATAACCAACACCACTATATCCAAAACATTGTATCATCCTAAAGAATCTCTGTAACCATTAAGCAATAAATCACCATCCTCCCTCCAGCCCCAGTAAGTCCCTAGTAAACTTTAATCTACTTTCTGTCTGCATGCATTTGTCTATTCTAGATATTTCATATAAGTGCAATTATACAACAACTGTCCTTTTGTGTCTGGCTTATTTCACATACCATAATGTTTTCAAGGTCATCTATATGGTAACATATCAGAACGTCATTCTTTTTTATGGCAGAATGATATTCCATTGAATGTATATACCACACTTTGTGTATCCATTCATCTGTAATGAACACTGGGGTTGGTTAATTCTTTAAGGGATGGTTTTAAAGTATCTTTGCTGGGGAGAAGAATTTCCAGATCATCCTGGCTGCTTAGTTTGGTGGGAACCACATTCTTGCTTTGAGTTCTAAGTCAGCAGAATCACTTCTGAACTTGTTCTTGTTTTACCAAGGTGAACTGAAGGTTATTGGAGTAACAGTATTGCCTCAGAGCCCTGAGTGAGCCTAGGTGGTAAACATTGCTCAGCATCAAGTCCAGAAATAGAAAAGAGGTGAGATTCAAGAGAAGAACAAATGACTGAATTAGCCACTGAGAGAGTTAACAGGGGAAACTGTGTGGTCTTAGAGCTAAGGATAATGAATCAGTCAGGGATTCATATGGGAGACAGACCCATTCTTAATACATAAAGCATAAAAGGGTTTAAGATGGGGAGTTGGTTGCTTCCAAAATTATCAGGAGGACTGGTGGAGTGGATATGAAGAGAGCAAGACGAGGCTCTCAAAACCCTTCTTCACGGAGTCCTAAGAGAGCTAAGAATTCAAGAACACTCCTTTGTGCCAGTGATCTGGGGTTCTGGAACATGAAAGCATTGCAGATGGTGCTGCTTCTGCCCCAGCCACCTTCATGGCAATTGCCTTGCAATCCCTATAAAGTTGGAAAATGGACTCTGGATAATACCTGCAGAAATGTCTTACATTGTACAGCCTTGCTTGCCAATAAAAGCAAAAAGGTTATCTGTTTCACTTTCACCTAAGTTCAGTTTGCTCTTATCTCAGGAGCCTTTGCCTTCCAACATGGTGGAATGAACTTGGATAGCATTGCACTTCCCCCCAAATTAGTCTCATGGGCACCAAAGGTAATTTAGGCCGAATTAAAGGTCATGCATTCCCTGATGTGATTTTCTTTCTTTTTCCAGTAGGATCAAAATACAAATAGATTGTCTAGGGTTATTCACTGAAATCTGAAGTTTGTGAGGAAAGAAAATTGAAAATTTGAAAGAGATCTCATCACTTTGTAAATAATTTTTTAAATTACAAATTTATAGATGGTGATGAAAAATAGCATTTCCATGGTAGTGAATTTAAGATGAGTGCCTGGGTCTATGCAAACAGAGAAGAACTCTGTGACTTTAGAGAGAGGTTTCTTCTGGGGTAAAGGGTGGAGTTACAACTGTGGGAGACTAGGGCATCCCAGGCAGAGCTCAGCAAGCTCTGGAATGAACCTTGCAGTTTCCAAGGAAGAGGTTCTAAGTTGGAGGCTCAGAACACGTCTCTGACGCTTTCTAACAGGATGAAAATGGCCGCATTTTCCTCAGGTGTCAAATGGGCTTGAAAGAACCCATTCTCCCTAATTTTCTCAAAGGATGTTGAAAAGCCTAGGTGAAGTAAGAGCTTTGAGAGTATTTTGTAAGAACAGTCAAGAGCTAGCCATATGTAAGGTATTGTTGCTATTGCTTTTATCATTCTTTCGAGATTAATAAAGTGCCTTATACCACAGAATGCTCCATGTAGATAGATTTTCAGTAATTGCAGTTGAGCTACATAATGAACTCAACGCATATTCGTTGTGTTATGTGTCAAGACATCATGCTGGGCTGGGAAAGCAGAGACAGTTCTTGCCCGTAAAGAACTCCTCATTCCAAAATTCCAAAAGACCCGTAAACAGTATGCCCCCTAGATACATATACAGATCATTTCAAGGCCTACTGGAAAGAGCATTAATTAAGAAATACACTGGGTACTGTGAGAGCACAGCAATGGGCACCTTATTTGGCCAAGGGGAGCCAAGAAATGCTTGCTAGAGGAGGGGAGACAGAGAAAGTGAGGGACAGTGGTGCCCTTTGGCACTGGTGACCAAAGCTTTTATTTTTTTCTTTCACTAAGGAGATCAGTTCAGAAAGAAAAGAATTTTTTTAAAGATTTTATTCATTCATTTGAGAAAAAGAGTGAGAGTGAGGAAGCATAAGCAGGGGGAGCAAGCAGAGGAAGAGCAAGAAGCAGGGAGAGCCTGATCTGAGGACCCTGGGATCACGATCTGAGCTGACAGCCGTGCATATGGCTAACAGACTGAGCCACTCAGGCGCCCCACAAAAATGTTTATAAATCACATTAGAAACGATTTTAAAGTAGGAAATGTAGTAAAGTTGAGCCTTGAACAACGTAAGTTTGAACTGCATGCATCTATTTATATGCAGATTTTTAAAAATATAGTACAGTACTATAAATGTATTTTCTCTTCCTTATGATTTCTTAATAACAATTTCTTTTCTCTAGCTTACTTATTATATGAATACAGTGTATAATACATATAACATGCAAAAATATGTGTTAACTGACTGTTTATACCCTCAGTAAGACTTCCGGTCAGCGGTAGGCTATTAGGAATTAAGTTTTGGGGGAGTCAAAAGGTATACATGGATTTTTGGCTGCATAGAGAGTCAGTGCCCCTAACACCCACATTGTTCAAGGGTTAATTGTACTTTGTGTCAATGCAGATTTTGTGTTTCCTCCTGTCACTGAAAGATTTTTGGGTTTGGATAAAATTTTAGAAACTACGTTTGGCGTACTTCACAGTATCTAGTTGTGAGTAGTGTCTTTGCAGAAGTTTTGTAGAAGTTGAGATCTGGTAGTGAGGAGTGACTGGACATGGTTTACGTGGGGGAACCAAGTGGCAGAGTGAATATTTAGCCTTGAGTCTAGAATGACCTTGAACAGTGCTATCCTGTAATGTTCTCACTGACTTCAGAGTCTTCTGGGAGCAAGATCTAAACTGCCTGCCAGTGCTTAGTAAAGGGTGGTTCTTCTCTAAAGAAAATAATCAAGGCCCCGATTAGACCTTTAAGTTAGGGAATATCTGGGGATCAGTTTTCCAGCTTCATGTTTCCATATGAAAAACCTCAACTGATGCATTTGGGGACACCAAGTTCACAATGTTCAGTTTCTTCCTCTCCCTGGGGTCTTTGGAGAGAGCAGTTGACAGAAAGTATAAATTACATTGTGCTTTGCTCCTCGCCTCCAGGGGAAGCCTCTGGTTGTTCCACACGTCTGCTGACTGTGGGTGGGCAAGTCTGCTTACATCAGGATGAAGAGTTGCCAGGCCCACTATCAGTAGGTCTCAATCACCGGTCTTCAATATCGGCTCTCATCAATATCTCTCTGACTTTTGGGCCTCTCTCTTTATTGATTCTAAATGTGGGTCTCTTTTTGGTTCTGAACTTGGGGGAGAAAGGGAGAGGAATGTTAAGGAATAACCCTCTTAAACCCTTATAGGTGCATGTTAAGAGGCTTTTCCCCACTCCCCAAGCCCATGCTGTATCATAGGGTGCACCAGTGAGAGTGCAAATGCCACATCCTGAGTGGCTGGTTCTGCCAATGATGCAGCCCTCCGGGGGTGGTTATCTCTCTAGCTCAGGCTGTGACGTCATCAGTTTGGAAGGGGCTTTTGTAATGCATATGCTTTTCAAATGGATTATTAATGAAACTTAATTTTTAAAGTGGTATCCAGAGAAATTCCAAGGTTTCACGTAACTTAGTTTCATCATAGTGTTTCATGTAAGGAAACACAATCTAGCAGCAAAAGAATGATTCTATTTTTCAGGCTCTGTAACAGTCACCTTACATAAATTATCTCATTGAATTCTCACTAGAAGTATTTTTCACCACATTTTATAGATGAGGAACCACACATGCACATGTGCACGCACACACACACACAACACACACAAATAGAGAATGACTACATTGTGCCAGGTACTCTGCTAGGGGCTAGGGCCAGAATGGTGAGTGAACAGTAGTCCTTACCTTCTTGGAGTTACAGTCAAGTGTGTGGAGGCAAGAGGAGGAATATATATATATATATTAAATTATATAAATATATATAAACATATATATATTAATTTCAAGGACTGGGGAGCAAGGAAGGTTTCCTTGAGGAAGCCATATTTCAACTCAACCCCAGTATGTTTGGTAGCAAAGCCTTTTCAAACCCCAATTAGTTGAGAACTGTTGAAGTCATGAATTTTATGTTCCAACAGACCTGGATTCAAATCCTAGGGGGTTTTGTTGCTGTTTTTAGGGTTTTGGTGATTTTGTTGTTGTTGTTTTGTTTTGTTTTGTTTACTATTTGTGTCAAACCAAATAATTTTCAGTTTCATTTTCATAGAGTGGTGAAGAAGATGATGATGATGACGATGATGATGGTGGTGGGACAATTACAGCGATCTCATAAGGTGAGGATTAAAAGCAATTAGATACGTAAGCATTTAGCTCAGCGTCTGGCATCTGGATTTTCTTTTCTGTTCCTCTTGGTCTTGTCCACTTTTTCCTTCATCTTAGTTAGGCAGCCTTAATTCTGATTCTCAAGAGCCTGGCTGTTAGTCTTAAAGTCTCTTTCCTTTTGGAATGTCCCTTTTGCACGGGACATTCATGCAGATGGGATTGCTAGAGGTATGTTCTCCTACCCAAACTCCCTAAAGTGGATATGTAGATTAGGTGCCCACCTTTCAAACAGAAGATCCATTGCTTGTGAGAAAAAGCCACTCACCACGAACCAAAGATTAAAAACAAACAAACAAATAAAACAAAACAGGATAGCTTATCTCTGAACCATCCTATCCAGTTGGCCAGTGTTTCTCAGCCCTGATCCCTTGGGGGTTTACTTTTCTTAGGTAGGTTGCAGACCTCTGCTCATTGCCCCTGGTTATGCAGCTCCCTCTGCTTGCTGTGCAGGTTGTGGCCACCTTGCTGAGCCTGGCCGCCCAGGACACAATTACTGCCAATTGCATTGGGATATTTTGTGTGAGAGAATGCCCTGTTACAAAGCACACAGAGGGAAGCAAAACACTGATTATTTAATTTGCATTGTTTTTCCATGAATCTAAAGAAACTCCCTTCTGCAGGGAGCGTGGAGACAAATGATTAAGACAAAACAACAGAATAGAATAAAATAAACCTACTTGCTTAAAAGAAAAGGGTGGGGGGAACTCCTGGAAGCAGAAGCAGTCATAAACAACAATGTTATTTAAATAATACTATATCTCTCCTGCCTTATCATTCTGATTACATTCAACTAATCTACAAAATTGAAAGGTAATGAGCAGTATTTCCTTAAAGCACATTAAATAATAGTGTCAAAATGCAAATTTATTCATTAAGTATAGATGAGTGTGTTAAATATTCATGAATTGTTGTTCACACTATATAATTAATCCCATGGTCTTTGTGTCCAAAGCATTGAGAAGATAAAGGGTTGCACCACCACTGTTACGAAATTATATCACTCCCCAAAATACCCCTCAGGGTAAAGGTCAGACATCTCGCGGATCTCAGTCTGGAACTTCATTTCATCAATACAGTACATTGTATCTTAGTAGGGATGTGGTCATCTGATGACACAGATTTATTTTTCCAACTCCTGCTGTCTGATGATCTAGGTGGAAAATAAATATTTCAGGCCTGAAGAAGATCTTGCTTTGCTTGACTATACTAGATCTGAGATTCTCTTACTTTCTGACCTTGGGCAAATGGAAGCACTTTATAAAAGTCCCCTTCTTAAACAGAAAATGTCATGTTTCTACCTCCTTTCCTACTCTTCCTTTTTTCTTCCTTCCTTCCTTCCTTCCTTCCTTCCTTCCTTCCTTCCTTCCTTCCTTCCTTCTTTTTTTCTTTCTTTCTTTCTTTCTTTCTTTCTTTCTTTCTTTCTTTCTTTCTTTCTTTCTCTCTCTCTCTCTCTCTCTCTCTTTCTTTCTTTCTTTCTTTCTTTCTTTCTTTCTTTCTTTCTTTCTTTCTTTCTCTCTCTCTCTCTCTCTCTTTCTTTCTTTCTTTCTTTCTTTCTTTCTTTTTCTTTCTTTTTTCTTTCTTTTCCTTCCTTCCTTCTTTGTGTCAGATTAGTCCTTTCATCTAGGATAGAGCACTGTAGTTTTATAATCTTTTGAAAATACAGACCATTTTCTCTATATGGCCCATCTCATCTAGGGCCATGTGGAGTTTAAAAATCATTTCTCTCCCAAAATGGCTAATGTATCTTTGTGAGTTCTGAAAAGTTAAAACCACCCATTCATAGTGTTTCTTATTTACTTTCTAAGCTACTTGTATTACTGTTTATTTTGATTCATGAGTATTGTTGGTCTCTGAAGAAACTCAAATGCAAAATAGCAAATGAAAAAAATTCAGATTTTTACCAAAAGTTGAAGAAGCCATAAGTTTTATTCCTCCTTTTATATCTAAGTTTATTAATAAACTTTATAGTGTTTGGAAATTTTAAAGCTAGAAACCAAGTTTTTCCAATTCTGTGACTTATTAGTAATGAACTAGCTATGCATGATGTCTTTTATGCAAAATGATATAAATGTAATTTTATGTCTGTATGGATTGGATTCTTGTTCTCAATGCTTTATCCTCCATATATTATACTTTTACAACCCTACCTTTTTTCATGTGATTTGTGCAATATATTCTCCAAGAGTAGCCAAAGTATATTTCTCTGCTCCACTGATGTGGGACTTAGCCATATAACTTGTTTTGTCCAATGAAATGTTGGCAGAAGTGAAAGTGGGCCAGCTCAAAGCCAAGGCTTTAAGAGGCATCATGTGCTTGTACTCTCATTCCCTTATGCTTTTGTCATTCACCATAAGATATACATGTCCCAGGGAGCTGCTAGTCCAAAAAGTATGAAAGGAAGAATGGATCTCTCTTACGCTGGAGCCAAGACCAGCTGAATTCAAGCATACCTGCAGATCTGTGAAGGTGAACACAGATGTTATAATAGGCTACTGGGTTTTGGAATACGTATGTGTTTATACTGATAAGTATACACAACATAAAATTTACCAGTGTAACCATTTTTAAATGTGCGATACTGTATCATTAAGTACATTCACATTGTTGGGCAACCATCACCACCATCCATCTGCAGAACTTTTTCATATTCTCCATTTGCATCTCTTCATCCATTAAACACTTATTCCCCTTTCTTCCTTCCACCAGCCCCTAGCAACCACCATTTTACTTCTTCTTTCTATGAATTTGATTATTTTAAAAACCTCATATAAGAGGAATCATACAATTTTTGTTCTTTCGTGGCTGGCTTATTTCATTTAGCATGTCTTCAAGGTTCATCCATGTTGTAGCTTGTGTCAAATTCAATTCCTTTTTAAGGCTGAATGATATTCCACTGCATGTGTATACCACATTTTGTTTATCCATTCATCAGTGGACACTTGGGTTGCTTTTACCTTTTAGTTATTGTGAGTAATGCTGTTATGAATATGACTGTACAAACCTCTATTTGAGTCCCTTCTTTCTCTTCTTTTGAGTGTATACCCAGAGGTGGAATTGCTAGATCATACCGTAATTCAATGATCAATTTTTTGAGGAATATACATATTGCTATACTGTTTTTCAAAGCTGCTGGACCATTTTATTTTCCCACCATTTCACACATCACTTATCATGGCAGCTCCATTTGAATTTGTGACTCCTGGGAAAAATAGAGATGTTCGGGAGCTTGGGACATTTAACTTTCCCAAGTCCCCAAATTCCTTGTGTGGCAGTGGGCAATGAGGAGTAGTGGAAAGAATCTAAGATTTAAAGTCCAAGAATCCTGAGGTCAAATCATGTTTCTGTCTTGGTCTTTTGGTGAGCCTGCACAAATATCTCAACTCTTCAAAGGCTCTGCTCTGTTATTTATAAAATAGAATTACCCATATTACAGGGTTATTGTGAGACTTACATGAGATAATATATATGAAAATGCCTAGAGGAGCAAAAGGAAGCCTTTATATATATGAGTTCCCTTCCCCTTCTGCTGCCCCAGACTGTCAGTGTTTAACAAGGACAACAACAGCAGCAGCAACAAAAACTTTCAACTTTTGAGTCCTTATTGAATGCTAAATACTGTGTTAACTACTTTATAATCACTATCTCAAGACCCATGACTTCCAGTAATGCCTAGGGTAGTCTTCCTATGGATAGCCACAAGGCAATGTTCTTCCATCTTCAAATTTTTGCTTAAAAGTCATCTTCCCAATGAGACCTATCCTGACCACCCGCTGTTTTTTTTTTTTTTAAAGATTTTATTTATTTATTTGACACAGAGAGAATGAGCACAAGTAGGGGGAGCAGCAGGCAGAGGGAGAGGGAGAAGCAGGCTCCCCACTGAGCAAGGAGCCCGATGTGCGGCTCAATCCCAGGACCCTGGGATCATGAACTGAGCCAAAGGCAAACACTTAACAACTGAGACACCCAGGCACCCCCTGACCACCCTTTTACTTGTGTTTTGTCTCTGTGTTTCACTTTGGGTAGATTCTGTTGGTTCAGATTCTATTTGTATAAATTCTATGTCTTCAAGTTTAGTAGGTTTTTTCTTTCTCAATTATCTGCTGTTAATTTCATCTAGTATCTTTTTAATCTCATATATTGCAAATTTCATGTCTAGAAATTTAATGAGTCTTTTATATATATTACATGTCTTAACTTTTTTGAGCATATTCAGTTATAAGAATTGTTTCAATATTCTTGCCAGCTAATTCCAATATCTGCATCAATTCTATATTGATTTTAACTGATTGATTTTTCTTCATATTTTCCTGCTTCTTTGCATTCCTAGTCATTTTTTATTGAATGCCAGTTGTTGTAAATTTACTTTGTTGCATACTGGATATCTTTGTATTTTTATAGTCTTGAGCTTTGTTTTGGGACACAGTTAAGTTACTTAGAAGCAGTTTAATCCTTTCAACTTGTTCTTAAAACTTGTTAGGGGCGACCAGAGCAGTATTAAGGGTAGGACTAATTATTCTTCATACCCAGTCAAGAACTTTCTGAAAAACTCTACTCAATGCTCTATAAATGATGAGGTTTTCCAGTCTAGCTGATGAAAATGGGCACTATTCCTGGCCCTGTGTGAACCCTAGTAATTGTTCCCTCTAATCCCTTTTTAAAAAAAAAAAAATTAATTAATTAATTAATTTTTATTATGTGTTAGTCACCATAGAGTACATCATTAGCTTTTGATGTAGTGTTCCATGATTCATTGTTTGCGTATAACACCCAGTGCTCCATGCAATACATATGCCTTTCTTAATACCCTATCACTGGGCTAACCCATCCCCCCACTCCCCTCTCCTCTAATCCTTTTAGATAACAAGTTCCCTGGCCTCAAATGTGTGTGCTGACAAGCATCTGGAGACTGTAGGGAGACCCTCTGCAAATCAACAAAATTCTCCATCTGTGTACTTTTCACCTGTCCGGTAGTCTGTTTTGCCAATGCTTATCACCTTGGTCTCTCTAGGATCCCAGCTTCTTCTTCTTTACTCAGGGTATACACCAGAATTTGTTTGGGTTCCCTCTTCCTGAGAAATGGCCTGGAAACTCTTTCAAGTAGTAAGCTGGGACAGTGATAAAGCTTACATCATTTGTTTTCCATTTCTCAGAAATTACTGTCCTTTGTTGCCTGGTGTTCAGTATCTTGAAAACCTATGTTTTGCATATTTTATTTTCTTAGTAGTTTCAGGCAGAAAGGTGAATTCAGCCTTTCCTTTTCTGGTTGGAAGGTCTTCAATTATTTTTAAATTTTATTATTAAAACTATATGCTTTATGTACATGTCACAAGAAAGGTCACTGGGCTTTAATTTACTTTTGTCATTTATAGGTGGGGAAAGCTATTTTGGGCATGTGCACTGGTCAATACTATTCAACTTTTCTATGATAAATTTAGGAATTTGGAACCAGAACCACATGAAAATCTGGAACTAATCATCTTTTCTGTAAATAACACACCATCAATGGCAAAAGATAAAATAAAGAATTTTCTGTTTTCCCTTGTGAGTGCTTGGAGGTGGAAAGGGCAGAAAAACATCTGGATATAATTAAAATTACCAGAATGCAGGACTGCAGACATGCAAGCTAAATTTCAAGACATCTTTTATCATCATCAGTCAAATTATTAATAAGATCATCATCAGTCAAATTATTAATAAGACAAAAGAATAACTGTGTAAAGCATGAGAATAGGATGGTGTCATTGTGAAGGACATCTCTTTGAGGTGTCATGATAGATGGAAATGAGTAGTGACTACAGTGATCCTTCACTCTGGAGTTGTGAGGCCATAGATGCCCAGAGTGATAAACAAAAGGCATCACTAAGCAAGGCTACATTTGCATGGTCTTCAATGGGAAAGCTGAGCTTGAGTTGATTGATATAACATGGTATGGCTATAAAGTGGGCTGAGGGCTATAGCACCTAGAATTTCCTCAAATAGTTGGGTGTGGAGGTAAGGGTGAGGAAGCAGGTGGGAAAGCACATTTGTCTGCCTAAGTATCACTGGTGATCCAGGAACATTTCTGGTATTTGAGAAGTGATCCTAGATTATTTGCTTATCTTTAACCAGATGCCTCATCCCACATGTTTATTTATTCAATTTTGCTTTCATAGCACATATTGAAATGGATATTGTCAACTCTCACCAAAACGAATACTTTACTGTGAGCAATTCAATTGGGTTGAATCTCTTGGATATAATTGGCCAGGTAATTTTTTTGGTTTCTTCATACCTTATAAATGATTCACATATCGGAGTGTGGAGGGTAATAATAATAGTATTAGCAAAATAATTATTGGACTCACTATAGGCCAAATTCTTTATATGTATCAACTCATTTAATCATGTCAATAGCTACAGAAATTAGATATTTCAGCTTTGTACATGAGGCCTGAAGAGATGAAGTAACTTGCCCAAAGTCATACACTTTATGTGTAGTGAAATCTGAAAAGCCTCAGATACCTCATCTGAAAACGTGGGTGTTTATTGGATTCCCCTGAGTTGTTGTTAAGTGTTAAGTGAGATACGGTGTGAAAAGTTTTTAGCTATAATGCCTACCACAAAGTAAGTACCCACTACATGATAGATAAGTACCACCTTCATTAACATTAGTGTTTTGCTCAAGGTCACACACTTAGTAAGTTGGAGCCAGGATTTAGAAACCTCTTCTTCTGATTCCAGAGCCTAAGCTTTTTTTTTTATTTTTTTAAAGATTTTTATTTATTTATTTGACAGAGAGAGAGAGAGAGAGCACAATTAGGAGAAGCGGCAGGCAGAAGGAGAGAGAGTAGCAGATTTCCCGCTGAGTAAGGAGCCTGATTCGGGGCTCTATCCCAGGACCCTGGGATCATGACCTGAGCTGGAAGCAGATGCCTAACCAACTGAGCCACCCAGGTGCCCCAGAGCCTACTTTTAACCACTGCTTTTAACCACTGCTCTCCAGTCCCCTATTTCCTACAGGCTTTGGTGTGATTAGAGGTGTAAGTTCAATTACTGGCGGGAAGATCTGACAAACAGGAAAATTTAAAAGAAAAAAGCAAGAAGGAATCATAAAAGAGAGGATCCATGGTTTCCAGAGGAGCTAGCTTCTTCATGAAAGGTTTTCTGGAAGTTCTTTCTGCCTACTCAAAACTTGAAACAAGACAGTGTTCTAAAAGCAGACCAGTAGATTACTTGCCAACCAAAGAGGAATTCATGGGATGCCATCAGAAATTCCTGTGGATATCAGTCAAATTGGAAACATGAAGTAGCCAGATGCAGCAGTAGTCTTGAATGACTACCAACTGGTCAGCTCAATGAATAGCTAGTATGATTAGTAAGACCAAGAAGAGAGATGTGACCAGTAAGGATGGGGTTCCTCAAAGCTAAGCTTCCTGGTGGGTTCAAGGAGCATAAAGGAAATATAATCCTAAAAAAAAAAAAAAGAAAAAAAGCCAAAGCATTAAGCCAAGAGATCAGTAGTGGTGGTGGTGGGTGGGGTGGGGCAAAGGGGGAATACTAGAAGCAGTAACAAGAACAGTAGTGGGTACAGCTGTTGTGCTCCACCTCTGGTCTTTAATCAGAACCAGCTCATCCAACTACACACAAGAGCTGATAATGGATGATGGTTGCTACTTGAGGAATCATCTGAGTGTTTCTTTCATTTACCTGACTGACCTACTAATCCCTGTATTTTGACCCTGTATTCTAAAGTTTTTCTTGGCTTCCCAATATCTTCCCCAGTCCCCTTTTCACTTTGTTTACCCATTGAGAATTATTCTCAACGGACTGCAGTTATCATCCCCTTTGATGCTTCATTGCTTCATCTATCTCTTACCTATTGCAATGTCCTTGTGGTCACACGATGGTAAGATATCCTAGACTCTGGCAAGGCCCAGCCTTTGGAGCGGGAGCACCATCACTTGAAGTGATCGGAAGCTCTATGGATGCCCTGGAGTCCAAACTATGGTGCACTGGGCTGTTAAAACAACTTTGCACTAAAGTTCTAGTTTGATTCTTCCCTGTCTTTCCAGGTGCTTCCTCACCTTTCCCTCTAGACCTTATGCTTCCTGAAATAAATTGAAAAGCGGTCAGCCTTCACAGGCAGTCAGGCCTGGAATACAATTCTGCTTAGTTGCTTAATTAGCAGTCTGATCTTGAGCCGCTTACTTAACTTCTCTGAACCTTACTTTCTTCATCTGTAAAGGGGGAAAATAATAGCACTTACCTCACAGAGCTGAGTGAGGATTAAAAGAGAGAACTCCATAGTTTTTATGCTTGAAATAACATTCAATTTTTGCTCCCTTAATATTACTTATTAATAGTCCCTTTCTTCCTCCAGTTCCATCACCTATCTTTCCCATCTCTTACTTCTTTCAGCTGTCTTATTCCTCAGATCTTCTTTTTAAACATGTCCAGATTATTATTAAAAAAAAAAAAAACCTCCTCTATACTCTTTTTTAAACATGCATTTTATTGTCAAATATGATAGACACACAAAAAAGTACAGGATTCTAAGGGTATATTTATTTATTTATCTATCTATTTATTTATTTATTTATTTTTAAAGATTTTATTTAAGTGGGAGAGGAAGAAGCAGGCTCATAGCGGAAGAGCCTGATGTGGGGCTCGATCCCATAACGCCGGGATCACGCCCTGAGCCGAAGGCAGACGCTTAACCACTGTGCCACCCAGGCGCCCCTCTAAGGGTATATTTAATAAATTAAAAAATGAATACCTGTATAGCCCCTCCCAGGTCAAAAACTCGGACCTTATGCTTCATAATCTCCTATATTCATCACCTTTTCTCAGAGAGCCCCCATCACTCCCTTGCACTAACTGAAGGCTCACTTCCTCCTCTCCATACAGATTTCCTTCCAGTGTTCTGAAGGGAAGTCATGGCATTTGTTGTCTGCCAGGAACTCCCATGAGGAAGGAGTGGGAAGGAACTGAGGGTGAAATGGGGAAAGGATGAGAAAAACTGACCAAATAGAGAGCCTCTTCTAGGGAAAGTCAGCATTCCAAATCATCTATGCCCAAGCTAACTCTAATCTGATCTTGGGGCCTTGGCCTTTCCTAAGGAGTTGCATCTGGAGAACTCAGGACCTGACGGTAGAGCTTTCTGGCAGCACCAGCTCTCAGTGTCTGGTGAGTTTCTGAGTTGTCCCACAGGTGGATCTGTCCAAAGAATGTGGGGATTGCTGAAAGCAGCTCCAGGGAATTGCCCTGGGAGGAGTTTACAACTGGGTTGCATTTCAGAATAGATCTCTAATTCCAGAGTGCATGACTAATTTAAGCATGTACTTTTATCATTTCATGGACAATATAAAGTATTTAGAAAACTTTAACTTTATCCTTCCTATGTTTATTATTGTGTCATATATTTCTATTTAACAAATATTTCAACTCTATAAACTGATTATTATTGTTTTATGCCATCAATATTCATTATTTACACATTTATCTTTTCTATTGCCTTTTTAAAAAAGATTTTATTTCTAAGAAATCTCTACACCCAACATGGAGCTTGAACTCACAATCCCAAGATCAAGAGTTGCATGCTCTACCAACTGAGCCAGTCAGGCACCCCTCTATTGCTCTTTATTAATTCTTGCATTTCTGTTTCCATTTGGGATAGATTTCTATCTTCTGTCTTAAGAAATACTTTATTTATTTCAGCCCAGATTTACTGGTGACAAATTCATTTATGTGAAAATGTCTTTGTTTTTGCTCCACTCTTAGAGGATATTATCCCTGGTTATAAAATTCAAGGTTGGCAGTTTTGAAGATGTCATTGAATTATCCTCTGGTGTCATTATTTCTATTGAGAAGCCACCTATCGGTATTATTTTTGCTCTTTTGAAATTAATGTGTCCTTTTTTCCCTTTGGCTGCTGTTAAGGTTTCTCTCTCTCTCTCTCTCTCTCTCTCTTTTTTTTTTTTTCCCATTTATGTTATGAAATGCTGAAGTGTTGCTTACTTTGTATTTGTCCTTCTTGGAGTTTAAAGTACTTTTTGAATCTGTGACTTTATGTCTTTTTGGTTTAGAAAATTTCTTGGCTATATATTTTCAAATCTTCTAACCTTGTTCTCTTTCTTAGACTTCAGTTACATGTGTATTACTTTTTTTCCTGTGCTTCAGCCTGGATATTTACTATTGACCTATCTTCTAGTTTAGTCCTCTCTTTGTCTATATCTAGTCTACGGTTGAACCTATCTATTGAGTTCTTATTTTATTCCTGAAGTCTTCTGTGGTAGAACTTTTATTTGACATTTTGGTTATCTGCTGAATTATTCATCTTGCCATATATTTTTAGAAAAACAGATTAGACAAAGTTATTTTTGTTTTATGTATGATAACTCCAATATTTTATTTCCCATAAGTTCATTTCCATTGTCTGCTATTTTCCTTGTGATCCCTTCTACTACTTTGTTTAATAGATATTATTTTTTTATATATTTAGATTTTGCATATGGGAAAATATAGAAATAATTTGACCCTGGGTCATACTGTTTTCCTTGAAAGAGGGTGTTTTGTTTGTTTGGTTTGATTTATTTGTTTTCTTGGCAGGCAGTTAGGCTGGGGGTAAATCAGTTTAATTGGACTTGAGATCGAGATGATTAGAATCCAGTTTCATGTGGACTGGTCTATTTCTTGTTAGCCTTTTTTCTAGTGAGAAGTTCTTTAAGGGTCTCAACTGAAAGTCTTAAGTGTTTGTCATAGCTCCTTCTCTTTAATAGGGCTTGAATTTTTTTTACTCTCAAGCTCCATAGGCTGTTGAAAACTTTGCTTAGCTTCTTAGTGTCTCAGAGGCTGCCTACAAATCAGCAAATAATTTGAAGGGAAAAGCAGAAGACAAATATCTGGCTTATCTATTTATTTCCCTTCTCCAAGGATCTTGTTTTCTTGATCCTTGATAGCTCCCTAGGGTTTTCCAACAGATGTTTTTTTTTGGGGGGGGGTTCATATTTTATCCAGCCTTCCCAGTTGTTCTTGGCAGTGAATGTTGGTCTTGTACAAGTTAGTATGCCATCACTAGAATCAGAACCTCTTACCATACTTTTTGAGGTGTAATATTTGATGTAAATATTTTATCTTTATTCCTAGGTGGTAAACTCTTAGTTCTAAGACAGGCCCATTTTTTATTTGTAACATCTTGCCCTGTATATATTGTATGTACTTGTATTTTCTGACTGAACAAATTAACACATTTTTTATTGGGAAATCTCCCAATTTAAAAAACAATATTAAATTCATTTTCTTCAGGAGTTGAAATTTTCCATAAAGATGTTATTGAGGAGTCATTGTGATAAATGAATATAGACTCAGAAAAGTGAGCCAGGTAAAGTACATCAAAGTTTTACAATAATGTCAGAAAAGTCAGACACAGAAATTCTGAAAACCTTTAACTCCCCAGGATTTATTCATTTTACACGAAATAGGTGTTCAGCTGGTGACACTTTGATCCAACATCCTCGTGTTGTCAGAGTTCAGAAGCCTTAAGTCTTCAAAGTGCTCCTCTGATTTTGATCCAAAACCATAATCAGGTTTTGATCCATTGCAGACAAGAGATTTAATCTCTAGAGTCCAGTGGCAGCTACGGCACCAGAGGAAACATAAATGCATAGACCAAAGGCTGAGTGAGGAGCAAACAACTGATAAATGTGTTGCTAAAAATGTTTGTCCACTTCCTTCTTCCCTTTCTTCTATTATTTGCCATAACCATATTTCTTTCTTTTTTTTTGTAGCTTTTTGAATTATAGTTTTTGTACTGTTATTTATTTAAGAAATATATTTAGTGTCTACCATGAGCTAAATACCATGTAAATAGCAGGGCTGGGTAGATGCAGACAGGGATATAAAAGTATTAAATAGAATACTTGACCACCAAATGGGGAAGCAAGGGTGTGTGGGTGTGTGTGTGTGTGATGATATATATGATGAAGAGAGGAAATAGCCTAGACAGAATGAAATTAGAGCTAGTTTTCAAATTCCAGATTGAAACCTTATAGTAGAAAATATGTTTATTGATGAACAAATGGATTTCAAGGAAATTGTTGAAAGGTAGGTTCTGATTGCTACAGAACTTGTTTAGATCTGAGGTGCTTGTAACTTAAGACATAGGAAGATGGTAAGTTAGGTTCACAGGATTCGGATATTTCAAAATAAAAGCACCTCTGAATTTTGCCTAGTTTTTTAAGTGTAAAAAGGAATTCTAAGATTCTAACAGATAGGAGTGTTTGGGAACTCTCAGTTCCTGAAACTGGAGTTTTCATTTAAGACATACAGTCCAGGAAAATTTGGGCAGGGAAGTCTGTATGGGGGATGTGAGACTGGAATCAGGTTCACAAGAGAGTTCCCTCTACATGTCAACTCACAGCTGACCGAGAACCTCAGCCAGGAGAGAGTCAGACTGCTTTAGATTGAATGGTCTTAAACCAGTTGAGTGGATTATTTGGTGTGGTGGATCCACAGATACAATGACTGATTTATCTAAGGTGGGCTTAACCAAATTCTTCCTTTTACCAAAGAAGAATGATCATGGTAAACACTTCTCTTTCAACTCCTTAGTGAAATGATTCTAACAATATTTTATAACTGGCCAACTGAGGAATATAATATTTTGATAATTACGAGGTTACATTTTGTTAATCTCTTTGTCTAGAAGTTATTTATTGAATATGTGCATGTTACTAGATTCTTGGGGAATCATAAATGAATGATACTGATTATTATTCAGAACAGTTTGACTGCTACTAATAGAAAACCTTTAAAAAATAGTCCGAGCAATTCAGGGCTAGTACGTTGCTGATTTCCAGGTAATTTTTACCACCCATGGTGTCATAGTCAAAATTCGCATTCATGTTCTCAAAGTAGAGGGAACAGAGGATAGGTGTCAGCTGCCTAGTTTTGAAAGACTTCATCATTATCATTTTTGTTACAAAAAATAACTTTTGTGTACAGTTCTGAGTTTTAATACATATATAGATTTGTGTAACCAGCACCACAAATAGGACACAAAACAGCTCTATCAGCCCCCAAAATTCCTTCATGCTACTCCTTTGTAGTCAACACCCACCCCCTGACAAACTCAACCCTTGGAAACCACTGTTTTATTCTCAATCCCTATACTTTTGCCTTTTAAGGAATGTCATATAAATGGAATCATGTAGTAAATAACTTTTCAGTTCTGATTTCTGTCACATAGCTTAATGCCCTTGAGATTCATTCATATTGTGCTCTTATTTTTTTTAATTGCAGAGTAATATTTCATAGTGTGGATGTACCACAATTAATCTGTTCACCTGTTGAAGGACATTTTGGCCATTCCTAGTTTGGGTGATTATGAATAAAATCGATGTAAATATGTATGGACAGATTTTTGTTCTGAACATAGGAGTAGGATTGCTGGGTCGTAGGGTAAATATATGTTTAACATTATAAGAAACTCCCTGTTTCCAGTGTGGCTGTCCCATTTTACATTCTCTGCTACAGTGTGTGAGCATTCAGATTGCTACACATCCTCACCAGCATATAATACTGTGATATTTTGTCATTTTTATTGCTTTGCTTTTTTTTTGTTTGGTTGAATTTTTTTTAAGCCACTCTAATAGGTATGTATGTGGTGGTGTAACTATACGGTTTTAATTTGCATTCCCCTAATGACTAACAATGCTGACCATTGTTTCAAGTAGTTATTTCAATCCATATATTTTCGTTGGGGAAATGTCTCTACATGATTAACTTTATATGTCAACTTGGTTAGGCCACAGTATCCAAATATTTGGTCAAACACATCTAAATTTTGCTATGAAGATAATTTTAAGATGAGATTAACATTAAAATCAGTAAGCTTTGAATAAAGCAGATTACTCTCTATATTGTGGATGGGCCTCAACCAAAGGCCTCAGGAAAAAGGACTGATCTCCCCCAGAATCCTAACTGTCCAACTCTTTTGCCCATTTTTCTACTGAGTTGTTTTGTTTCTCATTATTGAGATTTATGTAGTCTTGTTTTAAATTGAATATTTGTGTCCCAAAATTCGTATGTTGAAGCCCTAACCCAATGTAATGGTATTAGGAGGTGGGGCCTTTGGGAGGTAACCAGATTTAGATGAGATCATGAGGGTGGGGTTTTTGAGATGATTAGTGCCCTTAGTAAGAAGAAACCTCTAGGGCATGCTCCCTCTTGAGCACGCTCTCTCTCTCTCTCCCTCCCTCCCTCTACCATGCCAGCACACAGCAAGAAGACAAGTCGTCTGCAATCTAGGAGGAGGGCTCTCACCAGGCACCAAATTGGCCAGTACCTTGCTCCTGGACTTCCCAGCCTTTGCAAATGTGAGAAATAAATGTGTGTTATTTAAGTCAATCTGTTCGTGGTGTTATATTATAGCAACCCAAGCTGACCAAGACAGTTCTGTAAAAACATCCTTTGTTATGTATGTGATATGCAAATATTTTCCCCATGCTATAGCATGCTTATTCTCTCAAGTTTTTTCTCATAGAAACATTTTCAATTTTTATGAAGTCCAATTTTTCAATTGTTTCTTTTGTGGATTGTGCTTTTGGTGCCAGGATATATAAGAACTCTTTGCTTAATCCAAGATCAGGAAGAGTTTCTTCTAAAAGTTTTATTAGTTAAAGTCTATGACCCATTTTGAATTAACTTGTGTTTTGCTTGAAGAATGGATCTAGGTTTTTTGTTTTGTTTTGTTTATTGATGTCTAATTGTTCCAGCACCGTTGATTGAAATGACTATCCTTTCTTTATTAAATTGCCTTTGCACCTTTGACAAAATTCAGTTGAACATATTTGTATGGGTTTATTTCTAGATTCAATTCTGTTCCATTGATCTATGTTTATATCCTTTTGCCACACTGTTCTCATTACTGTAGCTTTATAGTAAGTCTTAAAATTTGGTAGTATGAGTCCTCTAACTCTGCTCTTTTTTTCCCCCTTTTTTTAATTTAAATTCAATACGCTAACATATAGTACATCATTAGTTTCAGATGTAGTGTTTAATAATTCATAAGTTGTGTATAACACCAGGCGCTCATCTCATCAAGTGCCCTCCTTAATGCCCGTCACCCAGTTACCCCATCCTCCCACCCACCTCCTTCCTTCAACTCTGTTCTCATCTTTACAAATTGTTAAAGTTACTTTATTTCCTTTGCCATTCCATAAAATGTCAGAGTCAGCTTGTCTAGATCTACAAAAAAAAAAAAAAAAAAAAAAATCCTGCTGGGATTTTTATGTTTCTTTAACTGTGTAAATGTTGTTGAAAGGGTAGTTTGGAAGAAAGAGCGCCAGTGCCTTGCTTGCAAAACATCAGGAATGTGAGAGGCCCTTAAAAAATGGTTGTTATAAAACTGATACCTAAATATTTCTCTCTTACTTGCATAGCTATTGTAAATTCATAAATGGCATTTTGTTTTAAATTTCTAAGTGTTCATTGTCAAGTATACAGATACAATGGTTTTGTATATTGATCTCTTTTCCTGCAATTTTTCTAAAATCCCTAATTAATGCTAAAATTTTTATTTATTTATTTATTTTTGTAGATTTGTTGGGATTTTTCTGTGTAAACCATTCTTTTTTTTTTTAAGGTTTTATTTATTTATTTATTTATTTATTTATTTATTTATTTGACAGAGAGAGAGACAGCCAGCTAGAGAGGGGACACAGGCAGGGGGAGTGGGAGAGGAAGAAGCAGGCTCCCAGCGGAGGAGCCTGATGTGGGGCTCGATCCCAGGACTCCGGGATCACGCCTGAGCCAAAGGCAGACGCTTAATGACTGAGCCACTCAGGCACCCCCTGTGTAAACCATTCTGTCAACCAGGAATAGGGAGAGTTTTGTTCCAATCATATACTTTTTATTTCTGTTTCTTGTCTTATCATGCTGAATAGGACTTCCAGTACGGTGACAAATAAGAATGGTGAAAGCAGACACCCTTGCCTTCTTGCCAAGCATGGAAGAAAAGCATTCAATCTTTCACCATTCAATGTGATGTTAGATTGTGGGCCTTTGTACAGGCCACTTTTCATACACAGATTTAAAGGGACGCTTTCCTTACCTCCTTCCTCTCTGTGATTTCTCCCATAACTCTGGCTCTCAGAAGCACCCTTTTCTGATGATCTGTCCATAAGTCCAGTCCTTTAACCTCCCTGTTTGCCCAGCACTTCCCCCTGTCGGGCCTGCCTTGAAGTGGAGAATTCAGAGAAAGGAGCCATAGGTGCCACTTCTATTCCTACCACTGCTACTGGAGGGATGCGGCTTCATTACTGAGGCTCCATCCTATAGAAGCCTGTCTTTATAGCCCTCTTGTTGGAGAGAGAGAATTTTGGGTGGAGATTTTTTCTTTTCTTTCTTTCTTTCTTTCTTTCTTTCTTTCTTTCTTTCTTTCTTTCGAGAGTGTGTATAGGGTGTGAGCGTGTGTGGGGAGTGGGGGGGTGGGGGGACGGGGCAAAGAGAGTGGGAAAGTTGGGGGAGGGGCAAAGAGAGGGAGAGCAAGAGAATCTTAAGTAGGCTCCATGCCCAGTATGGAGCCTATCATGGGGCTTGATCTTAGGACCCTGAGATCATGACCTGAGCTGAAATCAAGAGTTGGACACTTAACCAGCTGAGCTACCCAGGAGCCTCTGGGAGATATTTCTGTCCATGCATAACACACTGTTCTAGGATTTGGGATATGTAGAATATAATCCAGGAGATAATGAGAGGAAAAAGAAGCAAACAGGGAATTCTTACCATATGGAATATTCTTCACATTTTTGTTTCTATCTCCCATCTGACACTAGAATTTAGTTTTCAGAGTTCTCAGATAGTTCCTTTATTTTTTTGACTAGGGATTTTAGCTCTAAACAGTGAGAGATAGGATGCTGACTCCTTAAATGGAATTAGAAAACTATCAGCCATTTTTTAAGAAGGTTGCAGCTTCAAGCTTACACAACACTCAGGCTTACATCTCATTGACCAGAACTTAATAATATGAATGAACCACGGGAGACTATGGACTCCGGGAAACAAACTGAGGGTTTTAGAGGGGAGGGGGGAGGGAGATGGGCTAGCCCGGTGTTGGGTATCAAGGAGGGCACATATTGCGTGGAGCACTGGGTGTTATATGAAAAAAATGAATCACAGAACACTACATCAAAAACTAATGATGTACTGTATGGTGACTAACATAGCATAATTAAAATATAATAATAATATGACCACACTCACCTGCAAAGGTGCATGACCAAATGTCTAACCAAAAGCTAGAGGCTTTGTCACCACAAAAAAATGGAAAAATAGATATTAGGGAACATGTAATAGCTTCTACACCACTATTCTTACCTTCAAAAATCTCAATGTCTAATAGGGGAGAAAGGCATGTAAGCCATGAGTTACATTATTATGTTGTAAGTGTTATAAGAGAGATTTGTCCTTGAGAGCATAGTTTCCACACAGGAGTCTTTGGAATCTAGGGCAGTCTGGGGATAGTCACATAGGTCCCAAGTCTTTGTCATCTTTTGCAAAACTTCACAGAAGTCTTATGTTTACCTTTGATTAGTTTTCAAAAGTTAGCAAAGCATTACATTTCTTTTCCTTTGGTTAGAATTCTGTTAACTCAATTAGTAATTTTAGTTTTCTTATCCTGATTAGAAATTTAGAAAATTTCTTAGTTATTAAAAATATAAAACAAATTACTTTTTACTTAATAAGTGCGATATACTAGACAATATCTTTCAAAACATGCTGGTAGATTTTATTAGTCTAGATTCTTTTGACAACAAATAAAATAGTAAATATCCAATTCAGTTCCTAGATAGATTTTATAGAACAAAAAAAGAAAAGGGGAGTTTATTGGCTCATATAATTGAGAAAAACATACAGAATAAGCATTATTCATGATTTTTTTGAAGGTTCAAAGTATCACCAGCTAGCTTTTTTGTATCTTTGTGTCTATGTAGCATGGGCATTTTTCCAATTGAAGGGAAGATCTCTATTGGCCAAATAGGTTACTAGTATATCTTTATAGCATATCACTGGGAAGAGTCAATTCCTTTCTTCCAGAATCTATACTTCAATCACAGGAATGGGATGGATATCCATTCCAAACCAGTCACCATGGGCAAGATGATATGGTCCAAAGTTTGGCCCATCATGGATTATAGACTCACCCTGATGATCATGGTTTGTTACTAGATGACTAGGTAAAGAGGAAAGAGAAAAGAATCTGTGATGGGAGAAGAAAAATAACAGCTACGAAGCATTAACATAGAGTATAATAAGAGAACCAAATATGACACCTGAGATTATTTCCTTGTCTTTTAGTTGGGTATCATATTTTTTTTACTCAACTCCAGAGTTACATCATCCACTAAGTTTTTCCATTGAGAAAGATCACAATCAAGAAAGTTTCTGAAATTATTATTTAGAGTATATTCTAAATTTAATTTTCTTCTTTCTGTCAAGAGTTCTGAATTGTCACTTTGTGTCCCCAAGTCAGGAATATTTTCTGTCATTAGAGCCAGAGAGGAAACATCAACTTCATTTTAACCATAGGTGTAGATCTGAAAGCTCTTTATTTTTTCTCCATTCCTTTGCCACATTCCAGCTGTGATACAGATACCCCAGCACCAGGCCTGAGTGTTAATTTGAAATATTATAGTTTCCTGGGGTGCCTGGGTGGCACAGCGGTTAAGCATCTGCCTTCAGCTCAGGGCATGATCCCGGCGTTATGGGATCAAGCCCCACATCAGGCTCCTCTGCTGTGAGCCTGCTTCTTCCTCTCCCACTCCGCCTGCTTGTGTTCCCTCTCTCACTGGCTGTCTGTCTCTATCTCTGTCGACTAAATAAATAAAATCTTTAAAAAAAAAGAGAGAAATATTATAGTTTCCTACTTAAAGGAAAGTTCCAAACTGTTTTTACTTAAACTTTCAATGGTCACTTAGTAAATATTTATTAAATGAATAAATGATAAATGAATAATCTGATAAATATCGCTCATTCAGAATATCAAATATAAAAGATACTTTTGTCTTTCTTTTTTTTGAGATCTTGCAATTTCTCCTCTATACACTTAACATTTATGATGCATGTTTTACCCTAATTAAGAATGTGATTTCAGCTCTCTTTTCTTTTTTCTAGCCTGTGGCTCATGCATTTCTGGAAACAGTATTCCTACCATCACATTGATTTTAAAAACTCGACTGAATTTCTCACTGTTTTTGTCCTCTTTCCATCATCTCAGAGCCTATCCGGTGCCAATATGTCTGGAGTTCTCAATTCCCAATGCGTTTGTTCTCGTTTGGGAAGCCAAATAACAAACAAAGCATATTTAGAAACAGATTTTACTCCCTCGACTCTTGATAATGACTGAATTAATACTACTTCATTTATACCTATGCATCCTGCTATACTTCTTTTTACTATCAGAACTCCACTCTAAATATGTAATATTCTTTTCTCCATTCACTTGTACATTTGTAAACATGATAACTTCTTAAAATCTTTCCCGCTCTTTTTCTTGATTTTTTTTTGGTAATGGCAACTCCATGGCATTATTTTTAGTTGTATTCATTCTTTCAAGTTATATACTATATTTATTACAACTTCGTATATGTTGGTCAATTTGATCCATGGTCAATCCTGACATAGGAAAATATGGAAATTTTACCAATCAATATCAAGATGAGAAACCAAGACATCACCAATCTGCCCTTTCCTTTTTCTTAGAATTCACATATTTTCCCTCATATTCACGTGTCACTTTCATGTGGAAGCTTTTTTTTTTTTTTTTTTTTACCTCTTCTAGGTAAAGAAGGAGAGGTAGATAGCTTGTAGCTACTCTGTAATGATCCTGACTCTTGCTATTCATGGCTTTATGTAATCCCCTCCTCTTTAGGAGGGGGATGTTTCCTCTTTAGGAAACAACTACAGGAAGTTGTTTCTAGCCAGTAGAATACTTCAACATAGAGGTGGTGTCATGTCTGTGATTGAATTACAAGAGATTATAACTTTCATCTTGCTAGCAGACTTTCTTTGGTGACTCTGATAAAGCAAGCTGCCATGTTGGTGAGCTGCCCTATGGAGAGGCCCACATGGCAAGGTATTAAGAATAGCCTCCAGTTTACAGCCATCAAGGAACTGAATCTAGCCAACAACCACATGAACTTGGAAGTGGATCCTTCCCCAGCTGAACTTTGATGGGGTGTCAGTCCTGGTCAACACCTTGATTGCAGCTTTGTGAGAAACTCGACAGAAGAGGTCCCAGATAAGCCATGCCTGCATTTCTGACCCTCAGAAATTGTGATATAATAAATGTGTGTCATTTGAAGTGACTAAGTTTGTGGTAATTTGATACACAGCAATAGATAATTAATATAGATGGTCTTTAGGCTTTTATGATATTCTGTACATATTTTTATTATAGCACTTATCACATCCTTTTCTGTATTACACAGATAACTCCCAAATTTATATCTCTAGACTAGACCTTTCTCTTGTGCTTTATATGTAAAACTTCATTTCAGTGTCCTATATATACCTCAAACTGACCATATCTAGAACTCAATTAATCTCTAATTTCTTCTTCTATTACATTTCCTATCATAAATAGTAATGTCAATATCTGCCCAGTTGTTCAAGCTAACAACTTGATTTCTCTTCTGTGATCCTTTTTAAAAGCAAGTCAGGGGGCTCCTGGGTGGCACAGCGGTTAAGCGTCTGCCTTCGGCTCAGGGCATGATCCCGGCGTTATGGGATCGAGCCCCACATCAGGCTCCTCTGCTATGAGCCTGCTTCTTCCTCTCCCACTCCCCCTGCTGTGTTCCCTCTCTCGCTGGCTGTCTCTATCTCTGTTAAATAAATAAATAAAATCTTAAAAAAATAAATAAATAAAAGCAAGTCAGATAGATCTTTCTTTAAAACCCTTCTATGCTTTCCATGCATTGCTCATATAATAAAGTTAAAATCCCTAATGACAGCCTATAAGACTTAAGTTGCTTATTTATCTCTAACCACCACTTTCCACTTCCACTCCTGTGATTTTCCTCAAGCCAGCCATAGTAAGTAAACCCAGATTTTTGAACTTGTCATGCTTTCTCTTTTCATCATTTTCTATATTATACTATTCCTTGTCCATGCTTATCTTCTTCATACCTCCTTTGCCCAATTTGCTTCCACTCATTTTTTCTGATCTCAGCTTAATTTCACTTTCACCAGGAAGTCTGCCTTGATAATCCCCTTTCCATCTCTTGTCTGTGTTAGGATTTCCTCTGTCATTACCTCCAAAGCACCTGTATTTTTCCTTTCTCAGCACTATCCCATTGTTTGTGAATGCCTATTCACGTCTGTGTTTCTCATTACACTGTAAGCTTTCATAAAGGCAGGAACTGTGTTAAGATTTTTCACCCATAAATCCCTTACGCCTAGTAGAGTGTTCCATTTTAATTTGTACTTCCTGTTCACTGTGATAGTCAGCATCTTTTCAAGTGCTTATTGTCCATTTGTGTATCTTCCTTGTGAAGCATATGTTCAAATTGGTTGCCCATCTTAAATTGAGATGTTTATCTTTTTACTATTGAGTTGTAAAAGTTCTTTATATATACAGGATACAAATTCTTTGTTGCCTGTGTGTATTGCAAATATGTTCTCCTGTCTGTGACTTATATTTTCATTTTCTCAACAGCATCTTCCAAAACATTTTTAATTTGGTTAAATCTCTATTTGCTAATATTTTTCTTTTATGAGTTTTGTTTTTTGTATCTGAGGAAATTTTTTTCTAATCCAAAGTCAGGAAGATTTTATATTTTTTCTTCTAGAATGCTTATTGTTCTTTTATGCTTAGATCAATCACACATCTCAAGTTAATTTTTCTATGTGGTGTGAGGTAAGAGTTGAGATTCATTTTTTTTCCATATCGATATCCAGTTGTTTCAGCACTATATGTTGAAAAGACTATTCTTTTTATTGAATAACTTTGGCATCTTATAAAAATCAATCGGTCAAGTATATGTGGACCTCTTTCTGGGCTCAATAACCATAGCTCATGAGATCACCTGGGTAGTCCTTCTAGCTGAATAGATAATGGAGAAGAACCTTTTGGAAACAACATAAGATGTCAGCAGAGATTGAGAAGAGACATGGAAGCTATTAATCTTACAATTAGCTATTTCCTCTCCCTTTACTCATTCTCCACCCAGAGCAACTCACCTACCACACAGGACAGTACTTTTTCCTGGACTAGGTCACTTCCACAAAGATATAAGGTTATTCAGGTCATGAAAGCCATTTAATCACATAAGTGTGACACCTCTATTAGATTTTCTTTGGAAGCTGTAGACAACAAGCGAAAGTTGGGACAGGTGCATATTATGATTTTTACTTTCCCGGTCTGTTCTTAGCCCTGCTTAAGTCTCCAGTTAGATGCATATAGCTATCATTACATTAGAAAATTGTCATTTAAGCTCAGTAGATAAGTACAGATGAAACCATCATAAGAAAAAGCATAATCAGGGTAATTCACATTCATGGTAACTCTTAAAGCTGAGAGTGAATGCATATCAAGAATAATAATACAAGACTAATTGATCTATATGGATAAAAGGGATAAAACGAATCTGTATTTACACCTTCATTGGTTCCACATCCTATGCTATTTGAATTCACAGCTTACTTTGAAATGTCTTTGAAAGGTACTGTTTGTTCAATGAATACATTTAAAAATAGTACCAGAGACTTGACTGAACCCTGGGGTCCCCTAGCAGATTTCAGAGCAGACAGGAGAAGAGTTTTTAGCATTTTACTATACCATGGACATTTTCATTTCACTTTTCAAAAATAACGCCTACATTTTCAAACAAACATTGCTCTTCTTCTACAAGATACCGCTGCCAGAAAGCTTCATCTTGCGTTTGATGAAAGTGTCTTTATGACTTGGTGGCTGTCTCCCGTGTTAATAATTTCTATAAGGCATTGTTAGTAGAAATTCAAGATGCACTTCCTGAGATCCATCATGTGCCGTGCCATCCTGAGAGTTCGAATCACCCTGTAGGTATATTTGAACATTACTTGCACATATAATGTAATGACAATTTTTATATTTGAATCATTTCCTTAGACTTCTTTTACTTCAGTATCATATACAACATTTTCATTTGCATCATTTTTGTGGCCATTAACTTGTTCTGGGTTATCTTGTAGTTATTTGGAACTTTGATTTAGTTTTCTAATTTTTTTTTTTTTTGTAAACTCCATAAAGATAAGCACCATAGCCTACTCATCTCTGTACTCTCCAAAGCACTAATGAAGTATCATGAATTTGGTTATATTCCATATGTATTTGTTAAAATAATATTTTGTATAGATATTAATAAAAACCAGGACTAATTCCGTAGTTATATACTAATCATATTAGCAAGCTTCCAGTCTACTTAGATTGCCAGGAACACAATTAAGCTCATGGCCTATCCAATTCTCAGTAATGAGAAGACAGGTTTGACAGTGTGGGATGATTAAAATGCTTAATGTTCAATTAGTCTTCTTGGATTAAGTCTAGTAAAGGAAAAGACAGGTAATTTAAAGTTGTATTATAGGGAATATTATTTTACAAAAACCTTAAGAGGGCAATTTGAAAAGGGCATTGATTGCTCAAAACGTAAAATATCCAAGGCACTATTTTTGAAACTACAAAGACCAGATAAAGGATTATAAATATACTGAAAGTGAGTGATACAGACTAGAAACCTGAAAAATGCAGCAAAACTCGATATGAAGAATTTATTTAATCTAGCAGAAATAGGAAAAGGTGGACAATATAAATGACTCTTAAATCTATAGTGACATCTATTATCATAAATTACCAACATGAGGAATGCTATGATATCAAAAGTAATTTTCTTGAGTCATTACATTTCAAAGACATTGCACAATAGCAAGTATATAAAAATACGGATGTGTGAAACATGAACAAATTTCCCCCACTGGGAAGCAAAGGAAGTTATAGCTCCTTGTGAAGCATTTCAAGGATGAAGTCGGCAATCAGCAGTAGTAGAGTTGGGGTTGGTGGTTGTGGCGTGTACATGTGTGCACCTACCAGCTATGGAATGTACTCCCAACATTTGGGAACCAGCTCTGAACGTGAACTTGGTGAAATTTGCTATCATGAGAAATAAGAGATGGTATCTGAATATGCTAAGGCAAGGAGCCCCCAAACTCAACCATTTTAGGCTAATTTTTTCAGAGCTTCCGTGTCAAATCTTGCTTTCCCACATGGAGTTGCATCTCATTTCAAGAACATGTGCTATGGAGGGGACCTTGGGGACCAAGGAATCCAACTTTATATCTAATTACATGAAACGCTGAACAAGTAGGTAGTCTGATCTGTCTGTGAATATTTCCCACAAATCTACTCATTCTAAAAACCTACACTCTCATTTTGGATTTTTCTCAATGTCCTGAGATAAAATCTGAAATTTCACACATTGGCTGTAGTTCTGTCCAATGGAGACACTGAATTTGAAACTCATTTTGTACCTGCATTAATGCCTTTCAAATACTTGAATTTAGTTCTTCCTAAAACCTTCTATCAAACTGGCTAAACGTTTCTAATCTCTGGTGCAATGTGACTTCCAGTTCTCCCATGATCCTGGTTGCTCTTCACTTGTTCCCTTTCTTTTGAATGAATTCTCATTTGTCTGTATCTTTAAGGTATTGTGACTTCCACTGCAATAAAAAAATGGGCGAAATATTGGAAGAACTAATTCATGAAAGAAGAAATATAAATTTCCAAGAAATATGTGAAAGTGTTTAATTTCCATAGTAATCAGCTAGATGCTAATTAAAGCAGGAACTATTTTTAGCATATGTAAAATTGGCAAAGATGAAAAAAATAATACCAATTTTTGGCAAGGGTGCTGGGAAGCAGGCACCTCTGTACGTTGGATAATAAAAGAGAAAAAAATCAGAGTTTTCAAAAACCGACGAACAAGCCTATTCATCATATAGTGAAAAAGGAGAGAAGAACGGTTAAATATATTATGGCACAATATATCTATTAAAAAATGTTTTAGGATAATTAAGTGACATTGGAAAAGTGCTTGCAATTTCTTATTAAGGAGAAAAAACAAGTTTTGAAAATACTTCCAGAAGTGGTCTGATCAATTCTGAATCTTGCTTTCTCGCCTTAGACTCTTCTATGCATCTTAGGTCACAGCGACCTTTTAAATTGCTATGTATCACATTAGAGTGTTCTAAAACCTCCAAATATTTTTCAAGAGTACTGCTGTTAAGTCATGCTCTTGTCTTTTTCGAACCTAAATGCCCTGCTTAACATTTGTTCCTGTCAAATTTCATTTGGTTTTATTGAACCCATATGTTTGTGCTGTTGAATGCTTTTTTCCCCTTTTTATATTGTTCCATATTGAACAGCCACTCACAGCTCCGCATGATCCACAGATCCATTTGCATGACATTAATGTCCTCATTCAACATTAATGCCCTTTTATCTATCAAAGATTATAGAGTATATCTTTTTTTTTTTTTTAACTAGGGATGAAACCCATTATAATCAGTGTCACCAAGAGATGTGTTGGACAAACCATTTTAAGTTGAAGTAAAACTGCCACTAAAGATGGAAAACCATTCTAAGTGAATTGCTTTGTATCTGTTATACTTCTATGGAAATTTAGGCATGAGGAGGAAAATTATTTTGGAAGATTACATAGATTTTTAAGTGACTTCATAAGCATAGAAAATAGTATGTTTGCAAAATGTTACCCACAAGAGATGCAAGAACTCTTAACAATACATGGCGGTGTGAGATGCTGCTGGTGTGTGTAGACACGCATTCTTCAGCACCTTTAGCCATGGGCTAAGGGGTAGTAAGAACCTCCATTTAATCCTCTAAAGCACCTTCAGATATTATCACCTGTTACAAGCCTTACACAGAAATTCAAAGCTATGTGATTTACCAACCAGGTGCTGTAGTTTCTTATCCTTAAAAGGAATTCCACATTGATCTGGAAGAAGGTAAACACTGGCAGCTTCTCTTCTCTAATCATTTTGTTTTTAGAGTCTCAACTAATCTCTCTCAATGGACAAACTAAGAAAATTTATATGCTAACATACAAAGCATTTTCCCCAAGACAGCAAATAGTTTCCTATTAGGTGAGGAAGAACTTTAGGATGTGGAATTCTGTTCACATTAAGGGAAAAGGATTTCTAGATGGCTTCAAGAAAATAATGTACAAAAATAGAAAGTATTGAGAAGGGAAGAAGAATGTTGGGAGCTGAAGAGAAAAATTCTGAAGGTCCTCTCTCCATGGGAATATATCATGTGCTGGATAAAGGAAATATGGACATATTAGAACCCCTTTCCTTGAACAAGCTCATATGCCAATGTGCATAGAGAAAGGGAGGGGCGTGCAAGAGAGATATTTGTTATTTTCAGATATGAGAACCACCAGTTTCATTTTTTACTTAAAAAAAAAAACAAAAAACGATCACAACATTGCATAGATCTGAAGACCAAAGGGGAGTTGATCTTTCTGACATCTTACAAAGGAAAGCAGCACACACACAAAACTAGTTGATCAGAGGCAAGAATGGCTCTATCTTATGTTAACCAAAGATCACTAAGACATTAAAAGTCACATTACTTCTACTGTTGGTAGAATTCATCACTTAAAAGTGTTGCTAGCATTCTAATTTCTGTCTTTATTTCTTTGGGTAAGGGAAATCATTTTCTCTCTTTTTGGCATTACAGGACCTAGAACAATATTTTGTTCCCTAGTTTATTTTGCTTGGGTGTGGGTACTGACATCCATGTGAAGAGACATTTTAAGTGTTCTTAGGAAGGATTATCAACATAATTCATCCATACAGCTGCACAAAAGTGAGAAATTTTTTAAAGCTATGTTTTACCATGACTAAGAATATTATGACAGAGACTGCTACATGTTCACCAAACTCTGGTCCTTTTTCTCTTGGGCACATCAGACATTGCCCACCTGTACCAGGCCACATGACTGAGCCTGTCCAATGGAACATGGATGAAGTCTCCACACCACTTCTGGACTTTCATGTGAAACCTCCAATGCAGAATCCTCCATGCTCTTTCCCCAGGAGCAGGCCAAACAGAGGTTTCTGAGGGTGCAGAGGAGGGCAAAGCCACGTGATGGGAAGAGCCTGTGTCTTTGAGTCATCCTTAGAGACAAGCTGGTTGGAGAGGAGCATCTAAACAAACCTTATTCTGTTAAGTCACTGACATGTTGAGATCGTTGGTTATAACTATTAGCCTGCCCCAACTAGGTATGGACTTTGGGTCAGACTGCCTGGGTTCAAAAACCTCATTTCATCACTAGCTGTGCCACCTTGGTCAAGCAACTTAACCTTTCTGTGCTTCTGTTTCTTTATATGTGACCTGGTGATAGTAACATTACATACTCACCCAGTACGTGAGGGGATTGAATGAGGTATACAGCCCTAAATTAACATGGCATGTAAGATATTATTATTTTATTCCCAAAGAAGACTCTCATTTTAAGATCATATCCAAATAGGGGTCGCCTACAGAATTTGGTAGAGTACTATAAGTTGATTTGTAAAATGAGAAACTGCCCACATATAATGTTTCACTTCAAGAGTGCTGAGTTTTCTAGAAAGAAAATTAGGGAGAAAAAGAGGAGTGGAGGAAGAAAAGGAGGGAAGTAATGAAGGAGGGAGGGAGGAAAGAATGAAGACTTCTGTATTTTAAGCACCTTACGTACTGACCCAACTTGCTATCAGGTCTGATACAGCAAGAAAGGAAATACGCCTCAGCATTAGATAGTTAATGTGGACAAAACACACTCTGGAGGCTGACCAACATTTTCTCTTGTCATTGTCCGCAGTAGTACGCTGGATACTGCATATATCGAGTATCTCCCCCTGCCCCCCACCCCCACTCCTGCCTTGCTTTTTTTCTTTCAGTGACAAATACTCTCTGGCTTTGTTCACAACTCCTCACTTATCTTGTAAAAGCAAACCAAACTGAAATACACCAGCAGCCCTTTGCCATTTAGTAAGCTTTATTCTAAGGCATGGTGCCTATAAATAAAGCAATATGATGCTAGAAAAAAGCTCACCAAGTGCACAAATTGTGCGTTTACAGTCTCTCCTATAAATAGATGAAGATTACAGGTTTTTAAAGTGAATGAGAGACTACAGCAAAAATTGTGTGAACTCAGAAAAATGAGTGAAGCATAAAATATACTGTATGTAATAGAAATGGGTATTTACTCAGTAGCAATGACAACAAAGTTAAACACAAGGAAATTAGTACTTTGAAGATTTGGTAACAAGGAACCACGAAATGCCCTGGTTTGTGTCCCTTTGGAGTTTCTCAGGAGACACTGCTCACTATATTGGCAAAAATGTGAACATATGAAGTTGGCTATTTATTCGTCAAGATGTTCTTCACTTTTATGCAAGTGAGTTTCTATTTTTCTGAAGTCTCCAAGGCATGAACAAAGGGAAACATGTCTGTGGAGAAAGAAGAGCTTTTCTACTCCATAAACAAATTGTGCCTATTCTGAAAAGGGGAAAAAAGTAGAGGACTTAAAAAAAAAAAACCAAATGAGGTTTTTTGCAAAGTTACAATGCCCAAGGACAGTTTTGATTTGATGCTTTAGCAATTTACATGGAATTTTACTCTAGTGGCTTCTCTAAGGTTCTGCAAAAACAAGCAACAAAACAATACGCTATTTCTGAGTCAAAGAAACCATTTTCAGAGCCTCGTGAATATAGTTTCAAAATTCTCCTCTTCCAATGATATCATATGAGTGGACTGTAGAGAAAAAACTCCTTCAATCTTGCATGACAATTAAGTCCTGTGGGACACTTCGGGCTGTGACTTACCTTCCAGAGGGGTATCTGCCCTTGAAGATCGTGTGTGGTACAGAGACCCGCGGGGAAGCAAAGGGTAGAATTTCACCAGCCAGTGCAGATAATTTCACTAACTGGCAGCCGCACTGGTTTGAGGATTAGGACACTTGGTTTCTGGAGATAACTGGACAATAGGACAAGCACCTTCCACACTCAACAGTTCTTAGAGGAGTACCAGTAGCTTGATCATCCTTAAGGAAGTAGGATACTCACTTTTACATTCCTTAAATTAGTCCTACAATTTTGTGGTAACAGAATGTGGTGCAGTCTTAGCAATAAACATAGATAACAGAGAATAGGGACAATCACCTGGAAATGTTCCTTCAGTCATGTGACTGTTGCTGCACTTCAGTCTGGGGATTTCTCTGATCATGAATAGAATCAACACTACTAATTGGAGCCCTTGGATTCCAGGGATAAAATCATTAAGTCATTTATGCATTTTTTCAGCTACCATTCTGTGCTTAAAAAAAAAAAAAGTTGTGGAAACGGTACTAGAGAAGGAGACATGAGATAAGAATCTGAGGCCTCAGGACTGCCATTAGTCTGTGTGATAGCCCTGGGCAAGTGACTTCACTTCTATAGGTCTATTTCTTCAACTCCAAGATGGAGGGATTGGATTGGCTGGTCTCTAAACTCCTTGCACCTCTAAAAGTCTAGACTACTTACAAAGGCTAGCATTGAAGAGTTGCTGGATCTATGAATAATATTAAAATGATGAGGTCTTGCCTTTTAAAAGTGCAGTTGGGGGAAAAGCATTTTTCCCCTCATAATGCTGGGACTGTGAATCCTTTGTTGTGCTAAGGTATGCAATCGCCTGACCTGGGGCAACACAGTTCGTCCTGCTAGATGGGTATGTTGTTAAAAAAAAAAAAAGCAAACCTTCTGGTTATATTATCTTGCTTATTAAAATGAAAACTGAGCTTACAATTAGCATCCAATTAACACAACCAGGTGAAGTATTCAGTGTTGTCTTTTTTCTAAGGAAGTAACAAGTGATTCTCTTCTGATGGCTTTATACTTCTGGAAAGGTCAGCAAAGTCCCCAATCCAGACTCTTGCTCCCACAACGGCTGATTCATTTCAAATCCTCAAAGAGTAATCTCCTTATACACTTTTCTTTTTTCCCAATGGTCACAGTTCTCTAACCATATAATAAAAATCATGCAAATCTGAGTTTTGCTTATGCCAAACTCAGGCTTATTTGAATAAGGGGACCAATGTTCATTCACTTCAGTGTGAATGCAGCTGGATGTCGTGTTGTTCAATGTGACTTCAGCTGAACCGCGATCGTCAGGGCCTACAATACAGATTGCTATCCTTCTACGTCTGATTTGTGACAACTGTGGCATCTGTGTTCTCAGTTCTAGATGTAGCAGCTTCTCCAGCTTTATTCTATGGGCCGGCTATTGAACATTATCTTATGTACTCTTTACAATTGGTATGTTTAATTTGGATTTTTGCTTTATTTTTTCATCAGAATTCAAAATGTGAACCAACAAATTTCATTGAAGTCTAAAATGGGTTTTCTGTGGTTCATACACATCACTGAAAAATATAGGATTACAGGTATGCTTTTAGACACACACACACACACACACACACACACACACACACACACACAAATTGACTCTATGTGCATATATACAAACATCCTGCCAAACTGGTTTTTCTTTGATAGGTTTCATAGCAAGGTAAGATACAGTCTAGAAGTTTTCTAATTCACATTATCATCATAACATATAAATCATTACTACTTAATCACTAGGCTTAGAAAGAACTCAAACATTCATTTTAAGACTCTTTAAATTTCCTCGCTTTTTTCTAGAATTCTGCAGAATTAAAAATAATATTTATTATTTCTAACTTGCATGTTTTTAATGCTGATTTCAGAAAATTGTGGCCATTTTCAATAGTACATTTGCCTAGAACCTTGGATGTAATTGAAATGTGTTTGTTTTTTCCAGATGTTAATTAACTTCTGGAATACATATACATCAGTGATGAGTGAGTTCAGTTGAATTCTTCAATGTTCAGCTGCTGGGTGAAACCTTTCAGTTGACTAGAACCAGTGAAATTGGCCAGAAATTTGTGTGACAAGTTTGAATTGCTCCTTTGTCATTCTCTTCTCTATCCGTGAATCTTAGATGACAAATTTCTCAATATGGGAGAAATTACACTTTGTATTTCCACTAGAATTAGGAAGCTGAGGGTAAAGAAGTACAGGAAATGGAAGCAGAGAACATTAAGACTGAAGAGAAAAATAAGTTACGTGATTCTATCAAAATGCTGATTACACTGGAAATCATCCAATTAGGTTTCTAAATTGAGAATAACGTGTTTTTTTTTTTCCCCACTCTCAGAAAAAAGAGGACGAGAGACAACAATAGAAAGTGGGGCTGGGGTTCAGTTAAGAAAAAAAGGGGAGGAAGGGAGAAGAAGAGAGGAGAGGGGATGCCCCCCTCACCTCTCCAGAGGAAACACTGACTTTTCTACACACACCTCTTGTGGGAATGGAAAAGTCTCTTTCATGGAAAGGCAGGCGAGCAAGGAAGGGGGCCAAGTTTCTTATTAGTAAGGACTAAAACAAATCGATTTAACCCTCCATTTACCAGAAAACTAAATAAATTATGTCATTCCCTGAAGCATCCTGATAATCAAGTGTCCCTTTTTATTTAAAAGTGGAACTTCTGTATCACAACAGGGGGGAAACCATCCGTATTACAATTTTAACATTTGCATCTGTTTATTTTTGAGTGGGCACTTCTTTCCATCATTCGCTCAACAAAACCCGACATACATAGAACTGAAAAGCACATGAGGAAACAATAGAAGTGTTGATAGAAGTGGCGTGTGGCCATTGTCTTGGCTCTGAGGATTGGTGTTGCCCAAAGGGCGGCAGAGAGCAACAGAAAGGCTTCTGCCCAGGATGGCCCCATTTAATGCGAACTTACCATGGGACCGAGCACCGGCAAAGACCTGCAAAGGGCTGCCGAGGTGAAATGCGTCATTTTCATCCTGCAAATCATTCTGTCAGCTAAGCTCGGCTGCGTCTTTTGAATCATTTGCAAGGATATTTTTGGTCTCTCGGCTACTCTCTCAGCAAATCAACCCTCTCATATTTAATGAGCGATGAGTGTATGGAGAACAATGTCATCTCAAGACGGGGACAGGGAAACTGTATTTCTCTGCGTTCATTCCCTCCTGTTGTCCCTGTTTCCTCATCTTTTCTCTACCTAAAAAGAGTCATTAAAAAAAAAAAATCAAAAGTACCTATGTTCACAGGAGTCCTAGTCTATAGCCAGGACAATCCTTGTGATACTTTTTGCATAATCCTGATATAATACATCGTATTTGGCACTGAAACCACTTGGTTACTAGTCTACATAAATGCTATTCTATACAAGTATTAGCAGAGGGAAAGATCTGGAATATATCAAAGCAATGAACAAATTACAGATCATCTGCTAAGGAGATGTCAGAAGGTGCAGGCAATAGCCAGTGGAGTGGTTACGGGCCTCACATAGGACAGCATAAGTATAAGGACTTTAAATGACAAAGCACTTTGGACATTAAGGTCATTATTAGTGTTGTTATTATGGCATAACAACTGATACACTGTGGGGAAAAATAAACCCCAAGAAGGCAAGAGCTCTGGTCAGATTTAATACAAAGAATCATTTCCTCTCCATGTCTAACAGTTGGCACTTGGCAACGATGATGTAATGTATGGAGAGATGCATCTGAGCCTATGAAGTAGAAATCTGAATATACAAATATATATTATGAAGTATGGTAGGATACAAATGGATGTAAAAATATGCTTTGCTTTCCTTGTTTCATGATTTTAAAAAGCATATATTTTTGTGTTGTTGGCTGTTGAAGCAGAGTTAGCAAACCCTTTTGGTTACGTTTTAAGAATGCTTTCACAGTATATGTTATTACAGTGTTGGTATCTTACACATTAAATAGCTTTCTGAAATATTTAGGACTCAACCAAAAATAACTAAGCAGTATAGAGATCACTCTAGTGACGTGTTTAGTTACATTGTTTGGGGGAGTGAGAATGGAGTGGTGAGAGTGAAACTTCTTTAAGATTTGCTAGTTGGCCCATTTTGAAGTAAGTGTTTGAATTGTTGAAGAATCCTGAGGAGCAGGATGTCCGTGGTACCTGCATTGTTACTTAGGAAATGGCCTGAGGCGTTGGCTGTAGGAGGTACGGTAGGACCACGGTCTGTCAGGGAGAGACTCCTTCCCCGCCTCTAGGCTACTAGTAACTGTGGTACGAAACTTGTACCCAGAGAGCATTTCTTGGGTCAGTGTTTGACAATCAACCATTCTTCCAGGTGGTGGAGCTGCTCAAGTTCAAGAGACCAGAGAGTCAATAACCTTGCCTGCCGAGGCCAAATCCCATGGCTTTTGAAAGTTACTCACTGTTCAAGAATTCTGGGCAGCTATCTGGAAGGATAATCTTCCCATTTCTTAGGTCACTGCTGTCATGTTACTGGCCTTCACTTCAATTCCAGTTAAATTATAAAGTGCAGTATGTAATGTTGAACCTTCAGAAAGAATGTAAAGAGCACATCCACCCTCCATGAAATCCCAAGTTCAGATTACTGGCAGAGTCACCATCCATATCTGAGAACGTACAGAAGCTTGATCACCGTTGTTGCCTTTATCGTCACCATCACCAGCATCGACATCATTAGCATCACAGTTGTGGCATTACGATCGCGTCAAGTGTTGCGGCAAGATCAGGAAGAACTAACATCAAGACACTGTCCAGTTCGGGTGTGTGAATATTATCCTGTGTTTCTTGGCCCATTTAGCAAACACTTTCTTTTCAGTGATAAACCTGTGCCCCCCATAGGGGGCATGTTCGTGAAGAAAATATTCATCACATTCATCTCTTCCTTGTTCATAGTAATGATAGGGGACTTTTCTATAGCCTTCTGTCCTAAAAAAGAAAAAAAAAAGAAAGAAAGAAAAGAAAAGGAGAGAAGAATTGAGATGAAGAATGAAGCATTCATTTGCAAGAATCCATTATGTGCCTAGTAAATGCATTTACTTGCAAACCCATGCATGATTCTGGTCCATGAACTCAGTTAAAAGCTATTATGTGTAAAAGCTTTTAGGAAGATGTACCAGATCCTTAGTGCTTTAATAAATCAAATAAAATTTATATATCACACCAACTGCATTCAAACATATACCTATCCAGGAAGGAGGAAATGGTGTATGATGGAGGCAAACTTTGGAGAGCCTGATGCTCTCACAAAGCTTGAAGGAGCTTTGTGAATTTTCAGGGTAAGATATTTGGTACATCTGTGCTCCATTATACTTATAGTTAGGGTAGAAATATTTGATCATGAGATCTGTGGCTTAGTTACCATTTGACAATATGGTTACAATACTCTCTGAGTTACATTGTGCCAGTTGTTAGTGGGGAAGTATATTTCATTACCTTGATGAAGCAAGGAGGGTTCGTTTTATTAAATAATTAGAAACGATCCCTCCAGCGGGGATGTACTGTGGAAAAACATCTATTTTAAATACGGATCTGGCAGATTACTCACTTATTAGTAAACTATAATTTCCAGGAATTCTTGTTAAGCTGTCAGCTTCTGTGAGGCTGCAGGACATTTTGTCCTTCATGATCAAATATAACCACTGAGTAGCTAGCTATCCATCAAGCCATTAGAGCAGCAGAAATGACAAACTTGCTTTGCAAATTAAATAACCACTAAACTTGTGTATTTCCAAGCCGCAAATCCCTGATACGCCACTGAATAAGGGGAAAATGTTCCTTCTGACATTTGACATTAGATTGTGGTAAATATTTTTTCTTTTTATCACCCCTAAAAGTCACAACTTGATGCACTGACAATAAAATGTCATGTCAGCAAAGAGCACCAGGAAATAATTGTTGCTTTATCTGTTTCTCCGATTTATGGTATTAAAATGAATTGTGATATTTTGACAAGATATCAGAATTGGAGATGCATAAAAATAATTTCCTGTGATCTTACTTGCAGTAGGTGTCATTTATCATTCCGTAGACGTGAATGCCATAACAGGCGTCCATGGCCAGAATGAAGGTAAACCATCCCGTGCTGAGATAAGAGCCAGACTGGACTCTGGGGGGGAGGGAGCAAAAATAAACAACAACAACAAACAGAACAAAACAAACAAAAAACAAACACAGAACAACAATAAAGTGTAGTGAGAAATGAGCAACATTTTATCAAAAACATAGCACTTGTTATCAGGAAAAAGCATTAAGAAACTTGACAATCTGTCAAAGATACACACTTATTTTAAATTATCTCTGAATAATTTATAGGCATGCTCTCACTCTTACTACCTTAAGCCTAGGAGCTATGCTGTATGGAAGAGAAGCCATATGGCAAATATCTGAAGTCAAATAATCCTGCTCCCTTCGGGTAAAAAAATAATTTATTTGATTTTCCGTAAGACACAAATTAGTGCTGTATATCAGAGGACAGGTTTTCTAAAGATGCTTGGAGCCCTGATGGCAACTGAATGATAATGGTGTTATCTTGCTTACCTGGACATATCACTTTCTTTAAGACTTGTTGGGTTTCTAAGCATAAATTGGATGCAGTGTAGGTGAATGATTTGCTCAATGAAAGCATCTGAAAAGTTTGCCTTCACTGATTTCTAGGCATCATGAGACAAGACTTTTCCTTTGTAAGATCTATGTTACCAATCTCGTCAACACATTTTTATTGAACACCTACTATGTGCAATCACTCTGGTAGACGCTGGCGATATGGCAATTATCGAAACAACTAAAGATTCTCTCTTCATAGATTTGGAGGTGGCCATATTTATAAAGGTTGGCCTCAGAAGGCCTCTTTGATAATGGGAGCAAAGATCTGGGTTGGGTTGAGGTGGGGAGAAGAAGGTTGTTGGTGATGGTGGGGTGGGAATAGTAAGAAGCCACAGGGAACATATTGGAAAAGACGATCTCATGTGTGCAATCTCAGTTCGGCCTCATTAAGAATGGGCCTTGAGCCTGGAACACTTCTTTAATAATAGATAAAGAGCCCTCACATCCTGTGCCTAGCTGTTGTCTTGTGTGGGGATATCTTTCCCTGTTTCAGACTCAATGTGTACTCCTTTGTTCTGCTTAAGTATATGTGTTACATTACACTTGTCCCCTGCCAAGAGTGGACAGGGTCCTTTGGTTGCCTGCAGGCCAATGGCTCTGAATAAGCCGCCAGGAAGGACCCAATGGCCATGAGGACCAAGGCTCACTACTAGAACTGATCTTGTTCTGTCTTTCTCTATGTGAGTAAAGCATTGCTCCATCCAGTGTTTGACTGTGTTGTGTTTTTCTTGGCAATTCAAATAAGACGCAGTGGGAAGAAGCACTTGGACCTCTACCTCTGGTGATAGGAGACAGATGCCACTTGCTCAACAGACCATATGAGAGAAAAGTGTTCCAGGAAGAGGAAATGTAAAGGGTAAAATCACAAATATGGAAGTGTGCTTGGTATGTTTAAGGAAAAGATGGGAATCATAGTTACCGAAGGGGGAGAGCGGCTGATGTAGTTAGATGTCGTGCTGATTGGAAAGTTCTGGCAAATTTCAGTCGTTCAAGGGAATACTGGATGAAAAGCCAGATCTCCATACTTGGCATTAGCCAAGGGGACCCAATCCATCCAAAACGGATGACTGTCTATCTCCTTAATCTCTTCCCATAGAAGCATTTGGGTCTTACAGGTTATCTGGCAACAATGCAGCACCACTTCTAAAAAAGACTACATTTCATACCTTCCGTTTAGACTTCCTGACATACTGGAGCATAGTCAGCTCTTCTAGAAACTGACACTTAGCCACTGATAACCACTCTCTGGGTACAGCCGTCCAGCCAGTAGTCGCTTCCCACCGATGTCCTATATTGTTGATGTAGTTCTCCAGTACCAAGCCATCAATGTGCTATAATTAGAACCCTGAATCCTCTGATTCTTTTCTTTTTTTTTTTTTTTTTTAAGCAGGCATTGTTTAGTATCAATTGACATAACATGTAAGCATTTCAGGAGCAACACAAGCTCACAGAGGGGTACGATAACTGGCTTTTCTCACTTCTATTTTAATTGACTTTGGATGATTTGTAAGGAGAGACAGACCCAGTCCATATATATCCATCCCCTCTGCTCACTTGCCACTGAGTCTGAAATGCCACCGTGTAAGTTGTCTTCCTTTGTATTTCCTGGTGCGTTTTCTAAATGGAAAATTTTCCGGAAACAGGATCACATAGAGTTACATGCACTTTCCTCCGAGATGAGAACAGTAGCAGCAGCATGGGTTCGGAATGGGTGCCGAATGGGTGGGAAGATGGACCAGAGGGAGGTGGAATACACTCAAGAACAACTCTGCTTATTATACAATTTAACTTGCCGTCCGTCCTGTCTTCTGGGGTCTGAGGGGGAGCAGCAATGATGAGATCTGTTTAACGCACCATCTGCTTAAAAGTCCTTATTTGAAAATTGGGAGAGATCAGAAGAGGCAAGAGTCTTGATTAAAAGCTCCCAAATTGAGTCTAGAAATTTTGTCTGCATACTGAATTTTTTCCAGTTATATTCCTACTTGAACTGTATACCCCTTTTATCACTTTTTGCCTTCACATTCTATTTTTTTCAACCTTCCTATCCTCTCTATCCTTCTTCATTACTAAGCTGACCATGCACTAGCAGAGATCACTAAAAATTACATCATTTATTTATACATGATGAGAAAAATGGTCTCATTTAATTATTTGTTTTAACAGACATTTATTGCAATCCTATGCCAGAAGTTAGTGATGAAAAAAATTACATATATATGTATACACACACACACACACACACACACACACACATATAAAGTGCACGTGGAACCCAGTGCAGGGCTTGAACTCACGACCCTGAGGTCAAGACCTGAGCTAAGAGATCCAGAATCAGACACCTAACCAACTGAGCCACCCAGATACTCTATGATGAATATTTTCTTAAAGAATACATGGTCTAGTGGGGGGTAACACACCTGTCAAAACAATCACAATACATATAACAAAACACAAGCCCATGTGTTTCAGAGTCAGTACAGAGTGCAGTACGAAATTGAGAGTGTGGATACCTAGTTTCACATTCCAGCTGCGCCACTACCAAGCCTTGGACAAGGCATTTAACCTCTATGGGTCGTCTTAGTTTCCTTGTTTCTAAAATAAGATGGTTGAACTAAGTCACATCTAAGGTTTGTTCCAATTTTAAAACCAAATGCTTCTGTGATCATCACCCTCAAGAGTCAATCTGTTTTAAGCTTTATCCATTCTACAGTCATATGCTCCACACATGTTGAACGTGTAACTAACAAACACATTAATCAGTCAGATCACATTTAATGCCCACTCGTGTGGTGGGGATGCCACTAAATGTCTGAGGCATATACAAAGAGGGTATGAAGTTTTACCTCACAATAGTGGTGGCTATAGTCGCTGAACTTTTCCCTCTTTCACACTACTGCTCATGGAATGTGCTGGAATGGCTGTCCAAGACCAAGGACACAATGACATCATAGTATTGAGAGTAAGCTTAATTTGAGTGAGAAAAAAAGGAAACCGAAATTAGGGCAAATTGTTTTCTTTTTACGTGGTTTTCTAGGAGTCAATTTGGGAGGCTAACTGTCAAGGACCAAGATAATATGACAGCTGCAGCATAAAGTGTGGCGGGGGGGGGGGTTGAACATTTGTGTAACATGTGGAGCTCTACTCTGCAAAACAAGCTCTCCTGGCTCATTCTGGTCCAATCCAGATAGTCACTTTGAGTGTTCAACAGGGAACTTTCAGAACAGAAGCAAAGGATAAATAGGGTACAGTCATCAAAGTGGTTCCTCTACATAACCATCTTCTCTTCACCACAGGAAAAGGTCAAGAATTTCAGAGTTCGGCATCTGGTCAAAATCTTTCCATTTTACCAACTGATAAGGAAATTTTACCATGTATCTAATACTTGATGAATTTTAAGCCTAACCTCTTACTTTTAAGAAAAACCTTATTTTTTTTTCTGGACAGATCATAATAGTTAGGCTGAAAATCTTCAAGTAAGCTGGGCTGCATTTGCTTCCAACTGTGGGGACTCATACTGCCTAAGTGCCCTGTCCTAAAAACAGCACTTTAATTAGACAGTTGCATTTTCTCTCTCTGGTGCCTCTGATAAATTTGGGATGTGAAATCATGTGAGGTTTCTTACCCATAGTACATGCTGGGGATAGCAAAGTGGTTTCTTCTCAAAATACTTGGAGCTAATGTCATCTACAGAATACTTATAGTGGCATAATGGCAACTGCTAGATTCATCCAGAGATTCTTCTGAATAATGGCCCTGGTGATCTGGGTCCCTAATGGAACTCACTGGCTGGATGGCACTCAGTCTGGGAATTCTTGTAGCTACACCATTCCCAACTCCTGCTGTGTGGGTGTACTAGAAATGCAGATGTACAAATTACACCCACGTAGACCTTTGGAGGTTCAATAAAAACAACAAAAAGACTTGAGCTGATGTATGTGAAACTGTTTTCAGCTAGAAGGGACCTAAGGAGAACTATCAGATGCTTTTAAAAATTCTTAAAGGGTCTCCTCTGGGGCCAAATATTGTCTTGTAATTTGTCACTCATGCACGCGGCACTAACTATGTATCAGCTGGCCATCAGCCATAGTGCTTTTTATACCTTCTACATTTGGGGATCGATAAAAACAATTATTGTCACCTACAAATAAACAATCAAGATTCCCATAGGGATGATAAGAGAATTTAAGCCCCTAATTCAATACAATAAGAAAGCTTAAATTAACATGGCAGAATAATGAGCCGTGAAGAGGAAAATAAAGGCAGGAGTGTTAAGAGGAAGCTATCAATCATTTGTTTCCACTGGCCAAGCTTTGCATCCCACTGCTCCTTGGTAATCAAGATACTTACTACTTGGAAACTACTTAAATTTACTTGCTCATCTCTTGGAAAAATGATGCTGTCAACACCTTGATATAGCACATGCTTGAAGGCATATCATTTAAAATATGATCTTTCATCTAGTTTATTACCAATAAAATATAAGCTACCTTGCCCCTGATGTTTACTTACTGTTGTTTGATGTCTAAAGGTCATCACATGCCCACAGGAATTCATCGTCTGTCAAGCTAGCCTTACTTTTACCAATCTCAATCTTTTTGGCTGTCAGCATGTTTCATTCACCTGTACCTTTGCTTCTGAGCATGCTCTCTCATCTTCTCATTTCTGGAAACATATCGTGAAGCATTTTCTTCCTATCGTCTGGCAAGTTCGAACTTTCTAATGAGTGAGATCTCCCTTCTGGGGAATTTCAGGGGAAGAACGGAAGAAACTAAAATGGATACTCTTCAAAAGAAAATGGGATTACACTGAATCTACTGTTTACTCACAGGATGCTCTGCTAATTATTGAACACCATTAACTCATGACTTGGGTTCTGAACTCAAGAAACTTATCTTTGATGGATGAAATAATAGCACTTCCTCTATGTCAGGGTTTCTCAATCTCAGCACTATCGATATTTTAGACGACGTAATTCTTTGTTGGAGGTGCTGCCCTGTGCAGTAATTCTTCTTCACAGCTCAGCAGATCCCCCTCTGTTCCAAGACCACCTGTGCCCTAAGATGCACAGAGTAGGGTTCCCCAGTGCCTACTCTTGACTTGAGTGGCTTGCCTTGAGGAGGTCCCTGATCCTAAAAATCCAGGTTCTCCCTATCTACAGTTCCCATTCTGCCCACTCTGCTTACCGTCCTACTGGTTTCTTCAACCAGCCAAACATCTTATTTCTTTCTCTTTCTTTACAAACCTATCTGAAGCCATTCAGGTTTGGTCAATACTAAATCATTATTATCTTACCTTTTAATACAACCCTAGGAATCAGCAAATTCACTTGGCCTAGACCCAAAGGGCGAGTCCTGACCTGCAATGGGGAATGCGCAATGCAGAAAAGGAAAAATGTGTCAGGTAGGAACAAGGATGTGGAGTCTAGTTGCTTCAGTCTCTGGCTGCTTCCTCTTCATGGAATGGTTCCTTTGGGGGCCTTTGGCTCAAACTTTGCAGCCTAAATTTTACTGTTTCTTACTCATTTCTCCGATGAACTGTTGAAAACAAAACCTGGGGCACTCCAAGCTAACATTTTAAAAGCATAATTATCATTTATCAAAGCCCAAAGGGGATCAAGACCCTCCCAATAACGGAGGTTTGCTGGAGAGCACAATATTGGCAGCAGCTTCTGAAATCTGCTACACTCAGGAGTAAAAAGGGAATTTAAAAAAGGAATTAATCAATATTTCATGTCTTGTTTTAACACTATTGGATCTCCATTCTCTCATCGATATACTACACTGGCAGGATAAATAAAAACAGCAAAGTAAGTTTCCATATACCTTCCTAGGGAGAAGGAATACCTGACAGAATACAGATTATTCAATTAAAAACATTCTTTCCCCCATTTTTTTCAAAAGCCCATAGATAATGAAAGAATACATTTAAACAAAGAGACTGGGCAAGAAAACAGCTGATGATTATCAGTAGCACCTTGGGATTCAATCTAATATTGTGAACCAGTCTAATGGAAGCAGAGCTCAAAGTGTGGAAACAATTTCAGCTGTCCCCAAGTCATATATTTTTGTATATTATTCGATAGTCAGGAGCTATGGAAATACTCTGGAGTTTTCCCATTATATTAACACTGTATATTTGTACTATCTATCAATGGGACATGCCCAGCAAATCTTTCGGCAGCAACAACTTTCTGCAAATCAGGCAGCAGAATTCTTGGCTTGAAACATTTGCAAATGGACATAAACTTCTCAAACAGATAAAAATATCATACTGCGGATGGTGATTCTTAAGAGAATGCACCAAATGAAAGGAATCCAAACCTGAAATATAATGAAAAATGGACCATGAGGAAACGGAGAAAGCAGTAAATCTCAGCAGAAGACTGCCCTACCCTCCCGATCAGCTAATGTGAAATGCCTGTGCTAATCAGTAGGCACCTGGACTGTGAATATAACAGTTTTCCTGCCATAGAATCAACAGGACTCTCTGACTCGTGATGAATGCAATGAAATTGTACAAAAGGAGCATAATAAGAAAAGACTGTGTTCTTTTCAAAATGTACATTTAAAAGTAAAATGGTACAGCTCCTAAAGGTATGATTTATGGTTGCTGTAGAAACAGAAGATACCACTCACAAAAATTACTTTGTTCATTCATCTCAGAAATTAAAAGGTTATTTTGCTCTTGCCCTTTGGCTTTAAAGCCCCTTCAATTGGAAATGCTGATTTCTGGGATTTCATTCACTTTCTTAACCGAACAATGGAACCTCAGGAATGGCAGGGATGGATGGTGGAAATCTCATGGGCCTGCTTCATTAAGGCAGGTCTGGTTCTTTAACCACACGGCATTGACTGAACAGTATTCCCTCCAAATTCTCATGTTGAAGCCCTAATACCCAATGTGTTGGCATCTAGAGATGTGGTTTTGGGGAGGTAATTAGCTTTGCATGAGGTCATGAGGATGGGGCCCTCGTGATGGGATTAGTGCCTTTCTAAGAAGAAGAGAAACCAGGGCTCTCTTTTTTTTTCCCATCATATGAGAACACAGTGAGAAGTCTGCAAGCCAGGAAGAGGGTTCTCACCAGAAACTGTCCATGCTGGCACTCTGATCTTGGAATTCCAGCCTCCAGAACTGTGAGAAAATAAATTTCTCTTGTGTTCAGTCTAGGGTATTTTGTTATGGCAGCCCAAGCAGGCTAAGACAATGGGCATCTCTCTCACAAACCAAAACTCCCCACTCTGTTTTCCAGGACTCTCTCATCTAGTCATGTGCATCCATTTTTTGCTCCTTAAACACATCTTGTACGTGCCAGTTTTTTGTCCTTTCACTCGCTTAGCTGATGTTTACCTTCCTTCTTCCCAAAATGCTCTCCCCCACATCCTCTTCAGTTTCTAATCTCATCAAGCTTATTCTGCTTCTGCTCATCCATTCACACTGGAGGTCTGAGACACGGTATTATATCCGGGAAATACCAAGTTGCCCCTGATCTTGACTCAAGGTCAAGTGGGGGAGACAGACTCAATGACCATGTTCAGAAATAGGGTTATCAAGGAGGTAATGCCCTGCAAGTGCTATAGGAAAGGCAAGGGAAGAGCAACAGACACAGCTGAGGGAAAGTGAAGGTGATTCCTTTCCCAGTTGGGAGTAAGAGCTGAGCTGTGGATAAAGCTAAATGAGAACACCAGGCAGAAAAAGGAGAAGGAAGAGAGCCTTTCAAACAGAGGGAATGGCCTCTGCAGTTGCACTGAGGTATGAGAATAAAGGGAGTATGGAATAGTTCTCAGCTGTCCTCTCATCTGGAATGGACCCTCAAAACATCATCTGTGTTTATTTCCATAAGAGATTATTGGTTAGAGACAGGATGCATACATAACACGGATTTATTTTTCTTCCTTACATTACACTTTGAAATATTAGAGATATCTTGATGTTCTATATAGCCAGTCTTTTCAGATGATGGAAATTTATGGATCTGGAGAAAAGTATCTAGGGAAAAATTGGCAGAATTATGTTTTTTCCTTCCTCATTATATTCCTCATTAATTCAGAATTGCAAACAAATGTAAACAATATATGACTAAGAATAAAAACAATTAAAGTATGTGTGATGATAACGGATGTGCCCAGTAGTGCTCGTCTGTGTTAATAAAGTAAGTTACAAGTCATGAGCAAACCTCTCCGATCTGCACTTACCACCAAGCAACCTTCCTCAATACACACCTGGAGGCTCTTGACCTGTTCCATTTAAAAGGGAAACAGTTTTTACATAAATGTCAAATTTACTGAGTTTTTTTTGACAAATGGAAATGAAAACAAATACCATTACTGCTTTAAGGATGTGAAATCTTTAAAATACATTTCACCTCTAGAAATGCTGAACTAAATGACCTCTACGGCAACCTCTCCTCCAAGTACAGTTTCTACAGGAAGAGAGGCTACTGTGTCCTTTTATACCTTATCTGTTTCTAAACTCTGCTGCTTGCCCTGGATCTCTGGTTTACCTAAATGGTCCATAATTTCGAAGACATGAGAAATTATGAACAGCCTGTTTGCATTCTAATTTCAGACTATTCAAGCTACTCTAGAGGCCTTTGTCTCTATGATCATAGATATTTTTTCAATCTTCCTGTGTTAGATTGTATTGTTCATTCCTTCCCCAAACATGGCCTGCCTGTGAGCACAGTAACTGCCTCCTTGACTTCGGGCTTGGCCAAATGACTTGCTTTGACCAATGGAACAGAAGTAGTAGTGATAGTTTCTGGTAGAGAATTTAAAAAGCATCACGTGGTTCCTATTTCTTATACATTTTCCCTCCATCATGAGAACAACACATTCCAGTAGGGAATGCTTCTTTAGTCTGGTTCCTAGGGTGAGGACATCCATGCAGCAGACACGAACCCAAAAGTGGAGCCAAGTTCAGCTAAGCTTAGCAGAGTTATAGCTGATCACAGACCTGTGAGCAGGAAATAAATGTTCTTGTAAGCCCTTGAGTTTTAGGGTTATTTGTAGCAAAGAGCTGACTAAATTTTTAAATTAATAATAATAACTGCTATCATTTATGGGGCATTTATATGTACTAGACATTGTTCCAAGAACAGTGCATAGGTCATATCTTTTAATCCTCACAACAAACCTGACCTACGGGGTGTATTAATATCCCTATTAAACAAATGAAGGTTCAGGGAGATATAAACTACTTGCCCAAAGACAGCTGACACCAGAAAACTCAGGTTCCTAACTAAGTTCTCTCTCAGTCATTGGTCTCAGAATCGTCCAAGGCACCACATGTCTGACAGGCAGTCATCAAAGAACCTCAAGTCTTCAGATTTTATTGATAACCCTCCAGGAATATTGAACTTGCTACTACTTCTTGGTCCACTTTTTTTTTTTTTTTTTTGATGGCAGAATAAGAAGACTGGCATAGGTAGGCTTAGGGTCTTTCATCAGTAAGGTCTGGAATTGCAGTTACAGTAACAGAGCCCATGCTGGAGGGTACAGCTGTATACTTCAGCATAGAGATACTATCACTTTATAGATTTGTATTTATGACTTCAGGATTCAAAACAGCTCTTAGAATTTCAACCATGGTCATGTTCAAACAACAGCTTTATGCCACAGGTGTGGAGATATGCATCAACTTAAAAAAAAAAATGAAGGGCCAAGTCCTGAAATAATGATCAAGTTCTTAGATCCACTTCCTTCCCCAGGCATGGCTTCCTCCCAGCCCTTAGGTTCTGTAACCTTTCAATAAATTCTTCTCTTTGGCTTGTGTCTGCTGGAGGAGGTGTCTGTTCTTTGCAACCAGAGATATGATGCTGAATTGGTTGACCTCCAAGACCTCTTTAAACAAAATGAGTCTGTTAAAAACTCTAGGTATAATTAGGGACTTCACTTCTAACTAATCTTTAACTCTTATTAACAATCACTATTTGATCTGACCCCAGTTTTATACTTAGGCCTTAAAAATTCTTCTAACTTACCCTTCAACTTATCTTGAAATCATGCCCTTCCTAAATTGATGTGGGCTTCAGTATTCGGAATGCTAATCACCTTTCTCTATCTAAGACATAGGTGCTTGTTCCACTGCTAACTTGATAAACGTAATTAATGGAAGGTTTTGGCTTTCTCTTCTAGTTTTCTTATCACCATTCTTTCTGCATATACTTTCCTTAAGACCAAAGGGAGAAAAAAAGAGAAAAGATTGTAATCAGGTAGGAGTATATCTAAGTAGATAAAAGCCCTTTCCCTGCCACTTCTCCTTTTTTAGAAAAGAAATGAAACGACTCACTTTCTCTTAGCTTTTTGACTTAACTGGAACTTGAGTTAAACCAAGATTTTCCTTTAGAAATAATCTGAACACAGAATCAGACTCAAACTTGCTTCTGAGAAAAATGCTTTCCAAGCCCTTGTTTCTCTTTCAAAATGAAAATTTAGGTTTAAAAAGAACTTTTAAACAACCAAAAGTTTTAACAAGGATTGAAGACAGATTTGAGGTCATTTCACCCCATTGAAGGAGACTGGGATCCAAGCTTCTCGTTAAAGCCTCCAGTGCCACTGGGATCATCACTAAACCAGCCTCAGCCAGAGCCTGAACAATCGGGGCTACATATAATTGTGAAGTTTAAAAAACTCAAAGTAGCTCTCACATTCTTCTGCTTAAGAAAGACAAATTTTGCTGCCTATCTGAAGCTATTATCACTTTTTTGACTGAGTTACGTGGCTCAATAAGTCCTGAAATAAATTATTTCTAAGGGAATATTTATTTTTAATAGGAAAAGCTAAGCAGTACCCTCATTCCCCCCATCTATTAAGACTGTTTTTATCTGGCTCACTAAAGAAGGATAATTCAATTAGAAAAGGTCAGAAGCAACAACTGACATAACGAATCTTCAGGCACTGAGAAATTCTAAGAGAAAGAGGCTTTATTTGTCAGTTTTCCAGTAGGCTGACATTCACGGAGTACCTTACACACAACACCTTTGCAAATGATAGGCCATCATCAGTGTATCAAAGCAGGCACAGATCTAGTTCTTCTAGTCTAGCACTAGCAAATTCCTTAAAACGGAGTCTGTCTGCTCCAGCAGAACACCTGAAGTCGAATGATGTGTTGACGGAATCTTCCTTGAAGCAGTCACAGCCAATGGAGTCTCACCTTTTAAACTAGCTGTTTGCCCACTAAGGTTGAAAGTTATCCCAATTTCATTTTGTCCAGAAATTTCAGTCCTAAAAAACAAAAAAATCCATTTTTCTCTCTATTCTTGAGATGGGATATGGTTTGAGAGAAGAACAATCTTCCTTTGAAATCTAATTCAGATTTTCCAGCTGAGCTAGACTCCCTGCTTAGTGAAGTGAAGAATTTCTTTCATGGAGGTGATGTTTTTCCCACAGTGTTACTACACAGCTTGGCCAGCAATCTATGGGGGAAGGGACCTAAGTATTTGTTGCTTACAGTAAATTCACACCTGGGAAGAAGTCTTCCTGTGCTTACCCTCTCTGTACCCAAAACTCTCCCATACCACTACCTCCAGAAACTTGAAGAAACAGGGCACCCCCACCTCTTTTCATAATAATTTATTCTCCCCATGTCAGGAAAAAAATCAGGAATATTCAAAAATGTAAGGAAGAGAGAAGATAATGACACTAATTCCTTTCTTCCGTTCAGGAGAGAAAACTTTCACGTGTCTCCAGAATTCTTCTAGCCCAGTATTTTCATTGATCCAGAGTAGACCAAATGCCATAAAGAGAAAACTAGAACACAGAGCTCAAGCACTATTAGGTAGAAAGGGCCAGGAAGAAATTAGGTAGAAAGGGCCAGGAAGAAATACAGAGAACTTGAACTTAGAACTTGAGAGTATCTGATTGGGCCAGAAAGAAATACAGAGAACTTCAACTTAGAACTTGAGAGTATCTGATTGAAATGTGAGAATGTTATCTCAACAGACTTCCCTGCATTGCAACAGTCGCAGGATGTCAGAAAAAGAAATCTCCACACCCAAACTATAAAAAATGAGAAGGACACAGGAAAAGAGTTGACGAGATCCTCCACCTGGCATATTTGTTTTCACCAGCTGTTGATAACACTTTACGGCCCGTGTTTCTGACTCCTGACATTCTGACTAAGTTGAAAGGGAGTGACTAGAAGTAAGAGCTACAGAATTCTAGAAGCTGTTGGATAGTGACAGCAGATGGACAGAATTACCAGCCTACTGTTATTATTGGAGCATGTTTACTGGATTTCATCCATTCCTCTTCCATTCCCCTTACCTCTGCTTAGTCCTGAGAGTCCATAATGATGCCAAAAGGATGAAGAGAACTACACATTTGCCTTTTGTGGAAAGGAAATATGAGGCATGAAATTCTGTGAAAGCCTTACCCCAAAATAAGAAAGTGGTTTGAAGGTAGAGCTGCCTTTCTCCCTCATGAGCTGGACAAAGAGAACTGGTGAGTGATGCTGACCAACTGGGTTCTTGACAGCTCCCTCTGCATCATTGCCACACCAATCCTGTGGTCCAGAAGCTGAACGTTCCAGACCCTTCTACCATTTTCTCATTCCTGAAAAACGCCTTTACTGTCAGCAGAGACCAAAATTTCCCAAAGGCTGTGAGTCTATAGTCTATTCTTTCTCCCAGGGGCATCCTTTCTTCTTATTTTATCCATCCATGCCATAATACCTGGACCCCACCATCTACCCCCTGGAATCCTGACCTCCACTTCCTAGGGACAGCCCCTGATGCCACTCTCACTAGAAGCCTTGTTTCCAGTCCTCTCCACCCTTTTCCAGGCTCCATTTCCCACCATGGCTCTGATAATGGCTTCTGATTTTATTGTTCTGGGGGTACAGTCTGAGTCTTCGTACTTATTTTTAAACATAAATACAAAAAAGCCCTCCAAGGTGATTATAGTGTGATGTGTGCAGCCAGGGTTGAAAATCACTGCTATAAATGGTAGTTAGGTTTGAGGATTCTATTAGAAGTTGAGTTCCACTTTATTATAAATTAAATTAGCTTTTGAAGATTGGCTTGAGAATCTAACCATTATTTTTAAATTTGTTTCTTGAGCAAAATGTGTCCCAATTTATAAATAGCTGACTTGCAAACTGACTGGAAACTTGCCAGTGAAGGGATGCTGGTCAGCAAAAATGTCCCATCTTAGATAACTATGTCTGGCACATAGTAGGCACCCAATATGTCCAACTTAATTGAATAGTTTTTGGAATGCAGGATGATCTTAAGTAGGAAATTGACAACTTTTTTCCCCCCCTGAGGACGTTTAAACAGTTTGCCAATGTGTTTTCATTGATGATGTAACAGAGAGGCTTACCGATATGTCTAAGGCTATACTACATGTCAGGGATGTGGCCTAAATCACCACTTAAAATTAGGTTAAGCCTCACACATACCCTTTGTAGCCATTTACCTCCAGAATCAGGGCCCCCCTCCCCAGCTTTACTGAGATATTGATGACGCATAACATATGTGAGATTAAGGTGTGCATCACGATGATTAGATGCATGTATATATTGTGAAAAGCGATTCCCACAGTGTTAGTTAACATCCCCATGTCTCACATTATTACATTGTGTGTGTGTATGTGTGCGTGGTGGCAACATTTAAGATCTACTCTATTAAAACTTTTTAAGTATAAAATAAAATCTTAAAAAAAAAAGTTTTTAAGTAGAGGGCACCTGGGTGGCTCAGTAGCTTAAGTGTCTACCTACAGCTCAGGTCCTGGGATTGAGGCCCGAGATAGGCTCCATGCTCAGCGGGGAATCTGCATCTCCCTCTCCCTCTGCTCTCCCACCCCCCCATTCGTGCTCTCTTCTCTTTCTCTCTCTCTCACATAAATACATAAAATCTTTTAAAGAAAGAAAAAAGTTTTCAATTATATAGTACAGTCCTGTTAATTGTAGTCGCCATGCTGCGCATTAGATCCCTCGGTCTTATTTATCTTATAGCTGGGACAGAGTCAGGTTTTAAACTCCTTTTTCTAGTCAGTTGACCTATAGCTCAGTCAGAATTCTGATTTCATCTATCAGGATTGAACTACGCTCTGTACATTTTATAAATAACAAATCACAGCGAAGGGCCGGCTACATGCGGTGTGCCAAAGAAAAGAGAATAAATGAACCCACAGTAGATGTATCAAGATCAAGAGGCATCTTCACTATTAAATGCCTGAAATCATGAGGTAAAATATCAATTTAACTAAATTAATTTCAGTCTCTTGAACTGTCACTGCAGAACAAACTCTGAAAATGAAGAGCGTCGTTTATACCTTCCTGATTTGGTAGAGCACATACTTAATGGAATCTCAGGGCAATTAACGTCCTAGGTCATCATACAGACACAGGAAGACTCTTGTCTCCCTGCTTTCGGCTGTCATCAGGCACCCCTCCTACCAGTACCATCTAGTCTCCAGTTTCACAGTCAACAAAACCCAGAAAGTGACATTTGCATACCAGCCTCCCATAGGAAAGGTTCCTTAGTCTTCTGTCAGCACAAAGCTCTTTCAATTATGTTCAGACTCAGAAGTGCCATTTTATTTATCAGAAGGTCATTTTCCAGTTTTTAAATGGCTTTGGACCTGCCACTTCTCTGAGTAACCCTGACGAAAAGAGCACTTGCCATTCACCTTGGACTGGGCGTGTAGCAATCCCCCATGACCAGCATGCTGTTAATACGACTAATGTATTCGGGATGGTGCCCTTAGCAGAGAAGGCTTTCTAAAACCCAAGCCTGCAACTGCTGATTTGCACATTGTGAGAGAAGAAAAACTAAGTGCTCACAACTGTGGTGCTGTGAATACTGTTTCCTTCCGCTCACTCCTGGTTCAGGAATTCATGATTATATTAATGAAGCCAAGGGGTTATGTCAGATAGTGAATGGCTCCAGCTCCTGCATTTTTTTTTTTTTTTTTTTTGGATGGCAGCACAATCGTTCTCCAGGCTACATGTGTCACCCTTGACTTTGCCCTCTCCCTCATCCTTCGTGCCCCATTAGTTACTGACTCATGTCAGCTCTTCCTTCATGCTGTCTCTTGCACCTGGGATACTTTGCATCCCACTGCTACTTTAAGACCCTGAGTAACAAAGTGGCTTAGGGGTAGGCCTCAGATGAGAACATCCACCCACTGTGGTATATCTATGAAATCTACATGCACACCCAGTCACGGGAAGCCACCAACAACACCCAAGGTGTCCCTTCACAATCATGGCATTTTCTTTAAAATCACAAAAATTGGAAGCCATGAGGGGGGTTAAAAAAAAAAAAAAGAAAAAATATATATATTATGACAATACCCAAGAACTGCCATGAAAAAAAGATGTTTTTCTATCTCCCTACCCAATAATTTTCTCTAGTCACAGGTACTTTATTGTGGAAACAGCTTCTATGTATTTCCCGGTAAGGTGTTGGAACTGAGAAAGTGCAAGCCGGGTTAGACACAAAATCAATATTCTTTGATTCAGTCTCTGCTCTTCACCATGGCACTTTCCCCCATCATCTCTTTCAAGAAGGCAATGCAACAGGAAAATCAGATTTTTCTCTAATCAGGGGTAAGGCGTGACTTTTAGCTTTGTGATTGATCATCAAGGAGCTTCAAAGAACTCAGTGTTGGTTAAAGTAGTACAGCCATTTGAATCCTGAGTTCCTATTGCTACATACCACCGAAATCTTTTTTTGATTTTTTTTCCTTTGTGCACCAGTACAGAAGCTGTAGTATTTAATAGGCATGTTAAGCATTGGCCTAGCTTCCACTGATAGCTATTCATTGGAAGGATCTTTGACTAGATGAATGGATGAGTTAGTTTCTCCCAACAATTCACCTTTGGACAATGTGCTTCTTTGAAGAGAAGAGTGGAGCATGCCGAGGAGGGAACCACTTTTCTATGGATAGCTATTATTTTCCTCTAACATACGTGTTTCCTTTTTTGGCACTCATCACATTTCAGAGAATAACTCAGGGATATGTAATCTTAGCAGTTTCTTTTTGTCTTGAAAGAAATACAAGCTGCATGTGGTTAAAGAATTATATCTTCTGCGATTTGTGTTTTAGACAAAGGTACGTTATTTTTATGTTTATTCTACCCAGAATGTGAAAAGACAAATAGAAATAACTGGCAACTTACTAGCTTATTTAGAACAAAATCATTTTGAGTATTAAGTTTCCTTGAATATATTGAAATATTTGAGATCATTATTGCACCTTGAAAGTACTGAAATTTAACGTTTCAGGGCGAAGAAATGCACCAGCTAATGAAGGATTAAAAAAAAAACACATATATTTAGCACCTAAGGAGTTGTTATATATAAACCCGGAAAAGGGATTCATTTAACTTATGCTCCACATTTTAGAAGCATATCAGCTGCAGAAAACCAGGGGAAGACAACACATGGACATTTATTTAACAAACAATATGCAGTTATTCAACAAACACTAAACACATCAAGTTGCCTGCTATGAGCTGGGCCCTGCACAGATAAGGTATTTTGCCTTTTAATGTTAATCCTTGTATTAGAAAGGAAAACATGTAAACATTTTTGTGTGCTTTTATGCCCAAGCCCTTAGAAGATCCGTGAAGTATTTTGGCTGTAATAATATGGCATCTCTCCAAATAAAGCATTCTGTGCCTTGGGGAGGAATTTGTCTCAAAAGTGGCCTTAACAGCCCATTTCTCTCCTTACAGACCATAAAATGTTCAACATCATCCCAAAACTGCTTCAAAGTGTTTCAAAACCCAATCAATACTCTTCAACCCTCTTCTTGGGATTCTAGACCTGCAATTCACCCAGCTCTGTTTTTCCCTCCAGACCTTCATTCTGGTCACCTCACTTTGTGCCTGGCATCAGGGACAACGTGCTTATGGAGAAGTGTGATTCTCCTGTCTGGATTCTATCATCTCCTTCTTTTCTGACCTGACTTTGATGCCCCCCCTGTTCTGTGGCGCACTGGAGTGACAAGAGCAAGGAGTTATTGCTTCTAAGCAGAGTAGGCTGTCTGAACCGTTAACCCTCTGGAGCAAAGAGCAATCATGTTTACTCAGAGTGAGGGAAAATGGAGACACTTGAAGCCTCATCAGTAAAGAAAATCGAGCTAACAGGGGGATTCAATTATAAGCTCACTGACAACCAGTTAGCACTGTGTTTGGGTTCATCTCTCTTTGGGCTATTTTATAGAAAATATTTCAAATTAAGAAAATAAAATCCTATGATAATTCCCATGCTGCATAAATTGTTCCAGAGCCCAGAAAAATATGGAACATTTCCCAATTCATATTACCAATCCAGCATCACAGTGATACTGAAACCTGGAAAGAGCCAAGAGGGGGTAGGGATGAAAAATGACAGTACAATTACTCTTATAATTACAGACTCAAAAATCCTCAATTAAAACCCAACCAACTGATCTTAGCACTAAATTAAACAGTCATACTCCTATGGCCAAGCAGGTTCTATTCCAAGAGTGCAAGGATAATTGAATATAGGGAAAGCTATCAACATGGCACTCCTCAAGTGTGTTAGACTGAACCCTAAGTCAATGGGATACTAACAAGTATTATATGAAGGAAAGGGGACAGGTAATGTTTGGAAGTGGTGGGTTTAACAAAGTTAACTGGACTATTTTCATTGTACTGAGATATAATTGACATACAGCACTATATAAGTTTAAGGTGTACGGCATTAATGACTTGACGAGATATATCGTGAAGTGATTATCACAGTAAGTTTAATTAACATTCATCATATAATATGGATACACACACACACGTTTCTTTTTCTTTTGATGGGAACTTTGAGGATCTATCTTCTTAGCAACTTGCAAATATACCATACAGCAGTGTGGGGTGTGTGTGTGTGTGTGTGTGTATAATTTTTTTAACAGAATTTCTTGACTGCCAAATTCAGACTTGTCAGCATCTTTCACATGATAATGAGCTAATGAATCTCTAAGAAAAGAATGTGCTATGCAACATTTCCCCAAGTTATCTGACCAGATGACAATTTCCTCCCCCACTCAGTTTTCTTCATGGACCAGCCTATGGAAAAAGTATTCTCTGGGAAAATGTTTTTTGGAAGATCCCATATTAACTTAATTCATTGCATCAGTCACTCAGGGAAACACTCTATCATTTCTTCAACAGATGCCAGAAAGAATTTAATACAATTCAATATTCAATCCAAGTAAAATTATTTTAATCTATGACTAAAGGGATATCTCCTTAACATAATAAAGAATACCTCCTAAACTAAGGGTCAGCATCATAAGTAATGGTGAAATGCTAGAAAATATGTGCCATTAAAATCAAGAACAAGAAAAACGTGTATGCTGTTATCTTTTTTCTTGACATTGTCTGAAAATTTTAGTGAACGGAATAAAACATGAAATGTTAATGATGAGAAGAAACAGAGATCTTATACCTACATGAAAGATTTTTTAAAAATTATGGAAGGAAGGGGCACCTGGGTGGCTCCGTTGGTTGAGCATCTGACTCCTGATTTCTGCTAAGGTCATGATCTCAGTGCCCTGAGATCGGGCCCCAAGTCCCAGTCCCTGCTCGGTGGAGAGTCTGCTTGAGATTCTCTCTCTGCCTCTCCCTCTGCCCTCCCCCGCTCACACACATGCACGTGTGCACGCTAAGTAAATAAAATCTTTAAGAAAATTATAGAAGGAAGCTAAAAACAATTAAAATAAAAGAATTTGATAAAATGGCCAAGTACAAAATACATATATTTAAAAATGAAGTCTTCTCTAATAACCAGAACAAATGGGTAGAAAATATAACATACTGAAATAATCCTAAAATTCATAACAGCAAAAGTATTTTTAAACATTACTGAAGAATAATCTTAATTAAAATTTGTGGGACTTTCAGGACTGGACTACCAATTTCACTGATTGGAAAATATGTCCATTCTCCCTAAATTAATAAGTTTGAATGCAATTCTGATTAAAATTCCAGTGGTGCAAAAATAGTCACAAAGGTAAAAGTATATTGACAAAGTAAGGGGAAGAAACGTTGGTAACACATATGGAATGCAAAGAGTACTTTTTATTTATTTATTTTAAAGATTTTTATTTATTTGACAGAGAGAGAGAGAGAGAGAGCACAAGCAGGGGGAGGGGCAGGCAGAGGGAGAAGCAGGCTCCCTGCTCAGCAGGGAGCCCGATGTGGGGCTCTATCCCAGGACCCTGGGATCAGGACCTAAGCGGAAGG
>NW_024423564.1:41328496-41333353 GCF_017311325.1 Ursus maritimus
GCTGAACCGACTGAGCCACCCAGACGCCCCAAAAGTTGATGTTTTAATATAAAACTTGCTCTTTAAACATCATTGGGAAAAGGCAAACAACGGAAGAAAAAGGGCACAGGCGCATGTGCTCACACAGGTTCGGCTTAGCGACCGTGGTCTTCTTTCCGACAAATGCTCGTTCTTTGTAAGCTCTCCTCTGCCCACCCTGTGTCAGCGTCAGATGCCCCCAGGCTCATCCCCGGCCCTCTCACCCGGCTTCATTCTGCTCACTTAGTACCACCTGACATAGTAGAGATGTGTTTATTTACTGTCTTTCTCCTCCCACTCCTCTATAAATCCCATGAGTGTCATTTATTTGGTTAATCTCTGTTTTCCCAGGGTCTAGATAATATTTGTCACATGGTAGGGGCTCAATAAAGACTTGTTGATTAAAGGAGCAAATGCTGTTTAGTCTCCTCTATTTATTTAAGTATTTCCTAAATTCGTTGGACATTGGACTCACTTATTCTGTGTGCCTGACTTTTTAATTCACATCAGCATGTCCCTGCCTTTGGTTCATGTACTTAGGGCTACCTCATTGGCTTAGGATGGACTTGCTATTTTGTAATGAAATTGTACTTCATGTGAAGCAGGGCACTAAAGCTTTGGGTAAAAACCACATTTTAATCGGAATCTGTCACAGGCCCATGAAAATTCCCATTTGTGTTGACAGATTGGCTCATTTCAATGTATCAGAAGATTCTTATAAAGGAAGTAGTTTGAAAGGAATTGTCACCTCGCAGCAGGCTGGCTGCCAAGGATAATGAGGCAAGTGGTATGCTTGGTTGGGGCCGTCATGGGACCATATAAGGTACAGGGCTGCTGAGTCAGAATCAGAGCTGTAGGTCATGGCTGTACAGCTTGTCCTCTGCACAAGGGCGCAAGGCTGGGAGGGAAGCTAGGGGCACAGGGGCCCCAAACCAGTTCTGTTCTGTTTGCCATGATTCTGGTTGCATTAGCCCAGAGAAAAGGATGCCTTTCAGTAATCCCTCACCTGGGAGGGGCATCTTTTTCTATTAGAACAAAGGTTAAGAATATGGTAGCACTGGGCCTGATCATAATGGAGACTTTCCTTAGTAATTTAACCACCAGTTCAGAAGGCAGAGAAAAAAGGAAATGATCAGAGATTCTACAGCTGGAACATTTGTTGTCAGTGAAGGGAAAAAGAAAGCTCCTGGGAAGAGCCACTAGTAATTAGCAGTAAGGAGAGCAAAATGTTTTATTTTAATACATTTCAATAAGCTTAATAAAAAACAATTTTTTAAAATAAAGAGACTAAAGTGAGCATAATCCTGGAAACCTTAAAAAAGACTGGATAAGTTTACACTGAATCTTAAGTTCGGTAAGATTGACAACAAGAAAGGTTTAAGGATATAAGTGCTATCTGGCCTTTTATTCATTAACCCATAGTTTAGTGAGATTATTCCAAGTGCCAACAGGTTATGGAAATGCAAGGAGGACGAAGTTTAGGTGAAGAGCCAGTACAATGTATTAGGTGCCACAGTGAAAGTCCAAACAGATTTTTGGTAGTGTAGAAAATAAAGTGACTGGCTTTTATTGTGCATGTTGGAGAAGGTGTTTATAGGAGGGATATGTCTGGGTATTAAAGTATGAATAAGAGTTTGCTTATTAGATAAAGAAAGAGCATTCCGGGCAGAGGAATCAATATATGATGAAAGACAGAGAAATTAAACTGCAGCACATCCAGGGGACGATGAAGAGTTTAATGTCACCATACCATAGAGTGTCTATGATGGAATGGCAGGAAATAAGGCTAAAGAGGTAGGTTTTGTAATGTCAGAATGTGATGGAGCCTTCTTTTCTACATGCGTGTATTTGGATTGTACCTTTTAAGCTATAGAGGGCTAGCAGATGTTTCTTAGGAAACAATGTGATTAGATTTTATGATAATAAGCCTGTGTGGGTTATGAGCTGCATTTGGGAAATACTGGTGATAGAATGACAAAATAGGAAACCCAGTTAAGCCATAATGGAGATGGAGACTACGGTGTCACAAAGGATTAGAGAGAAGAGAGAGCAGAGCTAAGGAACATTCTAGAATAGCAAGATGGATGCAAGAAGATGCAGCAAAGAATCAAACTAAAGTTATTTCTAATTTGAAAACTAAGTGGGATGATGACACCGTAATGGAAATGGAGACTCCAGAGGTCATGCTATTTTAGGGTGTAAGTTAACAGAGTCTGGTTTGGATGTGTTAAATTTGAGATGCCTATGGAACTTCAGTTTGTGTAGTTCCAAGATAAATCTAGAATATGAGTTTCGATAAGGAGACATCTTGAAATAATAAGATTATCAGTTGTAGGGGAGGAATAGAGGTCATGGAGAAAAGAGGAACAAGAAGGGGTGTTTTAAGGAACTCCAACTGATGTGTCAACGGAGGGAAAGGGGTCAATGCAGGAGATAGAGACAACACTGTTAGAGATGTAATTTGATGCATGGTTCTTTTAGACATTGCTAGAGATTACATTTATATTCTCTTTTCATCTCTCATAGAGAATATTTAAATTATGCATACTGTTCTTTTCATTAATTTTTTTAATAAAAAACATTCTAGCAGGCAGATTAGGTGCTTACTTATAAATTTCTAGGAGTCGGTGTCGTGTCCAGCCTTTCCTGAACACATTTGATTACAGAACCCTTAACATCTGATGTTTTGTAGAACGTATTCTGGAAAATATTACACTACATACTTTTAATCTTGTGTTATGTACAGAAGCTAAATTGACAGATTCATTATAATAAAATACTTCTTACCTATTAAAAATGAAACACCAAATTCATCTGTTCTCATAATTCAAATATTCAGCCATTCTTTTAAAGAACTATGACTTTGCAAGGCCCAGCCAATTTTTTATGTAGTGCAGAGTGAGAGTTACGAAGATTTATGCACTTGAACCAAACATGTATGTTTATAGACTAACACCAAGTTTTCTTCTATACGCTTGACTTTTTATTTCTCATTTAATTTTTGCCCAGATTTACCTACATTATTATTATGCAATATTTTATACATATGAAAGATTAGAGGTGATGTATTCATAGTCCATAGAATAATAAACTACCAAGCTTAAGAAATACAATATTATCAATTCAGATCCTTGAATTCCAATCCGGTCCCCCTAGCAGGAGTGATCGTGATTTTAGCTTTTGGATTTATCACTTCATTTTTTTTCAGTATAGTTTTACTACACACGTATGTGTCCGTGAACAAGATGTTATTTGGTTTTGTGAGTTTTTTGGCTTTATGTAAACAGCATTATTTTGTATATGGTTCCTCATTTTTTCATAAAATATTTTGTGAGATTCATCTCTGTTAATGCTTGTGGCTACAGTTCATTCATTTTTTTTACTACCATAGTAAAATCCATTTATGAGTACATAACAATTTACTTATCCATTCTTTTGTCAATGGATATTTGAGATGTTTCCAGTTCTCTTTTTCTTCTTGCAAACGTTACCAATATGAATATTCACACACCTGCACTAGTGTTTCTCCAGGGAAATATCTATGAGTAGAACTGCTAGGTAGAAAGATAAGCAAATGTTCAACTACAAGATAATTCCAAATTGTTTTCCAAGGGGCTGAGATGAATTTATACTCCTATCAATAGCATAGAAGAGCTCTAGCTATTCTTAATCCTCCGTAATACTACATATTTTCAGACCTTAAAATTTTTGCCAATGGTATGTAATTTGGTGTAAATTTGTATTGCCCTGATTACTAATGAGGTTGAGAATATTTTCACATGTTTATCAGCTATTCATATTTCTTCTTTAGTGAAATGCCTGTTCAGATGATTGCTTTTTTTTTTTTTCCCAATGAGTTGTTCTCCTTTTTCTTAATGATTCTTTAGGAATCCTTGATGCTACTCCCATATGTATGTGTTAAAAGTATCTTCTCTCACTGTGGCATATCTTTTTACTTTTTTCCTTAAATCTTTCTAACTTAAAATTAATCAATTAAACTGATGAAATTTTTAAAAATAAAAATCACTACCTTAGTTTATTAATTAGTAACGTTAATAAGAGTAATTACATGTATCAACCTTTTTCTTTACAGTTTGTGTTTTGGGGGCTGTTTTTAAGAAATTCATCCCCAACTGGATATCAAATTTAAGATTCTTTAAAAAGCACATTTCCTTTGCTTGCCTTACAGCTTAAAATCACAAATCCATCATTATATTAACAACTTACAAACAAAATGATTTAGGAGGTCTCAAAATTTCATGCCTTTCCTCCTGTTAGTCCCCTTCCTGGACTCTACATTCACTCATCATCTCTTCCTTGAGGGTGTACGCATGCGCGCGCGCACACACACACACACACACGCACACACACACACACACACGCATGCACCCGCCCATCTTTCCTTTTCTCCCCCACCCCCATGCTCATCTCCAGGCCTGCCTCCCTACGAAAGCAGTCACCAGTGACAACTTGGGTGAACTGACAGCATCAGATTTTCACACTGAAGCTTGTTCCCATGTGCTCGCTTCACACAATCTTTAACCAAGCTGTCTGTGGTTAGGGCTGTCTTTAATTTTCTCCAATTCTTTTTCCTCTTTCTTTCTTCTAAAAATACAATAGCATTGACTTTTATTCATTCATGTTAAGTCCCTTGAAATTATATCTGCTGCATTTAAATACTCATTAATGTAAATGCTGAACAAATCCATTCCAATGGATACTCAATATCCCATAGAGTTAAGTCACTTCAACACAGCCTCATGACAACTCCCACACCAAAATATTATTTTTAAAAGTTTGGCCCACTATTACTCCCATGTTATGTTTTTTTTTTTTTTT
>NW_024423564.1:41333363-41425959 GCF_017311325.1 Ursus maritimus
TTTTTTTTTTTTTTTCAGCAGTCAAGTGTACATGTGACAGCTTTTTTCTCTTTCTAGAAGCCCTATTAACATTCTTCCTTTCTCACGTGATGACCTCATCCCTTACTTGGCAAAGCGATTAGAAACTATTTAAGTCTCTGGGGGTGCCTGGGTGGCTCAGTTGGTTAAGCATCTGCCTTCGGCTCAGGGCCTAGGATTGAGCCCCGCAGGACTCCCTGTTCAGCAGGGAGTCTGTTTCTAGCCCTCCCTCCTCCCCTCCCTATCCTCCTTGCTTATGCTCTTGCTGTCTTTCTTTCTCAAAAGAATAAATAAAAAACTTTAAAAAATAAAAAACAAAAGTCTGAAATTTCTTCCTCCCTGTTTTCCCTGCTCGGTTCCTCTAAACTTTTCTGCATTTATTACGTGTTCTCATTCATTTGGACTGACGAGGGGTATCTCCCACTTCATCAGGGACCCAATTTGGATCCTGCCCATGCCAATTGCTAGTTAGACTTCTTACTGCTCCACCTTTCTCTTTTTCTTCCTTTGTGAGTGATACTGCTCTCATCTCTCCCTCAGCTGGTCCCTTTCAGCACTACTTGGGCTAATGTCCCTATTCCCACTGCATTACTTCCTCATTCTAGGCAGATTGGCTTTGCCCATTCAGTCTACAGGGGATGGACTCCAAACGGTTTTTCTTAGGAGATCTAGGTTTGAATCCTGACTTGGCCACTGACTGGTTGTTCCAAGCTTTGGAAGAAAGACAAGGAATTTGTCTCAGCCACAGTGCCTTTGTAAATGGGAATAATTATCCCTACGTCATGAGGTTGTTGTGAAGATTCAGTACAACATAGTATTTGAAACTAAGCTTCATGCCAGCACACAATAAGAGTTCTCCATGTGTAAATTCTCTTTAAATTTTAATTTCATTGCTTCTTCTTCAATCTCTTCTTTCAACTTTGGAAAAATAAATTCGTATGGCTTCTTGAGCTAATGGTTGAAATCTTTCACCCTATAATGATCTCTTTTAACTAAGACCCAGTGTCCTAATTCTGTTATTTACTTAAAATAACTATACATTTTCCTCAAATTACCTTACTCATTTCATTTTATTCTTACTATTTGTCCAGTTACATTTCAGTGAATACTGGAAAATAAAAGGCAAAGAGAACTAAAATTAGTGAACTTTAATATGCTGTTTTCCTGAAAGAGAACTCTTTTTAGGTGGCATCTTCACCTCAATACATTTGCCCATTTTGTAGATGACCATTTCCTGGAAACTTTCAGTGAAATGGGATTTGGAAAAATACATTAGATAAATGGCTTCTGAAGTAGTGTTCTAATCTAATTATTAAAGCCAATCCATATTCATAAGTTGGGAGCTGAAAAAAAAATTCCTTTGATGCATCTGTTTTATAATAACCCTGACGTTTTAAAATGTATCAGACAGCCATCTACCAGAGACAGCACAGAGCACTTTCGGCACAGTGAGACAGCCACAGAGGCGGAGCAGGCTTCTATACACGATGATGTACTGACTGGTATACGCTCAGACCCAGGACTTTTTTGGAGGGGAAAGGGGCACAGAAAAATGAGCAGGGGTCGTGTCTTATAAGTCCTTATAGGCCTGCCTCTAGCAGAACATATGACTCAGAGTGGGAACTCACAGAAAGAGGAACTGAATAATGACAGCAGGGTTGAAATATGACTTCATTTGAGAGAGGTGAAGGCCATCCCATTTCCAGATTAGTGTACCTTTAAAATAATCTTTGCTCTAAAAAAGATTTTTAATTCTTACCGGTTTTTCCTCTTCCCCCTAGATTAGTTTTCTTTTCTTTTCTTTTTTTTTTAAAGATTTTATTTATTTATTTAACAGAGAGAGAGACAGCCAGCGAGAGAGGGAACACAAGCAGGGGGAGTGGGAGAGGAAGAAGCCGGCTTCCAGCGTAGGAGCCTGATGTGGGGCTCGATCCCAGAACTCCTGGATCACGCCCCGAGCCGAAGGCAGACACTTAACGACTGAGCCACCCAGGCGCCCCCCCCAGATTAGTTTTCTAGCTGTGGAGAATAAACATAGCACATAGAATACCAAATTATGTGTTCTGAAAATTGAGTATTAATGATCATAACCTCATTGATGTTCATCACTCCAAACAATAAAATATGATAGAAAATGAAGTACTTTTCTATAGTTTCTAAGCAACACTCTTGTCACCACAGATACACACACACACACACACACACACACACACACACACACTGGGCTAAATAATAAAGGGAGCGATAAAATAATCAAACAACCCATTTTATCATAATTTCTTGGATATTTCAGGTAATCCATGCTTCTGAATTGAATTATACTTGATTTTTCATATGTGGACATAGCACTCAGCTCCTTTTCACCATAAAATGTTGACTCTACTATAGTTCCTTTACAGTAAGCTCCTACTCCAAAGCTGAAGAAAAACCCCCACAAAACTTACATAAACATTTCAATTATTTTGTGCATAACAGAATAATAAAGGACAACTTATTTTAATGTGAACAGCTAATGAAAAATAAATGAGAATCATTAATGATATTTCTTCTATCAAATTTATGGAAATCAACAACCCTAAAAATATCTGTAAGAAAAGAAGCAATGCAAGAAACCCAGAACCTTGAAAAAAAGAAGTAAATAGTACTAAAAAGGTAGATGACTCTTGAAAAATAAATTTCAATACCCATGTTTCACCCAGTGTTTTTACTTTCCATGAAAAATAGAAATGCAGTGAGAATTACATATACTTAGATTTCACATATTTTTGTCAGAAATTTATCTTTTACATTGGTATAGGAAGGAGTATGTGGTAGGCATTGGTATTATTGAAGAAATGCCCTAGTCAGTCCTCACTGGAGCACTTAGTAAAAAGAATCCTTTCCTTTTGGTTTAACAGAGGCTTCCATTTTTTTTTTTTTAATTTTTTTTATTTTGTGAAACATTTATGGTAGGGATTCACAGGGAGGCTCCATGCTTGTCTATAAAGCACACATGAATCATAAGTATAGACAAGATCAGTAGAAGGATTAGCGGAGGTGTAAAAAAGTATTTTACTTTTTCCCGTCATTGAATACAATGGAGTAGGTACACAAATTTTTTTGAGGGGTGCCTGGGTGGCTCAGTCAGTTAAGCGTTTGCCTTCAGCACAGGTCACGATCCCAGAGTCCTGGGATCGAGTCCTGCATCAGGCTCCTTGCTCCCTCTCTCTCTCCCCCTGCTCGTGCTCTCTCTCTCACTCACTCTTTCTCTCAAATAAATAAATAAAATCTTAAAAAAAAAGTTTTTTTGATCTAACATAGATCGAAATAGGATTAGAATTCATATTTCTTTCCCAAGGCCTCACCATCAGTTTAAATTCTGTGTCTGTAAGCAACATTTTGCAAAACATTTCCACTTGTCAGGCTGACTCCAGTCATTCTTTTGGTACCCTGGGGCAGCTTCTCCTGAAAGCCCTGGGTGCTGTGGGATGGGCAGAAGCGCATGAGTGCATGGGATCCCTGAGCTCCCGGAGTCTGACTGACACCCCGCTCATGGAGTCTCTGCCATCTTGGTTGACAGCGTGCACTTAAACTGAGCCTGGATGACTAACATCAGGGCCTGGTGGAGAGGAGCAGGCCACACAGAGCTGAGAGCGTAAGCAAATGCATTCTTTCAGGAAGGGCTCAGCAGAAAGAACACAGGCCCCTGGGGCTTTAATCCCAGCTCTGATACTTACTAGCAGTGTGAATTTGGGTCCATTACTCAAATCTCTTTAAGTCTCTGTTTCTTCTTTATAAAATGACAATGAAAGTACAGAGGCCCTCTGTTTACTAATAGTTTATGTTTTCAGCAGCTGTTCAGAGGTCCATTTGCTTAAGTCCAAAGGTTCCACTTTTTGAACTTCTTTCAAAATCGTAGTCTAAGCTGATCCTTCAAAGTTTAAAGCCAAGAATATTTTTGCTCCTTCTAATGGGTGTATGTTATTATGGGGTTACCTTTTTTCAAAATAGAGTCCTTCTGCTCAATGCAAATCTGAAGAGAAAGGTAAACAATCTCCCCCAGGCCTTCCCAACACAAAGGGTGCCCACAAGAGTCAAAGGGAGCACTGCGGACTCCGGTGTCTGCACTTCCTCGAGCGGTGCAGAGTCCAACAGTCTATGAACTTACGGAACCATCTACAGCACACAGGGGAATAATTTTACCAGTAGCTGTTTTCCCATGCTTCGTAAGCCATGCCTGACCACTCCCGAGTTCACCTACGTCTGAATCTCAGGACACAAACTCAGATATATAAAGACAAAAATTTCTTAATTTGTGTTTTCGGCTTCCATTCAGTTTTATATGGCAAAAGTCGTGTGTGCGTGTGTGTGTGTGTGCACATGCACACCGGTGTTTGGTCTGGGTGTGACTACAGATTTCCACTAGAGAGGGAAGGAAACTCACGGCTGTTCTCACCAGGACTCAGCACATGGTAAGCAAGCTACTTATATTTATTGAATAAATGAATGTAAGATGACCCGAAGTGAATGATTAGTCAAATTGGAATACCCAGGTTCTCTGCTTCTTCATAAGAGCTGCTTCTTATCCCCAGAATATTCTACATAGGAGTGTCTTTGGCAGGCCTCCTACACTGATCAAATGAGAAAATGAATCAATAGAAAACTGCCCAGCATCTCTTTGCTTTATGCTTTCAGACTCAAACTGAACTATGGATTTTCTTTGCTTTTATTAATGTTTTCTTTGCTTTTATTAAAATCTTTTAGGCTAGTGAGTTTCTCTGAAAACACAGCAGTAAGGAAAAAAAAAGAAATCTTTTAAACCACCTCTTAAACTCAAGAATAATTATAAGCTCACAAGTATAAACATGTTCAATCAAAATTGAATTCAGGTCTAAAGAGACTTGACAGCATCCCATACATCTCTGTGTGTGGAGCTCCAGATTGTGACTGGCCAAGTGTACAATCCATTGAGAGCAACAGTCATCACAAATATTCTGACATGCAAAATACAGGGGGAAAGTTTTATTGTGGCTCAACGGAACTAGACACTCACTTGTTAGCAATCCCTATTTCACTATGTGTGGCTTTGTTTTCTAAAATGAGATGCTAAGCTAAATTATTTAAATTAAAAAAGTGACAGCTGCTGTATAGCTTGTATCAGTCACAATACAAGTACAGATACGTCTGTAGTGAGCTTCTGAGTATTTGGAGTCAGTGTTTGTCCAAGAAGAATTTTTTCAGTTAAGACTAAATAATACTTTGTTTTTTTTTTCCCCCCAGATTTATGCCCCACCCTCCCTTCTTAGAACACTTTTTGAGCAATTACTATGTGCCAAAAATTGTGTTAAAAGCTGAGACGACTTCACATAAACAGGGCATGGTCTCTACCTCAGAGACAGACCGTTTAACCGGAGTGACAGGCATTGAACAAATAATTAAAATTTCATATGATAAGTAAAGTAAAAGTGGATGGATAAGTTTTTAAGGAGGGAGTTATTAATTCTGCTTGAGAGGCAAAAAGGAATCAAAAGCTAAAGCAGGAGGTCCTTGCAGAGTCTTCTGAGTCTTCTAGGCCTCATGTTAATAAGGAAGGCCCACATTTCACGTGTTTACCTGAATTTAAAAAGATAAACTGCAAGTTCCAACGCAGTGGTTCTCAGCTTTGGTTGTGCATTAGAATCACCGGGGGGGCACTTAACAATGGGGATGAGGGGACGACACAGATCAATTCAGAGTCCCGGAGTGAGTCTCAGTGACCGGTATCGTAAATAAATTTGCCCAGGTGACTCAAATTATGTCACTAGGCCTGAGAACTACTTTTCCCTAGTAACCAACTACACGACACCCTCTTTGCCCTAAGCCAAGGGGACCATTATTTTGGGAGAAGGGTAAGAAATGGAGCAGAAGGATATATACATATATCCTTGAAAAGAAACTATAAGAAAAACACAAATCAACCTTGAAAACAAAGAACGAAACTAGAGGTACCACAATCCCAAATTTCAAAATATACTACAAAGCTGTAGTAATCTAAGTAGCATGGTATTGGCACAAAAATAGGCACATAGATCAATGGAATAGAGTAGAGCCCAGAAATAAACCCATACTTTTATGAATCAATTAATCTGTGATAAAGGAGGCAAGAATATACAATAGGAAAAAGACAGTCTTCAACAAATGCTGTTGGGAAAACTGGACAGCTGCATGCAAAAGAATGAAACTGAACTGCTTTCTTATACCATACACAAAAATAAACTCAAAATGGATTAAAGACCTAAATGTGAAACCTGAAGCCATAAAATTCCTAGAAGAAAACACAGGCAATAATTTCCTTAACATTGGCTGTAGAAACATTTTTCTAGATATGTCTCCTGAGGCAAGGGAAACAGAAGCAAAATTAAACTATTGGGACCACACCAAAATGAAACGCTTTTGCACAGTGAAGGAAACCATCAACAACAAAAAAGACAACCCACTGAATGGGAGAAGATTTTGCAAATGATATATCTGATACGGAGTTAATATCCTAAATATATAAAGAACTCACACAACTCAACACACATGAAAAACAAATAATCCCCCAAAAAATGGGCAGAAGACATGAACAGATATTTCTCCAAAGAAGACGTACAGATGGCCAATAGACACATGAAAAGCATCACTAATAATCAGGGAAATGAAAATCAAAACCACAATGAGATAACACTTCACACCTGTCAGAATGGCTAAAATCAACGTAATAAATAACAAGTGTTGGCACAGGGATGTGGAGAAACAGGGACCCTTGTGCACTGTTGGTAGGAATGCCAACTGGTGCAGCCACTGTGGAAGATAGTATGGAGATTCCTCAAAAAATTAAAAATAGAATTACCATATGATCCAGTAATTCCACTATTGGATATTTACCAAAAGAAAACAAAAACACTAATTCGAAAAGATATGTGTGCCCCTATGTTTATGGCAGTATTATATACAGCAGACAGGATATAAAGCAATCCAAGTGTCCATCAAGAGATGAATGGATAAAGAAGATGTGGTATATGTATATAATTGAATATTATTCAGCCATAAAAAAGAATGAAATCTTCAGGCTCTTCTGCTATGAGCCTGCTTCTTCCTCTCCCACTCCCCCTGCTTGTGTTCCCTCTCTCGCTGGCTGTCTCTATCTCTGTCGAATAAATAAATAAAATGTTTAAAAAAAAAAAAGAATGAAATCTTGCCATTTGCAACAACATGGATGGATCTAGAAGGTATAACGCTAAGTGAAATAAGTCAAATACCATATGAAAGACAAATACCATATGATTTCACTCTATATGGAATTTAAGAAATAAAACAAATGAACACAGAAAAAAAGAGACCAACAAAAAAACCAGACTCTTAATATACAGGACAAACTGGTGGTTACCATAGGAGAGGTGGGTGAGGGGATGGATGACAGAGGGGGATGAAATGGAGTGAAGGGGATTAAGAGTACACTTATCATGATGAGCACTGAGTAATATATAGAATTGTTGAATCATGATATTGTACACCTGAAACTAATACCAAAAACAAAAAGACAGAGAAACACAAAGGTTTAAAATCTATAGCTCACTTTTGTACAACTGTAATCAATGTGAAAATCAAATCCAAAGTGACCTAGTATATATAAGTGAGGTTTATTGATAGTTACCGGCTCTTGGGAATTACAAATCAGTATGTGGACCTAAAGGCTTTTACATGCTCAACACTTCGGGGTTATAAGTACTGTACTTGAAATGATTCCTGTCTCGGTCAAGCTATCCTGAGTGGTTTCTGAACATTTTAAGTATGCAATGGATTAAGTACAGAATATATCACCAACTAAAAGTTGTCCTTTTTTTTTAAATTAGGTAATCTGAATAACATATATATCTTAGTTAATAATAAATTGATTTATAGATCTTCGTTCATTAATTATGACAAATGAAAAATACTAACGTGAGACGCTAATAATAAGGGAAACTCGGTGTGGGGTATATGGGAGCTCTCTCTGTACTACATCTTGGCAATCCAGATTGTAAATCTAAAACTTCAAAATTTTAAATGTTTCTTTTTAAAAAGTCTCTCCTTTTTGTTTTTAAAGCTAATATACATTTGATGCTGTCTTTCTCCTTCTGCATGAGAATTTGACCTTCAGTTAACTTTCTAGCTGTCTTCCCTGTAACCTAATAAGATAGAATATTCAACTATGTTACTAGGCCAAATTGCTTATGATAAAAATGACACCTGCTTGATAAATTGCATCTGATCCGGGAGAACTATAAACACCTGATAGGAAGTCATAGCATTATGCTTACTTGAGCTGGGGACTCCTAATTGGCATGACTCTTGCGGGGGTCTTGGAAACTATGCCTATGGCATTGTTATAGGAGACATTGGTTCCTATGAGGTATGAGGCTTTTAAACCATGGTAGCTCTCACACTTGCCTGGCATGGGGCTATTTTCCTTACACTTCAGCTGTCACCTGGATGCCAAGAGCATAGCTTCAGGACAGTTGTGTGGATTCGGCAAGGTGTCCCCAAAGAGGACAATCTGATACTGCCCCACTGGCAGGGTATATTTCTTGTCCTACAGTTAGCTCTGAGTATCCCTATTGCCAAATGTGGCCTATAAGAGACCTATGAGTCTGTTAGAGGAACACTGCCTGATGAATATTGATGACCCATATCATTACCTCCTTGGAGAAGCTATAGACAGATGAGAAATAGTAAATTTTTTTTCATACACCCAGACAATCGTTCATACATCTATTGAATAGTCACACATATCAATTCAAGGAACAGTACTAGTATGCGTGTTTATTTATGCTAATTCTGTGGAATCATAGTTAGTTTAAAGATGATCAAAGAACAGAGGTAAAGGGCCCTAAGGAGCACCCATATCTATCTATCTATCATCTATCTATCATCTATCTATCATCTATCACCTAACTATCTATCATCTATCTACTTACCTTTCTCTCCATCCATCCATCCATCCATTAATCTATTATAATTGAGGATTTCCTTTATGAAAGGACAATATCAGCATGTAGTTAAGAATAACTTATTTAAAGTATAAGTTGATAATGCAGGTTTTCTGAAAAGCTGAAAGTAGTAAGAGTATTAGAAATGTTTGATAATTTCAAAGGTCTTTAAAGTCAAAAAAGATATTGAGGGACAGTATGTTTCTTTCTAAGAGGAGAGCAAAACCTTTAAAGAGTTGGGTAGATGTGGTATGTTCTTTTTTGTTTATCCGTGAATAGTATTGCAAATGGAAATTGTGGGATATCATATTTGTAATACTGACTGATGAGACTGCTAGCTCTCTAATTAAAAACAAAATTAGTTCTGGATGTGTAGAAATAGCTTCATTTTTTTAATAGCTTCGTTTTTATGTTAGTATTTTTTCATTCTCTACATTTGTCAGAAAAATGTATTTATTTGCAGGAGCCACAATTAAAATCAAGTAACTGGATTTCAGCAGCTACTGGAAGTTATCCCCCAACCCATGTTCAGAGCCATGTCCAAAGCCAATCCAGGAGCTCTTTGTGGATGAAATGTGGGGAGAAGGCAGCAGGAGGGTCCCTTCCACTCCAGGTTCTGTGTTGTGCTAATTGTGTGTGAATCTGGGTAATTTTTAGAGATTTCCACAGGTGAGTGGGTATCTTATTCCAGTGAGTAAGTGGCCTCCTTTGTCATCACTGCAATGAACGACCTACGACATCAGCATGATTATTACGTTGTAATAAAACCATTTGTCTGCAGGCCTGTGCTTCCCACTAGACTCTAGTGTGAATACCTTGAGAGCAGAGACTGGGTCCCATTTATCTTTGATTCCCCAACAAGTATCAAAACTCATAGGCATTCAGTGATTAATTATTGGAATGGAAACAAACTTTTGGGAAAGAAGAACTAAGAGTCTCAAAAGGATTCTGAGACATGATTCTAAAACTCTGGACAGAGTCTGGTACATTCTTTACCCGAAAAAGAAAATATAAAAGTAGTTTAGAAAGATGGTTGTTAAAGTATTTTTTTATTCTGCCAAATTCAATTTCTTAAAATTGTGCCCTATTCGGGGTGCCTAGGTGGCTCAGTCGGTTAAGCATCTGACTCTTGATTTTGGCTCAGGTCATGATCTCGGGGTTGTGAGATTAAGCCCTGTGTGGGCTCCTTGCTTAGCATAGAGACTGCTCGAGATTCTCTCCTTCTCTCTCTCTCTCTGCCACCCCCATCCTGCTCTCTCTCTCATAAATAAATAAATAAATAAATAAATAAATAAAATCTTAAAAAAAAAAAAAAGTGCCCTGTTCAAGGCTGCCAGAGCCTTCTGGGTCTCTTTCCTATCTTAGATGGATGTTTATTTCCAAATGTTCACCACACCAAGATTTTGTTATCTAATATGGGCACTAAGAACTCTAGGTAGGTGCTAATAACCTTGTTGCTACTTAGGATACCAAATTAAAAATTAACAAGGCAATCACATAAAATTCCAGTGATACCATCACAATTAGCTCTGCAAAACAATACAGTTGTTTACAGAATTTTCCTTTGCTTCTATACTGCATTTGGTCTGATAAGCACTTGCCAACAAAGACATCATACTAATTACAATTTGTTACACAAAGGGCAAGAAAACTGATAAATGATTCATTGATTATTTTTTTTCAGAAATAATTCTTCCATTCTTGTCCTTAGGTTACATTTGGGTAATAAATGGAGGCTTTAAGTGCTTTCCCAAGGAGTTATTTCGAAGAAATCCTGTTGACAGTTTTAATTCTTAGCAACTTAGCAAATATGAGTGGATACCCACTAAAAAAAAAAAAAAAAGGACAAAATACACAAAAAAATATTTTGTATTCTTTGTGTGAGGAAATAAATGGTTCTTTTAAAAGTAGATTTGTTCTATAAAATGTTCTTTTGCGTCTCTGTAAGATTCTTCAATCCCCAACATTCCGTGTAATGTAGGGTGTGACTTTCTTTCTTCTGTATCTCTAGATGGGTGTCCACCAGGGCAAGATGTCGCTTAGCATTCATCTCAGTTTTCCTATCCTGGAAAGGTCAACAGAAGATAGCTACCACGTGCAAGGACAATGGCTGGGCAGTAGCATGATTTGGGGCAAAGGGGGGATGTGTCCTAGCTCACAAACTCTTCAGTGACCAGGAAGGAGTGTGCAGGAGGTCTGAGATGAAGAAGGGTGGAGGGTGAACACTGCAAGAGTCAGGAGACCCCAATGTTCTCTTTGACACCTTCTTCCCTAAGTGATTCAGTAGATTTTTGTTTGTTTTTGTTTTTTTAAAGTTAGCTCTAGGGGTACCTGGTTGGCTCAGTCATCAAGTGTCTGCCTTCAGCTCAGGTTATGATCCCAGCGTTCTGGGATCAAGCACCGCATCGGGCTCCCTGCTCAGCAGGAAGCCTGCTTCTCCCTCTCCCACTCCCCCTGCTTGTGTTCCCTCCCTCGCTGCCTCTCTGTCAAACAAATAAATAAAATATTTAATAAATAAATAAATGAATAAATAAAGTTAGCTCTACGCCCTTTTTGGGGCTTGAACTCAAGACCTTGAGATCAAGAGTTGCATGCTCTACTGATTGAGCCAGCAAAGTGCCCCCGCTAAGTGAGTGTGGGAACGAGTGAATAAATAAGTTCATGGTCTCCAAATCTGTACAAGAGGCCCAGGGCTCTTTACATCTGGACACTTCCCCTAAGTGTATACGATGCTCCTCATCTATAACATGCCCCAAACCAACCTTTGTATGTTTTCTCAACCCACTTCCCATTTCTCTATCCCCATCTCAATTAATGGTGTCAGTGGCCATGTAGACCAGAAACATCTCCTGCCGTCCTTGTCACTGTTCTCCCTTAAGTCCACACGTGATTGCTGGATTTTACTTGATAATATTTCTCAGATTCTCTACGCGCTTCATCTTCATTCACTTGGGACCTCCTCATCTCTGTCCTAGGTCTCTAAGCCTTAGTCTTTTCTGCCGCTCACCCGTCTCCTAAACTGCTGCCACAGTGATTCTTCTATAATGAAAGGATGATTATGTCATTCCCCTTGCTAAAAATACTTCAGTTGCTTCCCACCATCTAGACCAGTGAATAAAATCTAGGATTCTTGATCTCGTCTTAAAAAACTTCACTATTTTACCTCTGTTTACACTTCTGGCCGTGTATCTGAAGTTGACTATCTAGTTGCATAGTGTATTTGAACCATTCGGAATAACTTGTAGAACTCCTTGCTGTGCCATTTGTAAACTAAACTTATCTATTATTTAGATACTAGGTTCCAGGCACTTTTCTAGGTCCTGGGGATATAGAGGCAGAGTCTTTACACATGCTTTTCTGGAATGCCCATCCTAGGCTTCCTTGGAAATTCTGCTCATGCACCACCCCCTCTGTGGAGATGTCACTGACTCATCCAGGCAGAGGCAGCCAGGCCATTTCTTGCCATCAGAATTTATTGACCAAACTCACACAGCTCTGATATGGCATATTATAAATACGTGCTTTGGTATCTCTTTTCCTCACTTAACTCTAGGATTGAGGTCTTTGAAGTCAGAGGCTGTGCCTCATTCATCTCTGTATCCTTAGTGTTTAGGGTAGGGCTGGCAAGGAAGAGATGGCTGGTAAGCGTTTTCTGAATGAATGACAGCATGTGCCCATCCTATGTGCCCAGAAGAAATGTACTTCATGCACACTGGCCCTACAGTCTGCAAAATATATGCATGCCACCAGAGGACCCACATACACACCTACTGTCAAAGGAATTCCCCAAATGTCTGCATCAAAATGAAGCTGTTTTGTTGAAAAATAAAATAAACATAACCAGAGGGAAGGTTGACAATGGTTGTCTCAGTGTGGTCGGCTTCCAAAGAGAACCTGAGCACGTGTTCTCTCTGCCTGGAATGTCTACCCCCACTCCCGCCCCTCCCCCACACACTGCCCAGTTCACTTGTAAGAATCCTTCATATCTCAAACTCATTTGCATTTCTTCAGAAAACCTTCCTTGATTCTCCCCTCTCCCAGATTAAGTGAAGTCTTCCTGTCATATATTCTTATAGCATCAAATATCTTCTTTTGGGTAGCTCTTATCTACATATAATTATACTTATTTGTGTAATTATTTGATTAATTTCTATTTCCCCTTCCAAACCATAAATTCAACAAGGACTCCATGTCTGCTATGTAGGAGATGCTCAAAACGTACTTATTGAATAATGAACAAACAAATGATCTACTTTAATCCTCATAATAATTATCGAAGGCAAACACCATTATCATCAGAGAAAACAGAACACTGAGTAGAGTTGAAGAACCTGCCCAAGGTCATAGGGTCAGGGCTGAAACCCTGGGGCCGTGACTGGATATCTGCATACTGGTTTCCTGTATCACAGAGAACTAATCTGGAGCTATTTTAAAACTTTAAATAAGTGAGCTCAGCTTTATTATTCACTGTTGAATGACTAAGAAAATTATTAATTTTAAACATGAGTTAAAAAAATGTGAGTGGATCCGCAGAGGGTTTGTCTTTTTTGATCTCTCAGCTCTGATCGGAAATAAGTCAGCATTAACAGTGTTAGTGAAATCTGCACCAAGAAGATCCGTGTGGATGCCTGGAGTCTGACAATAGGAAAGGCAAGCCTATTTTCTCCTCTAATATATGGTTCTTGCATAATTCCCAGTGTGGGTTTGAAATAATTAAAAAAGCAATCTGATATTTGCAATTTAGTGAAACATATCTGACAACTGGGTATTGAAGAATTTATTGTTGTGTTATTTCATAGCCTTTTAAAAATCCTAATCCTATTTCCTTGACAGAATGGATATATTCTTCCCTGTTAAAAGACACCGAAAGTAATGGCAGATAAAATGTGGCCACATTAAGCAGTTCCGCAGGACCTCAGGAAAGTATGGGTCTTGATTACAGAGTTCTACGAACCCTAGGTAACAGGGAGGAGAAAGAAGTACATCTTGAGTACAGATGTACCACATGGGTACAGCTTAGCCACACTGAACACATTTTCCAAGGCCACTTGCTGATCCTGCTCTTAGCTGCCATCGGACTCCGCTGGAGACGACTAAAATACATTCCCGGTTTGCAGGGTACTGAACCCAGTGAAAGGGACGGTGACAGTGACTACACGATGGATTATAAGAATAGAACTGCAACCCACCTTCTGCCCCTCAGAGAGAAAACAGGGACCATGGTTGCCTCCTCCTTCCCAAATTTGGTGTGGACAAAAAGCTACACGTGCAAAGAGGCGCCGGTCATCAAGGAAGATTTGGTTTCTGACTCACTAAGTATCTAAATGTCCAGTGTATCTGTTTCTTTAGTGGGATCTTGCTATTTTCAAAGCTAATTGAAGCCATCCTTAAAAACAAGCCAGTTTTTCGATTCCCCTTATTTCAGATGTGTTCTCAGTACTACTCAAGCAGCCATGCAGTTAGGACTAGCGCTCCAAGGGTCAGCTCCCCAACTTGACATGTTGCATCATGTTAATGCTGGATTTCAGACACGAATTATTTTAATGGCCCATTTCATAAACTACTGTCTGAATTCTTACAAAAAATTAGCAAATTTTATACTCTAACCACTTAATAAAATCTCTTTCCAGGTTTCTTATTCAGGAGATAGTGAAAAACAGGTCAGGGCACATTTGTCCTGTGGACCATGCAAATTCCTTTATATCAGGGCAATGGGCAGGCTTTCTGGTGAGTAGAAATGGACTATAAGGGCAAAGGGAAAATTTAGTTCAGAGCTGTTTTCCTCACCTGGAAAAGTGCAGAATTCTTGCAAACTACCGTAGAAGTACTCGACTGTCACGTGAAATAGTTTAGCTCTAATGAAAAATCCCTAGAATAACAAACAGGGAGATATTTGCAAATGGCATGAAATATTAGAGACCAACGCAGTGCTTTGCTCTGATGGAATGCTTTGGTGCATTATTCATGCATTTTTGTTTTTATTCAGAGCTGTGTAGACATATATCTGCTTAAATACATTAACTTTCCTATTCTAACTGAGTCATTGGCAGAAGTAGGTTCATATCACCATGTGTAGCATTATCAATCAGAGTCTAGACAAGAAACAGAAACTACTCTGCATTCTTCACGTAGAGAAAAATTAATATTGGAATGGTGACCTGGATGATGGAAGACCTAAAAAGCCAATCAGGGGAAGAGGAGGCATCCCAAAGACAGGTAGCAGCAAGAAGCAACTACCCCTGGGAAGTGAGTATTTCCAGAAACCAGCACAATCAGCCTGGAACAAGTACTATTGGAATTCTGCAGAAAAAGGGGCCATTGGGGGAAGAAGCATCCATTGGGAATGGAGCCAGTGGAGACACAGTTTCTGCCAGAAATGTCCCCGAAAGGCAGAGGGAGAAATTCCTTGACTTGATAAGAAATACTGGCTTTCTCCTTCCTCCTACCCTCCAGTCTTCTGCCAGGACCCCTGGCTGGCCAAAGCTACCCAGAAGCTGATTGTCAAGGGAGCCCGAAAAATGGTGTTTCCTGTGATGAACAGTAGAGCGGGGAAGGGAGGACATGGACCAAAGGACAAACAGGCAAATGGCCCCCCAGCATTCCATCCATGGCAGATACCAAGTACAGTCCTTTTGCGCTATAAGTTTGCAATTCAGTTAACTTTTTTCTGTTCCTTATATGTCTTAGTGACTTTTATTGACCTATCCCTTGTGTCCTGTGTAACACAGAGATGCAGGAGTTTGCTGTGGTAGATAAGCAGAGATCAGGAGGGATGTGCCAAGGGTGGAGACAGGTGGGGAAGGCATTGCACCTTTTGTTCGGATGTGGCTTCGTTAAAGAAAATCTCAATGGAATTGTTTTAAAAGTATATTTCTTTTGACAAACTCTACATTTAAAAAAAAGTATTCATGACTATTGAGCCTTTACTGGGTCCATCATTCATTTTTAGAATGGGTTTAGGGGCACACAGGGTACAAAGAGACTGGGCTCTAGGCTGAAATCTGTTCTAACAAAGAGCAGAATATCTCTGGGTAAAAAAGGGAAAAGGAGCAAAGTGTAATTCTACGCATCCATCATCCTGGCTTCCTACCTCTGTCCCCTCTCGGCATACCCTAGGCTTGCAGGAGCACAGTGCCCCCGGTACCCTCCTCTTGCTCCCGGAGGCAGGGGTGGGGCCTCACCAGCAGAAGCCAGTGGTTTATGCTGCCACAACCAGCAGTGGGATCTGTCTGCACCTCCTGCCAATCCCAGCCTCCAGGCTTTGCTGCCCACATGCCATTTCTCTTGTCCCACTAGAACTTATTAGACCTGCATCTCACTGCCCTAGGGCCACACTGTCTTTATAACTTCCATTTATCAAGAGCCCATTATGTGTCTGGAATTGGACTAGACACTTTGCCCGGATTATTTCATGTAATCCTCATGGCATCTCCCAATTTACAGATGAAAACACAAATGTACAGATTAAGTAATTTTCCCGGGGTTGCCCAACCAGTAAGTCATAGCAGTGGGATCTGAACCAGCTCAAGCACAGGCTTTATTTACTGCCTCAGACAGCCCAGGGCCATACTGTTTCTCATTTATACCAGACTGGCAGCTTCTAGACAACTTTGCCCCCTTTTTTTTAAAAAAATATTTTATTTATTTATTTGAGAGAGAGAGAGAGAGTGCACAGGGGAAGGAGCAGAGGAGGAGGGAGAAGGACAAGTAGACTCCGCACTTGGACAAGTAGAGCACTGAGCCCGACAAGGGGCTTGATCTCATGACCCAGAGATCCTGACCTGAGCCATCATCAAGAGTCAGAGGCTGAAGCTCAACTGACTGAGCCACCCAGGCGCCCCTAGAGGACTCTGCCCCTTAGACAGCACCTTACAGCCACAGTTAGAGTTCTGCACACACACAGGAGTTGAGGGGAACCGGATGGACAGTCATGCCTTCCCCGACACCCCGTTGGCCAGTGACGGTGTGCGCACTCACGGTGTGCTAACCAGAACCCGTGCAATATGTCCTCCCAGCCCAGGGGACTTCCACTTAGCCTTCCCTCTCGCAGAGTGAGCTGGTGTCAGGTAATCAAACACATTTCTTTCCTTGTCTATTCTCATTTAGGGGGCTGTATGTACTTCCTACTACTTCTTTTGTACCACTTATCAAGACTAATATAAAATCATTCTAATAATAATCCACCCAAAGTGGCTTTCATATCTGGTGCCTGCTGGAGTATAACAGAAGTCTTTTCATTTCAGTTTTAAAGCATTGCTTCATCCAACCAACTGATGCACATTCTACCCTAAAGGTTATGGATCAGCAGCTAAATGCAGAAATTCTATTAGTTTTCAGACCTGGGGTTTACGCCACTCATTAAAAAAAAAAAATCAAAATCCTGTACAGGAATAGGGAAAGTACCATGGACAGATTCATTTTTAAAAGCATGCACTCACCTATTACACAAGGGCCAAGAAGGCAGTCGTTTCTGTATTACCAAGTAGATACTTTTTATTCCTGTTCACTGACTTTGACCAAGACAGTAAATAACACTCAGAGAATAGGTACATTTTGAGGAAATATTAGAACACTGATTAATGTAACATTAAGAAATGTAAAGTCCCTTGCATAAAGAGAGAGAAAAATTAAAACGTGTTTGGTTCTTAATGAAACTGCACCAGGCTTATATAAATCTAAATTCCTTACCTTAACCTGAGCTTAAAATAATGGGCTAACCTGACAGAGCTTTACAAATCCTGGCAATGAACATTATCATTTATTACCAGAATGAGTGATAATAGGAGGAGCAGGGAGATAGCACATGTCGGGAAATGTCCAAAGAGTTTAGCAAGACAATACTTCTTTTTCACAATACAAAGATAAAACAGTCATAAAATTGAGAGTTCGTTTCATTCACTTGGAAGAGAAGGGCAGGTGGGTGTTCTCGTTAAACAGATTGCAGCCCTCTCCTATAGGAGTGTAAAGGAGAATGAGCAAACACGAGAGGTAATATTCACTCCACGGAGCAAGAAGGTACGTGGATTTAAAGTCCATCACAGTAATTAAATTTCAGTGTTGACACAGTACATCTCAACATTCAGAGTCCTAAATATAGTTTATACAGTGCCTGTGAGCAAAATGCAATGCACATGACTATTTACCTCTGCAGTGCTGATTCTCCTGCCACATGCTCAGAAAAGAAGGGTTGAGATTAGGACAGATCAGAACAGAGTCCACAGAATTTGATGATAATCATTTCAAATAGTTGAAATGATCTTGTGGCCTTATCTGAGGCAGTGGTTTTCTAAACATTTTTGGCTGCAAAACCCTTTGTACAAATGAAATGTAATTAGAAGCTAAATATTTGAAATAGATTGAAGTGGAAGTCAGTTGATTTATGGGGGGGGGGTGTTCCAGACCCCTGACTGCTCAGTGCTATAGCAGACTGAGACACACAACCTAAAACCACTATTTAACCCATAAATAAGTAAAATAAAAATCCATTTGGGATTTCTTTGATATTAAGGTACTGCAGTGATTTTAAGATACTGAGTGATGGTAGGGAGCTATGTATTTCAAAGGGAGGGCTTATGGAGCAGTTGGTTATGATAGGGAAGAAGCAATAAGATTAGGAAAAGGATGTTATTTTCTTTCTGCCACTCTCCAGGAAGATACCACCTTCTTTCATATTATTCCCAAGCCTTTGACCGTGGCCCTGGTCCTGGCATCGGCCTGTACTCACTCTGCATAAACTTCTATCGCTAGTCTGTCCAGCTCTGCCCTCAGAGATGGTGTCTGCATTTGGGCTCGCCCTGTGCTGAAAGTGGCTGGGACTGCAAGGTGCTGCTCTTCCTTTTATGCCTAACATGTTTTCCTACCATTAGCTCACATTTCCTCAAGTATACTCACTAGTTTGTCAGTCAGTGTCAGTTAAGCACGCTATGGTAACAAATAACCCCACATCCTCGGTGACTTATAAGAATCTATTTCTTGCCGGTATCACATTACCATAATGGGTTGGCTAGATGTCTTCTTCACTCTGGGACCTAGGCTAATGGAACTCTCATATTTAGGACACGGCTGGCCTTGTGACAGAAAAAAAGGCCATATGGCAGTATACTCCACAAGTGTTCTGGAAACCTTCTGTTGGAAGTGGCACACATCACTGTTGCTCAAATGCCACTGGCCCAAGTAAGTCAATTGTCCAAGTTTGATATCAAAGGAGGGAGGGCTGTATCATCTTTCCATAGGGATGTATGCCCATAGGGAAGGGCCCATTAAGGGAGTGGCAATATTTTTGACAATCTACTACAACCAGTTAATTGTTACGGCTGACTGCCTACCCCTGCCACATCCCCCCAGCCATTGAGAAAGCTCAAGGATCTTGCTTTATTTCTTTTGTCACATAATTTCAATGGTGGCTATCATATTTTTCTGGAGTTGCTATGACCCATGGCAATTTCCACTAAAAGATAGGAGACTTTCTTGTATGTTCCTCTTTTAGAGCTTGTTCTTCCTATTAGGATTGCCCACGAAATAATTTCATGCCTGAGGCTGCTGCTAGCTTTTAAGATATTTGGAAAGCAGAGATACCTAACATGTCCTGAACAAAAGGACTGCTCTGTCTCAGTGTTGCTGACTCTCGTGGGAGGATGTTTTTTATGGGATCTTATAATTGTGAAATTATAGCTTTAAAAAGATTTTAGTACACATTAAGAGTGACAGACCTGATTTGCATCGAGAGGAATTGGACTTTGCATTATAAATGCTCATTAGTGGATTCATGGATTGACTGACCCATAACATATTCATTCATTCACTTGTTCAGCATCTACTGTGAACCAAGCAAGCACTGTGGGAGGGATAGCTGACATCATAAACGGCACATTCAACATCTCTGATACAATCCCAGCTGCTACACTGATCCCAGCTCAACTGTTTACTGAATAGAAGAATATACTGAATACCTAGATTCTATAATCTCTCCATACTAAGATGGGGAGAACATAAGTTAATACCTCCAGATTTGTTATGAAGACTTCCTGAGATGGTGAAAAGCACTTAATTGTTCCTGGAGCATAGCAAGTGCCCAATAAAAGTTAGTCACATGCCTCATCATGACCATGACCAGATTAAATGCTAGAAGGGAGATGAGGAAGAGAATCTGGCTTTGCAGAATTTCATCTGAAGAAGATCTGGAGGTCTTCACTGAAGAGGCTTACTATGAGTCAACCGTGTAATGCAGCTGTTTTAAAAAGCTAAATTCAACTCAAGTAATAGATGAAAAATGTAGTATTATAGCAAAGTTAATTCTATTTCAGTGTCTCCTGATCAAAACTCACCTAAAATATAGGAATATGCTTTTTGGTGTGGGGCATACGTTTCCAAAAATGGAATACTAGCTGTTTCTGCATCACATGGGGTCCTAAGAACACAGTGCCTATAAAGGTGAGTTCTTGGCATTATACGCTGGCAAGCACTTTCATTTTTGTTAAATCACTAGAAGTCATGACACGCTCTAGTTTTAGTTTCTTCTAGGAATTTTTCAGACAACTGTTGGTCAATCTCACAGAGATGCTTTATAATGCCCTTCAGAATGTCATAAGGACTTACACCAATCCCTAATGTCCTGCTGATCTTTACCATCTGTTACCTTGACCTTTTCATCAAAGGTTCCTTAAGCTACTGGAAGCCCTGCATGTTAACACCCGGTATGATACTCTTCCTGTGTTTCTTTGTCTCAATCTCAGCACTACCACTTGCATACATTTTGTCTGCCATTATGGTTTGAAGTGGTTCACCAGAACACAAAAATATATGCCAAAAAGAGAGGCTCCTGAGCGGTATATCACACACGTTGCTGAACACTTTCAACTCAGTATGGTGCAGTGGAGTGTTCACTGGTTGAGAATATTTGTCATATGGGGCACAAATGTTTGCTGCCTGAAAGCATAGAGAACAGTCTACCACACTAGCTCTTACTGGCTCAGAATATGCCATCACTTCAAGGATCCATGCTCTAATGACTTGCTCTATAAATGCATATATTTTGCCTTTGGGAAATTATTTCATAAGCAAATCATATTGTAATGACCCAGCCAACAAGGGGCAGTATTAAGCAGAACATGTATTCAAATTTAGCTTCACCGTAAGAGGGATAGGGATAAACTTTGCTTAGAAGACATTCAGGTAATGAGGGACATAGGAAACTTCATTCCTAGAACAACTAGGGATGTGAGCCTCCAACAGAAAACACGATTTACTTGAAAGCTATTTTCACACAAAAAGGGAAGCTGACTTGCCCTGTTTGGTTCCCAGGGGTGGAAGAAGGACCAAAGACTGGAAATTATAAGAAAGTATATATTTGTCCAGCTTGAGAAAAGATTTTCTACTATTTAATGCTGTCCAAAAAAGGAATAGTTTGTATTCTGTGATAATGAGGTCCACATCACTAGAGGCAATAAACTTGGATGACCATTTGTTAGGGACACTATATGGGATTCATGCATTGGGTAGTGTGGTGGTTTTTAAATACTGTCCACAAATTGAAGTTTGACAAATTGACATTTCTTCCACAGAGAGGCAGAGTCTTTGTCCCCTCTCCTTGAACATGGGTGGGCTCAGAATTGCTTTAATTAATTAAAGATGGTAGAAGTGACACTATGTACCTTCCAAAGCTGGGTCATAAAAATCTAGACAATGCCTCCCTTGTGTTCTTTGAATGCTCACTTTTGAGATGCCCGCATTCAGAACCTAGCCACCATGCCCTGAAAAATCCAAGCGATGCAGAAAGACACATGTGGGAAGAAAAATTCCAATTAAATTTAAACTTTCATTTCTATTATATCATATGAAAAATTAGAAATAAATTAAGTTCAACGAAAATGTAATATTCTACTTGACAATGGCACCATCACTCAACTATATGTCAGACAGTCAACATATTAAACATTCTCTTTTAGCGTCTTGTGACATACTCTGATTTAGGGAGCCTGGTCAAGTTGGTTAATATTTGTATTATATTATTTAGTTCTGACTTATTAATTAGCCCTCTTAAAATGGATAAGAGGCTTAAAGAGATTCCTGCAAAGAAACCACAGACTGACAAAAAATACAATGCAAACACAGGCACATAACAAGAAATGGGCAGTTGATACTTCCTTGCTCCTAAGTCAAGTTTCTAGCCAGCCTCAGTGCAAAAATGCACACTGTGACCATCTGATGAGAACTAACTGAGCAGTTCAGAAATTATTCAGGAGACTATGAAATACAGATTCACATCCACTGTATTACTGACCCTCACCTTAAGAGTTGTGCCTTGTATGCATATTTATAAATACAAATCAGTGATTGAAAATATGAAATTATCAATGTTCAAGTATCTTTGACCCACAAAATGTCAATTTCATGTGGTTCAACCGAACTTATTGAGGTCACATGCTCAAAAATGATTTACCTTTGAGTAAGTGCAATAAAAAACTATTTGTAGACTCCTGATTTAAGGGTAAGACATGAGGCAAGCATGGGCTTGGTAAGTGCACAGGAAACTGTTTCCCATTGCTCTCCAACTCTATCTATCTCTTGTGTATGTGAGCACTGACATGTGACATGTTACAAAGTTATTGCTTTCTTTGTCTGGGGGATAAATAATTTTATTATAACACATGGACTCTTTCCAGTTAGAGTGGCTCTTAGCACCCGGATATATTGTGAAGCACTGACTTGAATGACAATGATTATTCTTTGCCTGACTCCATTCTGCAATGATCTAGCTAGAAAATCAACATTCCTTAGGAAGAAACAAGGCTTTAAAAAGAATGATCTTTATGGGAGCTGGTGGTTATAGAGAATTTTACTGCCAATAAAAAGAAGATGAGGATTACTTGTTCCTTTGAGGCCGTGAGGTAATTAAAAAACAATATTTAGTGGCTTTTAGAACACCTATTTCCATGAAATCTCGGCACTAAACAATTCAGGGAAATCAGAATAGATAAATCACCTAAACAGATCAGAAGAAATGGATAAAGCAACCATAATTCTGTGCTACCTCCACCCCCTTCAGATTCACTAAATTATTTCAACCTCTTGGCACAAAATCCCATAACACTACAAGGCATGTGTCTTGCTTTGGTGCTTGTCAAAATTAGTGTCTGAAAAACGGCACAGGGAATGCTTTTCCGCACAGGGACAGCTTCCTGTTGAAGCCCTCCTCCCAAATGGCTCAGGAAACCCACTCTCGCCCTGTTCATGCAGTATCAACTCTCTCTTACCAGCATATTGTGCTGTTTCACATCATGACAGCAACAACTGGACTTGTGCTGGAAGTAAAAGGATAAGGTAGATTGTTTTTTTCATTTGCTCATTCAGTCACTGATTCATTCAACAAGTATTCCAGTGGCTACCACATGACAGACAGGGATGGAGGAGACACAGAAGAACACAGCAATTTGCAGTCTGGGGCTGAGAGACCACCCAAAAATTAGAATTCCAAACACCAGGCAAATTTGGTTTCCTAAGATAACATAAAAATGTGAGAAGAATAAGACATGTTGTTGAAAACTAATGTGTTCTGGCACTTTCGTGTATCTCAATAATTTACATTTAAAAACCAGCTCCTTGAGAAACTATCCCAGTTAAAACCTTGTGACAGGACACCTAGAATATGCAAGAGACAGCAAGGTTTGGCTGAGTAAAAGGGAGCAGTCCATTTCCAAAGTCTCTGAAAAACACTACTGCAAACAGAGTTAAGAGTGGACATGAACGTATCAACTTCACCGGGGCGCCTGGGGTGGCTCAGTCAGTTGGGTGTCTGACCCCTGATTTCGGCTCGGGTCATGATCACAGGGTCGTGAGATGGAGCCCTGCATCAGGTTCCATGCTCAGTAGGGAGTCTGCTTGGGATTCTCTCTTTCTCCCTCCCTCTGTTCCTGCTCTCTCTCTCTCAAACTCCAAAATAAATAAATAAATCTTTTAAAAAAATTAGCCAAATTTAAGAGGCTCCTACAGGCCAAAGATGAAATGATTTCTGAGTATCCATAAGGATAATAACAATAAGGGACTGAAATACTTCAATAAATTTTTAATTCCTGTGTCCATCACGATATTAAGAAAATTACTGAGTACTTATGAAGAATGCCAGGGAACTAAGATATTATTTTGAAAACTAGAAAGAATTCACCCTTCCTTTTCTACACTAATGGTACCACTGTTAACCAAAGAGTAAATGATGCAAATGTTTGAATTATAGAAATATTACATCTAATAAACGAAGAATGCATGAGAACATAAGAATATCAATGTTTCATAATCTCTAATGAATTCTTGGATCTAAGTATTGAACACCAACATCTCTATAAAACAGAAACTAGATATTATGTGCTCTCTACTAAGTAGATGGTACCAGACATGTAGTTGTCTTATGAAAAAAATAAAATATGAATGTGATCAAATCTGTAGATCCAACTACTAATTATAGGAAATAAGAGGACCAAAGAACACATTAAACTTCACTAGGAGGATGCAATCAGCAAAAGGTAGACTGTGAGAAGCTATGGGGCAAACAGCCAAGTATCTTCAACAAGTGAACTGCAAGGAAAAGAAGAGGAAGGGAATATATATATGAATATATATTTATTTATTTAAAGATTTATGTATTTATTTTAGAGAGCGAGCAAGAGAGCAGGAGGGGAGGCACAGAGGGAGAGGGAGAGAATCCTCAAGCAGACTCCCCACTGAGCGCAGCGCCTGACCCAGGGCTCATTCCCACCGCCCTGAGATCATGACCTGAGCTGAAATCAAGAGTCTGCCGCCCAACCAACTGAGCCACCCAGGTGCCCCTGAGTACCCATATAGTTTTTAAAGTATTAAAGACGTATTAATCAGTTGGAATACTTGGACTTCATTTAAATCTTGATTTTTAAAAAAAATCGAAGCATTTATGACACTTATGAGACAAACGGAGACGTCAACACTAACTAGATATTTGATGATACGAAGAAGTATGGTGAGTTTTTAAATGTGATATTGGTATTCTGGCCATATTTTAAAACTGGGTTTTAAAAAAAATTTTTAGAAGTATGTACTGAAGTATTTAGAAAATGAAATAATATAAATAATATGATTTTGAATTTGCCTCAAAATAATACACGGGATGGGTTGGGGAGATGTGGCTAATAGTGGAGATAGGGCAGGGTAGACCAACGAGTTGGTGTTTGTTGGGGCTGGTGATGAATAAGTGTCGATGTTCATTATACTATCTTGCTCATATTTCTGTATTTTCAAATTCCCCACAATAAAAAGCAAAAAGAAAAGAAAAAATTAGTAGATACATAAACTTGTATACCCAGAGACCAGAAAGAACTAGCGAATTTAAGCTGTTTCAGATTTTCCAGTCAAGTTACTATACATCTAATGGTTTGGTTTTCCCAGATCCAAAGCTATCTCCACATGGAAGGATGTGAATACATGAAAATATGATAGAAAAAAAAATAGGAACTCTCTGGTGCATTTGAATAGAATATACGTATGTCTCCATCCACATGGATATGTGCGTGCAGGGATGTAGCCTCGTCAGATGCTTCTTTTTTAATATTCTGCTTGACACTGCTTTTAGCCTTGCCGGAGAAGGTTAAGATCAGGCTGAAAACAAATAAACCAATATTTCAATTAGTACAAAATCATATTTCAGATTATGTGCCAGCAAAATGACCTTGGTGGCATGGCTAAGTAGTGTGTACCAAGTGTGTCCATGTGAACGAGCGTGCAGATGTGCCCTGAAGATGAAGGGAATCCTCCACCAGCACATGGCTGTGTCTAGCTCGCCTTCAGCCTGGAGACAATGCACTAGACCTAGGAATTCATACTTCAGAGTGGCTCCACCTTTCCTGGGGCTCATCTTTAAAACTGAATCCATACAGAATCTTCTCCAATCCAACAAATCAGGTGATACTTTTCATATCACAGGTCAAAGCATCCATCTTAATACTACACTGTCAAATGCTAGCACAAGGAAATGAAAACAAAATAACACCAGCAAACGGATAAAAACCTCCCAAACTCCTGGAAAGTAACAGAGTTTAGATTATTATATAATGGCCTCTTGCGTCTGATTGCTTACCAAAACTAGTTGTTTACCCAACATAGAAACCCTTAAGGGCCCCTGCATTATTAGAGCAAATTAGCATGTTTCAAGAAAGTAGTGGATTATTGCAGATGAAAGCGTTTTACCAACAGGGGTTTTATGGTTGGCAAATGTGATTATATATCCATTAGCATCTGCAAGCCAAACAAACATGTGCCACGTACCTCCCGGAAACACCTCGATGTGGAGATTCTAATTTCCACCATTTCAAAAGAACAAAAGAGTTTTTATCCAGGCGTAGCCAAAGATAATTTTAAAAGACTGAGTAGTAAACTAGGGCAAATTATTTCTGTAACTTAAACAATTATCATCTTCCCATCTGCTATCTAAGGATAAATGGCAAAAAGAAGCATCTGTCATTTTTTGAAACGTGGCAAATGTTGACCATCTACTTAATTAGTCTACTGCGCTCACTCACTGAACATATTGAAATTTTATAGAAGAGAAACTTGGGGAAAGTGGTAAATAATCTCTTTCTCCATCTAAACAGAATAAGGTCAGCAGAGATGCCTTCCCAGAACCGCTTGCTGAATACAATTCTGTGGAACTCCTTCATTGTCCTGAAGTACGCTTGCTGTTGTCACGCCCACTAATGGCAGCACTGTGCACGCGGGGGATGAGAGGACGCATCTTGAGGCTTTGAGGGTGTTGGCGCTAAACATTCCCCACTTTATTTTTGACAGAGACTCCTGTGCTTGTAATGAACTTTAAACAACAGCTGGAGGAAGACATGCCCAGTGTTCAAGGTCTGTGGGAAATGAATGCTTTTATGACATGATTTATACATGATATTATATCTATGAAATTTTAATGCTTTAATTTTGGCCCACATGGCATGAATTAGTGAGCCAAGATACTATCAGGCCCTATTTTCACAAGAGCAATTTCCACTCAAAGATTAAGAGGCCCTTTCTCTTACTAAAGGTTACCTTCCCAGCAGAAGGACACAGTGGTGATGGAGCCTAGCATGACCTTTTCTACAAACCAGCTCCTTTGAGGAACCGTGAAGCACTCCATTCCACAGCCTTCTCATCAAAATCAGAGTAATAGGAAGAAGAACAAGTTTGGCTTGAATAAGATTCAATGAGGACAAATTAGGTAAAACAAAACAGATCAGAAGAGGGAAAACCTTTAAAATATTTACATACCACAATTTCCCCACCTTTTTTGGGGGGGGGTTGCCATCGCATCTGAATAATTAAGGATCAAGTCAACAAAGGAAAAGAACTTTGCATAAAACCACAATTTTAATCTTTGAACTGCAGAAATAGAAATTTGTTTTGTTTTGCTTTCTTTTTTCCTTCCTTTCTTCCTTTCTTGGGGGCGGGGGTGGCGGTGGCTGCACGGGCACCTCTGTACTAGACACTGAGGCAGCGGGGAAGAACGGGAATGGCAGTGCTGGTTTTGGTCTCACAGGCTAGGTAGGGAGGGGAAAGGAACCATCGCGGAACAATCTGTCAAAGTGGATGATTACGTGAAATATGTCACAGACTCTAAATAGTTCAGGGAGAAGGGAAACTAAGGACAGCTACAGTGATCAGGGAAAAGCTCCCCGAAGAACAGATGGAGAGTTAGGGTTTGAATGCGACGTGGAAAAGGCCAGAATTTTGATACCTATGGGGAGAGGAGACACTCTTCCCAGGCAGGAGAGCCTACTAGAGCAGTATTGGAGCTTCTAGCCTCCAGATAATGTGTGTGTATGACTGCTTCAGAAGAATATACATTACATATATAAAAATTTTACATATGTGTTATTTTATATATCTACAGAAAGAGAGAGAGAGACTGAAGGGAATTAGTTACACATGCACATCTACTCCTTCAGCTATGGGAATGCTCTCGTTCCTTGAGACTACTGTGGAAATGGTTCATCAGGATCCTTACAGCTCATCCCTCTGGCATGCCTTCTAACATGTCATTGTATATTCCAGAGTTATTATACAACTTTTATGAAACTAAGTCTACAAGACAGGCTCTAAGGTGTGACGGATGCCTCTTTTGTAAGCCAGAGAAATTTGCACAGCCTGTGTCTCGGGAGACTAATATTTCAGCTCTTCGTGGGGTGTTATTACCTGTTCGTGTCTGGCTTCCACAACACTAGACTGCCAAAATTCCTTGGTCTAACTGCAGCAAGGGAAAAGCTATCATCATTATGGATTGGGAGCAAACAATTAACTTTGCAGGAAGCAATTCAAATGAGAGCCAAATTTCTTTTTGGACATTCTGTGATATCAAAACTTTGGTTTATTAGAAGATACAAAAACACTTCATTTTCCATAGTGTCTATGGGTTGCATTAAGTTTTATCCCTTGGCCTTTCCTTGTGTTGCTTTAAGAATAAATGCACCATCATGAAGAGAAACATTCATTGCCAAATACCTAATAATCCTGTTCTCCACTGCATCTGACAGTCTCTAGGGGAGACATTCTTTGAGCAGAGTTGCCTAAGGTTTCCCTAGCTGGCCCTGACTACACTGGCCAGCTGTTCCCTGTTTAGAGAAACCATCCTCCCCCACCCCAACCTTCTGTTCCCTGTCTCAGACTAACGATGATATATGGGGTGCTGTGTTCCTCCTAATTATGAAAATTGCTTTCCATTGGTTCCAAGATTTTTATTTGGTATCTTCTTAGAATCTTGGCTAGCCTCTGCGCCTTGGAGTCCTTAAGTAAAATTAGATCTTGGAGCCCCCCATATGGGGTCTGACATACAGCTTTTCATCAGGAGCTCTTATTTTAAAAAGGAAAGCTAAGGCTCCAAAGAGAAGATGCTAGTTACTTACCGGGTAGTTCATCATACCCCCAAGGCTGGGCCTGCATGCCTGAAGAAAAGTTCCCAGACCCTGGTGCATGAATGCCATCACCGGTGAACACGCATGAATGCCACCACTGGTGAACATGCATGAATGCCATCACCGGTGAACACATCATTGCTCACTTCCTCTTCCTGGTAGATTTTCATCAGTATGCTGCTCCTTCATGATTCTTTACCTGTGTTTGTGAGGGCTCCACCATCCCCTAACTCCCCAAGTCAGAACCCGAGAGTTACTCTGGATGTTTTATGCACTCCCATTTTTAGTTACCATCAAACCTCCCTCCTCAATATCTTCCAACCCAGTCCACTCCAATCCACCCACACTCGACTACTGTATTTTAGGGTCTCATGATTCCTCACTGGAATTATATAGAAAATAGGCAACAATCCATGCTTGGTCCCATTTGTCCTCCTTGTTATTTCTATTTCATTGTTTCTACACACTGTAGTCTCTGGATGATTGCTCTGAAGTACAAATCTGCTCTTATTATCATCCCCTTCCTTCAAACCCTTCAGTGGCTCTCCATTACTGTCAGATGATGTACAAACCTTTTGTCAATGATGCCTGCAATGTCCTACCCCTTCTTCTTTTAAATAACATGGATTTGTCCTCGGGAACTCATCTCTGAAATAACCTGTTGACTTGTATGACTCCATGAGCTTCTTCAGGGATTGGGAGGATGCTCTGTCTGCTGGGTCTATGAAATCTCAGCACAATGGGAGTGTCTGACATGGCCCGGGTTCTCAATATATGTTTAGTGAAAGAAGCAATGATGCAATTAATGAATAGCCTATTCTCCTCCTGACTGGCCACAAAGGGCATTAGAGGATATGAGTAGTTTTTAGGTGCTACTGGAAATCACAAGATGGAGAGAAAACTCAATTATTTCATTTTTACAATGAAACTGTTAGTGTGTTTGCAGTGTGTTGGAAAAGAACCTAGGAATGATTATCATTCCTTTGGTAACTACAGTGAATTTCCATTTCCTCTGCATATAAAGATAAACTTTTGTATGGCTCAAACCAAGACATTTCATCACTGGCTTCTCCATGACAGCATAGTCTGCATGTCAGAGTCTCTTCTCAGCTACAAAAATAGGTATTTGGGCTGCTGCAAACTGCCATTCCAAGTTCAGAGTTTCCATTAAAATGACAGCTTTTCAGCTACCCTTGCCCAAAGAAGAGCCCAGATGGAGCTTAGAAGATCAACTTCTTTGCCTTAGCATACAGCTTGAGGCAGGCCACACAAGGATCAGTGAGGCAGGAAGGGGCCACCTTTCCAACTAGCTCAGTCAGATGAAATCAGCCCTGCTGACAAAGGAGTGATAGATGTCAAAGCCAGATCACCTCATCCCTAGTCCTTCCATTCACCACTGGAGTTTCCTTATCCATTCTATTAGCTTCTTCACTGGTTTTAAGAAAGAGAGTTTAGTAGTTTAGAAGTTTCAGGGTCTCCCTGGCTGGTTGACCTTGGAGGCTTGGGAAAGAAATAGGCTCATGCCTCAATTCCATTGCCTGAGACACTTTCTGCGACTTGCACATTACTTTCAACAGAAGAAACCACAGGTCATAAGGAAGACATTTTAAAAACTGGAGCTACTGCCCGGCAGCATGGGCTGCCTCAAGAAGGAGAGAGCTCCCGTTGCCTGGAGGTTTTAAAAAGAGGCTGATAATTAATGTTTCATATGCTGGGGAGAGGATTCAGCCATGGGGAACAGGAGTATAGAGTAGGTAGGAACAGAGAGGGCAGACCATGTAATATTCAAGTCTCTTCTATCTCTGAGAGTCTATGAGCCTAATAGATTTGTCTCAACTGATGATAAATTCTATCCATGTGCAGACTTAAATAATTTCAAAAGGCTGTAAAATATCATCTAGAAATAAGACTGATAAGACTTTCTCATTTTTTAAGTAATCCACTATTTTAGACACACAGATTAGATAAAAATTCCTGATCATGAATTTAACACATCATCACTCAAAACTGTGCCAGATACCAAATCCTATAAATGCTTATTTAGAACAGTTTGGCTACAAATTATTTATTGGATTTTAAAGTTTTGCACTGGGTATTTCTACCCTTTCCTTTCCTTTTTTCATTATTATGACCCTTACAAAGGCATTTTTGCATTAATTATAGTATTCTTAGTACCTAACACAGTAATTGGTACATAGTAGGTGTTCAATTAATACTTTTTGAATGGCGACTATTTTCCTACTGACAAGATTGGACAAAAAGGATAAAGGTATTTTTTTCTAGTGTGAATATTTTCATTGGATCCTTCTCTATGGCTCCCCCACCACCCACTCCTACCCAGAATAGCTCTAAGTACTCAAAGAACATGATGAGACCACTCATTACTTCCTAGAACTGTAAGACCAGATGATAAACACAAAATGTTAACAGTAATTATATCTTGATAGACAAATTATTAAATGTGCTTATTTTTTTCTTTATGCTTTTTCATTTTTCATGATTTTTCTAAAATGAACTTTTATTACTTTTATTATTTTTGTATGATACAAAAATAAAAGGAGAGAGAAAAGGAGTAAGATGCCACCTTGACCATACCTTCATACAAATCTGGCCAACATCTCTACAAACATGGAGTCAAGAGGATGTTTTTTCTTTTCCTCCATGTAGATGAAGCACAAGCAGTGTGATTAGGCTACACAGTCACACGAAGATCTGGGTAGAGAACAACTGGGTAGAGCCCTGGATCAGGGCAGGGTCCAATCTTGAGTTGCTCCCTACTGTGCAATTCACATGTACAGCACTGTTTCTTTGAATATAAGGACACTGCCTCTGGATGTTTAAGATATACGTGATTTTGATGCTAACTGCTTACCAATCAACAACAGGATTTGTAACGTGGAAGGAGGCAGGTGACACAATGATCTGTCAGAGGGTTCATACCGCCTTTGACGTTTCAACAAGAAACTAGACGCTTGTGAGAGGAGCCTAAGGACAGTTTCACTCATAAAGGCCGGTATTCATTTTTAAAAAGTGCTTGTAAGAATCATCAGTTGCTTGGCATGCTCCCTGAATGAGAGTTGGCCAAGTGACTTCTAAGGTTTGCTCAGCATTGGCTTGAGCCCGAGGTCCAACTAAAACAATGAAGCCTATTTTCCTGTGACTCCTATGGCAACGCATTTCTAATCTAGCCACATTGATCACTGAGCAAAGATTATCCATTTCAACAAAACTTAGTTAACTTTCTGGGCTACGGTCTGAGATCAGCAAAGCTTCTCTTAACTGATAAGACAAGCAATTTCATTTTCTTCTCTAGTGAATTTAAGGTACTAAGTCACTACCTAGAAGTGTTCAAAATGGTATCTTCTTGTCTCTTTGCCAAGCTGTAAGACTAACAATACTTTTGACAAGCTGAAAAATTCCTTAGCTGCCTGCTGTTTCTGCAACAAATTTCCTTCATCAACTAATTCACTAATTTGGGCCTTCTTGAGGACTCAGCTAATTTGTAAGAACAGGTGGCTCATTCCATAAGTGTTCAATAAAGATTCACACATGATTACACATACAGCATTGCCTTAAAAACAAATGAAGAAATGTGTGTATTTATGGAGAAGCTAAAGAGACAGACAAGAGATTCTTCAGTAGCTAATGGTGTGCATCTGGTGATCTGGTAAAATTATTTCAAAAACTGATGGGGGAAGGAAATGGAGGCCAGTGACATAAGGATATAAAGTCCTTGTCACATAGACAATTAACTATTCTTGGGAAACCACCAAGAGATAATGGATATGAGAACAAACAAAAACTAGTAATTATAGTCTCACTTTTATTTTTTTTCTTTGTTCTTATGTTTACCTGGATTTGTGTTCATTCATTCATACAGACCATATTTTCTGAGCACTTAATAGTACTTTCTGTGTGTCAGGCACTGTTTCAGTCAACCAAAGTCACCTAATCTCTTTTGTTATAAAAAGAGATGGCTAAATGGTTAGGAAAATATCTTAAGCCTGTTTAAAAAGTAAATGAGATGCTGAGATATTACTGGAATAGGTAAGAAAAAATAGTTCATATAAAAAATTGCAAAGCCAACCAACCAACAAGAAGAAAAAGAAAAGAACTACAGCAACAATTCTGGCTGACGTTTTCGTTGACTTAAGGATGATTTTCCAATGAGAAAGATAGAACTTTTTTAACAAAAAATGCCTAACATATGAGAAAAATAGAGGATACAAAGTGATGTTATTACGTATTTTGATTTTGATTAAAAGGCAATAATTTCTACTAAAAGAGTTACTCCAAGAGAACAGAGAAACTTTCCCCTCTTTTTTGTTTGTAAGAGAATTAAGAAAACCCACATGGATGTTGCATAAATCATTCCCTTACAAACCATCAGAACCAAATAGTACAAGGTACAGTGAGTGCCACAATGGTTTTGAATTAACACATACATAATAGGATGACAATGAATTCAGTCCCTCTCTACATGCGGTAAATAAAGAGAATCAAGTCACTCAGGCAAAGTAGGCCTTTCCTTCCTTTTTACAATTCTAGCTTCCTTTTCTATTTATCTAGGAAAAAGGAATGTTTGCATTTATAAGATAGTAAATACTTCTAGTCTTCTGAAGGTTTAAAATACAGGTTAATGGAGGTGAAGAATTCAACACAGTTCCATATAAAAAACATGATTTTCAAACAATGAGTCACAAACACTACATCAAAAACTAATGATGTACTGTATGGTGACATAACATAATAAAAAAAAACCCCACAAAAAAAACCCCACATGATTTTCTAAAAGAAAGATGATCTGGTAGATCTACGACCCCTGATAAAATCATGGCTTTGAATAGTCTCCAACTGGTATAAGGATTACTGGCCTTAATAAATGTGGAAGTTAAAATCCATCTTTTAAAAATAGATGGATACAGAGGTAGTCCACATTTTTTGGTTCAAGGGATCAAGAGGGGCTCAGTCATTTATTCACTTTCATTAATTTGTTCATTTAGTCTATAAACCTTTACTGAACATTTAATAAAAGCTACATATCTTGATAAGCTCTAGGCATATGAAGGCAAATAGAACATTACCATTAACACAGTCAAGTTTAGTAAGTGCTAAGAGAAAGGCATGTAAACTAGGGAGGGGGGTCTAAACCAAATTTCCCAGTAGAGGTGATGATGGACCTAAGGTCTGAAGAGTAAGTAGAGGATAGCTACAAGAAGGGGGCTGGGATACAGAAAGGTATCACAGGGTGAAGTGGAGACAAAAGTTATAAAAACAAACAAGCAACAACAAACAGAAAACAAAATAATCCATAACGTACTATGAAAATAAAAGTAGTTTGGTGTAGCTGTAGAGATGGGAGGAAGCCAAGGAAGTAGGAGATAAATTCAGGATGAGTTCAAGAAAAGTCTCATCTGCTAAACTAGTGTCTAGAAACAGTGGGTGTGCAACAAGAAGAAAGGATGAGGAAGAGTGGAGATAACTTAAGGGTTTGGGGCACCATATGTAGACCAATATACATATTATGCGAGCATATTAGGTATATTATTTAGGAGAAGAGAGAGAGAGAGAAAGGGGCAAAAAGATTATTCAAAGAAATCATGGCTGAAAACTCTCCAAAGCTGGGGAAGTAAGCAGATGTCCAGATCCAGAAATCTCAAAGGATCCCCAAAAAGATGAACCCAAAGAAATCCACACCAAGACACATTATAATCAAATTGTCAATTGTCAAAGACAAAGAGATACTTTTGAAAACAGGAAGAGAAAAGTGACTTGTCTCAGGGGAACCCCCATGAGATTATCAGCAGACTTTTCAGTGAAACCTTGCATGCTAGAAGGTTCAGGGTAATATAGTCAAAGTGCTGAAATTAGTCTTCTGAGCAAGAATACTATTCCTGGCAAAACTGTCCTTCAAAAATAAAGGAGATATAAAGACTTTCCTAGACAAAAGGCTGAGGGAGTTCATCACTACTAGACCTGCCTGATAAGAAATGTGGAAGGGAGTTCTTTATTGAAACAAAAGGATCTTAAACAGCAACATGATAGTATAAGAAAATATGAAACTCATCAGTAAAGGTAAGTATATAAATAAATACAAAATATCATATTACTATAACAATGGTGGATAAACCACTTTTCTTTCTGGTTTGTATTTATCTTAACATTTTTAATCTAGTGTTCAGTCATACATCTAATTTTGCATTTCCCACATTTCTTTTTTTTAAGTTTTAATTCCATTATAGTTAACATACAGTGTTTCATTAGTTTCAGGTATATAATATAGCAATTCCACAATCCTATATATGACTCAGTGCTCATGGTAAGTGGGCTCTTAATCTCCTTCACCTATTTCACCCATCCCCCCCCCTTTCCTCACCTCTGGTGATCATCAGTTTGTTCACTATAGTTAAGGGAAATCGCTTTTAATTCTACTATAAAAGATAAAAGACAAAAGTGTTAAAAATAACTAAGTAAAATTGTATTTATGGACATGCAATGTAAATAGATGTCAAATGTGATATCTCTAATACATAATGTGTAGAGGTAAAGGTGTAGAGTTCTTGGATGCAAGTGAAGTTAAGTTATTATCAGCTTAAAATAGATTGTTATAACCATAGATATTTTATGTAAACCCCATGCTAACCATAAAGAAAATACCTGTAGAAGGTACACAATATAAATAGTGGGTATAATGATTAGTTTTATGTGTTATTTTGAATGGGCTAAGTAATGTCTACTTACCTGGTTAAATACTATTTTTGGGTGTGTCTCTGAGTGTGTTTCTGGAAGAGGCTAGCATTTCAGTTGGTGGACTGAGTAACCTAGATGACCCTACTCAATGTGGAAGGGCACCATCCAATCCACTGAGGGTTTGAATAGAACAAAAAGGCAGAGGAAGTTTGAATTCACTCTCTACCTGACTGTTTGAGCTGGGGCATCAATCTTTCTTCAGAGCTCCTGGTTCATAGGACTTTGAACTACACCACCGCTGTCCTTCAGCTTGCCGATGGCATATTGTGAGACTTTTCAGCCTCCATGATTGTGTGATCCAACATCTTATGACCTATCAGTCCTACTTCTCTGCAGAACCCTAACTAATACAGTAGGAAACCATAAAGAGATTTTAATCAGGGGCGTGATACGACTGGATTTGCATTTTGGAGGAGGTCACACCAGAAGTACAGATAGTAGTATTTCAGAAGAAATTTTAATAATTCAGTGAAAAGATTCCAATTAAAAGGCAGCAGGGGGTAACTGGACTTATTGTGGGGATCACTTTGTAATGTATAAAAGTATTGAATCATTATGATGTGCACCTGACACTAATAGGCTATTGTATGTCAATTAACTTCAGCAAAAATACTTTAAAAAAGAAAAAAAAGCAGGGGGAATGGGGAGAAGTACAGATATGACATAGAATAAATAATATTCAGTGTAAAATTGAATGTGGAAGATGAGAAGCCTTGCCCATCACTAAGGATATCCGTCATTTTTGCCCATCTTAGGGAAAAGAAACCAAGGAGAAGTTTTGGGAGAAAAGAAAATGTGTTCCAGTTTCAGGTAGTTCGAGTTTTAGTTGCCTACAAATGTACTGAAGTACAGACATCTAACAGATAACTGATATTTGATTCTGGATCTCAACAGGCATAGGCTGAGACTGTGAACATTTAAATGCTATCTGAAGCTACAGAGATGAATGAGGTCACCTAAGAATTACACATAGAGTGAAAGGGAAATAACCAAGAAAAAGATCCTGGGGACAATGATATTTCTGGATTAAGAAAAGGAAAATCCAAAGAAGGAGATTAAAGAGGAACAGAGTGATGTCCCACAAGGCAGGAGAAGAGAGAATTTTGTTAAAGGGAAATGAGTCAAATGCCCCAGAAAGATAGATAAAAACAAAGAAAACGTCCATGCACTTTTGCAACATAGGCTGTCATTGGTAAGTTTATTGGTATGGTAGTGTGAAAACCCAGCTGCGTGAGTTAGAGAAGTAGATGAAAGTTTAGGGACAAAGACATTGAGAGTACACACCACTTCGAAGTAGCCTACATGAAGGATAGAAGAGTTTATCATAGTAAAGACAGCAGAGTATGGGACTGAAAAAACGAAAAGTAAGAAAAATGGAATTAAGTATTTTCATAGGCTGCATGGAGAAACATCAACAGTACAGAGAACTCATTGAATGTATGGAAGTAAGAAGCAAGGAAGCGAAGAAGGAAGGGAGGGAGGAAAGATGGAAGTAAGGAAAGAAAGAATGGAGGTGGACGGGAGGGAAGGAAGTAAGGAGGTTGGGAGGAAGCCAAACAAGGACTGTCTAAGGGCAGAGGATCCAAAGCATAGGTGAAGAATTGCCCATTACTATGCCTACATTTTTTAAAAAAATTATTTATGTGACAGAGAGAGAGAGAGTGAGAGCACAAGGAGCGGGAGGGGCCGAGGGAGAAGCAGGCTCCCTGCTGAGCAAGAAGCCCGATTCAGGGCTCAATCCCAGGACCCTGGGATCATGACCCAAGCCTAAGGCAGCCGCCTAGCCAACCGAGCCACCCAGGCGCCCTTATACATACATTTTTAATGGTATTTCATAAAGGTTTTATATATTTTATAAAGATATTTTTATTAACATATTCCATAAAGTTGGAATAAATCTATCAATATATTCCATAAAGTTCATATTGGTTTCAGAGGGACATTATTAGCTCAACCAATATGAGTGCACACTACTCAGAAATGGCTGAATTAACTGTCTACCTTAGATCTAAGTCTTCCACAATTTAGGGCATGGCCCAGCCCTTCTTTAACTTTGCTGCTCAGTTACAGAAAATGGACTGAGTTCACAATCTAGCATCAGACAGAAAGTGACTGGTGATTCAAGCCACCTAGACCTGGATGAAACACTAAGTCACTTGATTCTTGAAGAGAAAAGTAGATGGAAGAAACTGATTTCTTTAATTTTATGAACATCAAGTCCAAGAACATAGAAGTTTCATAGCTGAAAAAAACCTCTGATGTTAATAGCACTAGTGATAAAATATGGGTCTAATCAAAATGACTCAGTATTGAACAGTGAGCCCTGCAGCACCCAATTACTTAGTGCTGTTTCTGGTGAGAAGTATGATATTTGGGGCTACAAGCTAACCTGCAGCCATGAATAATACACAGGGTGAGAAGTAGGAGGAGGCTCTCTACATGCTGTCTTGCATGATTTTTATTGTAGTCCCATTAGGAGAGTAATTATTTGGGAGTGTTTTTTCAAGCAATCAGGTTTTCACATCCAGACTGCACTTCTCCTAAAGTTGACTTGCTAATAAAGTTGCATTTGCAACCCATATTAACATGATTTTATTTTGAACATGTCATTTTGATTTGCCTAGGAGTCTTGTTTTGATTTGCATGGGCTAATTTTGCAGCAGAACAAACACAGAATTTTCTGTAGTTGTCTTAACTCACGCAAGGTTAATCTGGCAGCCCCTGTACTGGGTTAAATAAGTGACTTATCGTGTTCCTATTAATTTGTTTTTGCCAGGCTGAAATCCATTTTCAGTCTGGAATACTTCTTCCTCCTTGCGTGTACTGAACTTGTTTTGTATCAATAAGACAAAATATGTCTTGGAAGGAAAACGTAGTATTTTTTAAACTATTATTTCTTGTTATATTGTTTTGGTTGCCTTCACTTCAGACAAGTGTACATTTGGGCAGCAGAGACAGTAGTATATGGCTCTTCATTCATTTCCCTAGAGGATAGTTTATCAACAGCTGAAAAAGGGGTTATTTTATTCTGGAAAACGCACAGCAGATCCTTTGACAAGCAGTACTCATCAAGGTCCGTTCAGAATGCCTGGGTGCCTCCACAGCCAACCCCTGGAGCACTTTCACCCACTTATTCTTCTCAATTTCCCTCTAGGTTTCTAGCTACAAGAAGAACAAAATAAATTAAATTAACAAAATCCATTTGGAAAATGCATCTTTTGTGATGGGTTCCAGGAAATGCTTAGTGCAGGCGTGAATACTACTAGCATTTCCTCTCACACCCAAGATGGTTTTGCTGTGATCCATGAGCAGAGACACTCTTGGCAAACCTGGGATTTGAGGCGAGGGCTCATTAATGCACCTGCACACTAAGTAATGTATGGTGTGTCAGTATTTCCACTATGCCTTTCCATCGCTTCCTCTCCACAGTGTAGGAGCTCCGTCTGCTATTGTTTGGTTGGGTAAAAACTGCTGGTGTGGGTGGGGAATGGTTCGCGTTGAAGGAGGTGTTAATCCATGCACTGGTTCAATGCAGTCAGCTCCTGTAGAGATTCCAAATTACAAAGCGACTGCACAGGGTTTATAGACAACTCTCATGCTGGGATAGAGATGGTCTGCAAAGACAGCGTCAGGAAGAAAGTACACACACGATACAGAAGCGGGCCTGGGCACAAACCTTCCATACGGATCTGCAGATAGGCTTTGATGTATTAAAACAACGTGAAATGGTTAACATAAATCAGTTCAATTATGGAAGGAAATGCACGAGTGTCCTGGAATGACGACCCAACTACAGTTGGAAGGGCAAGGTTTGAAGCATGCCTCCCGTGTACTTGTTGTCTGATCTTGGGCAAGCCACTGAACCTCTCTGAGCTTTACAAGCAAGGGGTGATAACACCTGCTTCATGGGGCAGCTTACAGGATGGAATAACATAATTGATCAGCAACTTCCCAAGGCCCACAGTAAGCTACTTGGGAGTTCTGCTGTGCACTGGGGATACAGGATAATAAGATGTGATTCCTGTCTTGAGTTTAAAGTGTTTTCTTCCTTGCTTTGATTTCTAAAGACTCCTCTCCCATTGCCAAAAGACCTCAAGGCAGCAACAATCTTATTTCTTTTTTTTTTTTTTTAAAGATTTTATTTATTTATTCGACAGAGATAGAGACAGCCAGCGAGAGAGGGAACACAAGCAGGGGGAGTGGGAGAGGAAGAAGCAGGCTCATAGCAGAAGAGCCTGATGTGAGGCTCGATCCCAGAACGCCGGGATCACGCCCTGAGCCAAAGGCAGACGCTTAACCGCTGTGCCACCCAGGCGCCCCAACAATCTTATTTCTATCATACAGATGCAACTACCAAGGCACCGAGGTATGTAATTATTTGCTTAGATCAAATGAAACATACTCAACAGAGAGTCTTTGGTCCTGATAACACAACTGCCGATTGCAAGCTTAGGAAGGCAGGTCTTCCTTTATTACGTTCCACAGCTGATTACAAATTGACACACCCAGCCCAGACAGACTGAAGGATTATCAAGGTAAATAACTGAAATGCACCCAGAAAAGAACAGTAGGTTCTTGGGACCACAACATAGGGATCCACAAGAGATAGGACCAATTGATTTGATTTGGACTGTTCGAAGGACATCTTTGAAATATCAAAGGAATTAAAAATTAAAACTGCAATATTATTAACGACCTTCACATTTGGATATTATTGCATCTGGTGGAGTGACTGCCTGGTGGTGCAGCTTTACTATGTTTTACTGTGTAAAGGGAAAGAAAAAAATGACATTTTATCACATTGTTTTGCTAGTTTTAGTACATCATTGGAAACAATCTTTCATTTTGCTTCGGTTTTTCTAGTAAATGTCGTAAGTAAATAACCATTGGTACTGCCCCTGTTTCTTTGATTATTGTTCTCTTGTTAGTACCTTACTTTGCCAGTCATATCAAAAGTAAGGGCATGATTGCTCCCATAAATATGCATAATTATAGAGCCTACGCCAGCTTGCATAGTGTATTAAACCTGAAATTGAAATTCCAATCAGATGTGTTATGGTACTGTGAAACATCAAAACCAAGAATAAGAGGGTCTCACCGCTTTAAAAACATATTTAATTTGATCCAGGCATCCCTTGAAAACAGTACAAAAATATCTCTTTTGTTTTCCACATATATAATAGGGAAATATTCAGATCCTTTCCCTCTCTTTCTCTCTCTCCCTCCTTCCTTTCCTCCCTAGCCCCCTCCCACCCACCTTCCCTGTCTTTATTCCTTTTTTTCCCTTTCTTTCATCCCGCATTTATTGACAGTAGGGTCGCCAACAGTCTGGGATTTCCTGGGGCAGAGTGGATTCCAAGGATGTGACATTTTCTGCTAAACCTGAGAAATTTCTAAGCAACCTGGGATGAGTCGGTCGCTGTAATTTAGAGTATACTTTGTGCCTGGGGTTCCTTTAGGTGCTGGGATTTCAGTAAGAAATAAAGCAGATCCCGTCTCATGTAGTATACTTTCCACTGAAGAGAGACAGAAAATGAATTCTTTTTTTTTTTTTAAGATTTTATTTATTTATGTGACAGAGAGACAGCCAGTGAGAAAGGGAACACAGCAGGGGGAGTGGGAGAGGAAGAAGCAGGATCCCAGCGAAGGAGCCCGATGTGGGACTCGATCCCAAAACGCCGGGATCACGCCCTGAGCCGAAGGCAGACGCTTAATGACTGTGCTACCCAGGCGCCCCAGAAAATGAATTCTGACAATGGAAGTAAGTGCTAAGAAGAAGAATCAAACAGGAGAAGAGGCAGATAGTGATGTGTAAGGCAAGGAGAGGACTTCAGTCAGGGTGGTCCAACAACCTTTCTGATGAGTTGACATTTCAGCAGGGTGTGAAGGAAATGAGGGGATGAGCCACAGGGCATCCCAGGGAGGAGTGCTCTAGTAATTGGGAAGGCCCTATCGCAGGAGTGTTCCCAAGGGTTGGAGGCACAGCAAGGAGGCCAGTGTGGCTGGAATGGGGTGAGAGGAGGCAGGTGGAAGGACATGTAGGACCTGCTGTGACATTGTAAAGAATAAGAACTTTTACTCTGAGTAATGAGAAGCCACTGGAGGGTTATTTGGGTTTATAAGAAAGGTTCTGGTTTTTGTGTAGAAAATAAGATATAGGGAGAGAGGGTAGATGTAGGAAGACTAGTACGGAAGTTCTTGCCATGGTCCTTCTATTGTTGGGATGTCTTAAGTATGAATTGCTCTTTACCTTCTAGTTGTTAAGCAAGGCCCCTTTGAAAGTCACTATATCAAACCATGTCTGAGATATATAGATATAGATATATAGATATAGATAGATATAGATAGATACCCACATGTATATAGCAGGTCACTATTTTGGAGTAGAATCTGGGAGAGCCTTGCTGGTTGGAATGGCACCTGCCATTCACTATTACCTAACGTCTACTATCCAAAGAAGTCATATTTGTTAACCAAATATAAATATGAACTTACCTGACTAGTTTCTAAGTATATCAGAGTACCAAACTGTCACTTAGAACAGTAACTGAAATAAAACAAAAATACAGCACTGCTCAAAACAGAAATACTTACAAAAGAAAATCTGAAAAAAGACCTCTTAATAGTCTTATGGTAGAGGTAATAATTTTGAATTATGTTAACGTGCTTTTTCTTTCTGCAGTCTTTTGTGCACGTCCCCATAGTGTTCCAGAGGCATCCATTTGCCCCAGGGAGGATTAGGATTATTAGGGTAGGATTGCAAAGGTAAAGGGAGAGTTGATACACGGCTTTGGATATCCAGATCTTTGGCACAGGCAGCAAGACAATCGTTTTGAACAACTGGTTCTGCTGAAAATGAAAAGGATTTTCTAAAATCTGTTAGCTTCAATTAACACATCAAGAACCAGGCCTGAAGCACAAATCAGGCATAGTTGTGCTCTTTCTATTACTTCAGCTGAGCTGTGAGGTCTATCGTTTCAGGAAGAAGGAGATGACTTAGAAGCTCATCTAACAAAAGTAAGAGAAAATGGGACATGGGGGGTAATGGGGGAGTTTCCTCCTTCTCTGTGGAATTCCTCTGTGGGAAGAAACAGGGAGAGAGGTAGGGGAAGCCAGAGGGAAGATAGGTGTCCTGATGTCTCTTGATATGGAGGGGGTGGTGTGGTTGTGCTCTGGGAGGAGACGGTGGTGGTGGCCCCACAGAGTGAAATGGCCTGTGTTTAGCTCTCCAGAGTCTTGCTCAACTCAAGCTTCATCCTGCATTCTGGAAGACAGCAGGAGGAGGATGGCATTAGCTTTAAAAGGGGGCGTGCTCCCAGCTGGAGTCATTTTGTTCCCAGCATGGCAAATCCCCATAAAGTTTACCCAATAAGAGCCCAGAAAAAAACAGGTGTCATGAATGGGATCAGAGGGGCCCTCTGCACTTGGATACGAACACCAAGGGACACCTCCCACCCCTACTCCCTCTACCCAGACATCATCTTTGGGAACAGAAAGGGGGAGGTGGAAAATTCTAAAAAGTTCAAGCATTTTCCTGGAAATGAGTATTTAAATGGAAAGAAAAAAAACAGAACTACCAAACTGAATTTTCCCTACTGCCCAGGAGGAAGATTAGAAGACTGAAGAGTAGATCAGTTTCAGAAAAATAAAGAAGCAGGGCTCCTGAGTGGTGCAGTCGTTAAGCATCTGCCTTCGGCTCAGGGCGTGATCCCAGCGTTCTGGGATCGAGCCCCACATCAGGCTCCTCTGCTATGAGCCTGCTTCTTCCTCTCCTACTCCTCCTGCTTGTGTTCCCTCTCTCGCTGGCTGTCTCTGTCAAATAAATAAATAAAATCTTAAAAAAAAAAACTGCTAAAAAAAAAGAAAAATAAAGAAGCATCATTAAAAAAAAAAAGATTCGGCATTTATTTTGCATATTTGAACTTGGTGTGTTACTGTTTGATCTTACCAGTTTTGTATCACTAGTGGATCTACCACTAGTTTGGCATTTAATCCAAATCTGGCCTTGTGCTATGAAGGTTGAGGCCATTTGCTATGATATTATTATTACTATTAACTTTAAAGACTTTATTTTTATGTAATGTCTACACCCAACGTGGGGCTGGAACTTACAACCCTGAGATCAAGAGTGCATGCTCTACTGACTGAGCCAGCCAGGTGCCCCTGCTGTGGTATTATTTTGAATCAAGTACTTTTGGATCCAAGTGGCATGAGGCCTAAAGCCTACATGAATGAGAGGAGTGGGGGTCTTTAAGAAAAAATGGAATTACAAATCAAATACAAATTAGGTATGAAAGTCAATATTTAGAAGAAAAAGTAAATCACAAGTTACTGGAGACCTGAAGATTCAGTTCCTCCTTCTGTGGTCTCTTTACATCCAAAGGGGACCCATGCACGTCAAGAGCCCTGGTGCTCAAGCTTTATTAGCTTCATGTTGAATCTCTGGTTCAGCCTGGTAGGTTGTCCTGGTTTCTGTAAGAACCTACGCTGCAAGATTAAGTCTATGGTCTAGTGAGAGGCAAACTGGCAGACAAAACTTCTTTGCTATCACTGTCTTTATCAGAGAAATGTGGTCAAGTTCATCATATGCTCTCGTCTACTCCTCTCTGGACTTGGGAGGCTCAATGGATCCTCCTTGACAAAATGGGAGAAATTGTTGCTACTTTCTGCTCCTGGTGAAGGTATCAGGAACATTTACTATTAGCCAAAGTATCTTTGGAGGGGCAGGAGGGAGAAAGAACATTGCTGAGCATTCCCACAGAAGCTGTGCTAAGAACTCTTCTATGGCCTTTATTTTCCTATGGAGAAAAACTTTTTGCTTCATATTTTTTCATAATAAAATCAAATTAAATATATATTGAACAGTTAAATAGCACAGCTTTTTCCACTGGGTAAATTAAACAAGACAATATATGTGAAGTGCTTTGTAACTGTACCATGCTAAATAAACGCAAAATATTTTTATTATTGTTATTATTGCTACTATTTCTACTGCTTGGGAGTATGAAAGTTAAATTGGTTACTAAATACGCCTAACTTTGTCATCAGGTTGTTGCTGAGACTCTGAAATCCCGAGTACTATCTTCCTCTGGGGAATACCAGAGAAAACTGTACGGGTGAAAAGAGCAACATTTTAAAAAGGTGCTGGAAACAATCAGCATGACTTCTGAGATACCTCTGGTTCTCCAGACAAAGGCGATGTCAGGCATCTGCCTCTCCAAGTGTGTCCCTTTGTCAGCATACCGAAAGGGCTGCAGGTTTTTAAGTAGATGGACCAACACAGATTTAATTTCATCTCTGGCTCAAGGCCTAACATCCCTTCCTGTCTTTCCACGGGATTCCTGCCCGCCCGGTTGAGTGAGAGGGTTGCCAAACAAGATTGAAAACTGATTGATTTCCCATTCTGATACAGCTATGTTGCTGGTTGTATTTTTCTTTAGTGGTGTTAAATATTTAATGGAATCTTAAGAGAAAAATCCTGTCTGTGTAAACACATTGTCAGGTTGCCGAAAAGGGTCCCATCTTGATTATGCTGAATGTCAGGAGTATCAATAGGACCTTCTCAGTATTCCAAAGAGATGTCCTCAGTAAAAGCCCCACGTAGCACTGGCGCTGCTGTGCCTTTTCTGCTCAGCCCAGATGGAATCATGGTGAGAGAGCTGGTCCAACACCACATGGGGGTTTGATCCCTTCATCTGCACATCTGCTTAACAGCTTAGTCTTTCAACTACAGATTTCTAATTTGGGAATTAGCCTCTCTGACCTTTCTTGTACAGACATTTATATATTCTAGAATCCACAACAGATCCTGATCATTGACTAAACAAACAAAATTTTCACGAGTTAAGGCAACATGCCAATTTTTACAAGGCAGACTTCAAACAATGGGTAAATGTGAGAGACAAGCAAATTTTGCCACTAAACAATAAAATTAATTAAAATGATTCTCCAATTACGCCAGCTGGAGGATAGGAACTGCTGGACAGAGGCCTCAGCTCTCGGTGTTTTTATTTTTTTATTTTTATTTATTTTTTTAGAGGGAGGGAGGGGTAGAAGGAGAGGGCGAGAGAGAATTTTAAGCAGGCTCCACGTAGCATGGAGCCCGACACAGGGCTTGACCTCACAACCCTGAGACCTGAGCCTAAATCAAGAGTCAGCTGCTTAACCAATAAGCCACCCAGGTGCCCCTGGGCGTTCTTAAATACTTTGATGGTTACCACCCATCAAGGATGATGCTGAGGTGTTTCGCCTAGTTACCTCCTTGCACTTGTTCCCGCAGTATCATCCCCATTTCCACTATGTTAATTCAAGCCCGCTCATCACTTCCTTGGATTATAGCAACACTTTTTTGGCTTACTTCCTTATCTATAGTGTCAGTCTCTAATATCCTATCTTCCACATCGACACTTAACGATCTTTTTTTTTTTTCTCTTTAATAGCTTTGTAGTAACTCACACACTGTATTATTCATTCATTTAAAGTATAGAGTTCTGGGAAACAAAGAGGGGAGGGGGGTGGGGAAATGGGTTGGGCCGGTGATGGGTATTAAGGAGGGCACGTATTGCATGGAGCACTGGGTGTTATACGCAAACAATGAATCATAGAACACTACATCAAAAACTAATGATGTGGAGAAAGGAAAGGGGATCCCTCCTACATTGTTGGTGGGAATGCAAGTTGGTACAGCCACTCTGGAAAACAGTGTAAAGGTCCCTTAAAAAATTAAAAATTGAGCTACCCTATGACCCAGCCATTGCACTACTGGATATTTACCCCAAAGATACAGATGTAGTGAAGAGAAGGGCCATATGCACCCCAATGTTCATAGTAGCATTGTCCACAATAGCTAAATCATGGAAGGAGCCAAGATGCCCTTCAACAGATGACTGGATTAAGAAGATGTGGTCCATATATACAATGGAATATTACTCAGCTATCAGAAAGAACTAATTCTCAACATTTGCTGCAACATGGATGCACTGGAGGAGATAATGCTAAGTGAAATAAGTCAAGCAGAGAAAGACAATTATCATATGATTTCTCTCATCTATGGAACATAAGAACTAGGAAGATCGGTAGGGGAAGAAAGGGATAAAGAAAGGGGGGGTAATCGGAAGGGGGAATGAAACATGAGAGACTATGGACTATGAGAAACAAACTGAGGGCCTCAGAGGGGAGGGGGGTGGGGGAATGGGATAGACCGGTGATGGGTAGTAAGGAGGGCACGTATTGCATGGTGCACTGGGTGTTATACGCAACTAATGAATCATCGAGCCTTACATCGGAAACCGGGGATGTACTGTATGGTGACTAACATAATATAATAAAAAACATTAAAAAACAAAAACAAAAACTAATGATGTACTGTATGGTGACTAACATAATAAAAAATTTAAAAAAGTATAGAGTTCAGTGTTTTTTAGTATCTCCATGAGCTGTGTATCATTACCACAATCTACTTTTTTACACTGTTTTTATCAGCCCCAAAGAAACCCTGCACCCGTTAGCAGGTCACCTCATTTCTGCCCCAGTGCCATGCCCCAGCCCCAGCCCCAGTCTACTTTCAGGCTCTATAGATTTGCCTATTCTGGACATTTCAGGGAAGTGGCCTTTTGCGACTGGCTTCTTTCACTTAATACAATGTTTTCAATGTTCAACCATTTTGTAGTATTTATTAGTCCTTTTTATTGCTGAGTAAGATTCTATAATTGTACGTATATACCATTAATACACTTATCACTTGGTGGGCATTTGGGTTGTTTCCACCTTTCGGCTGTTATGAATAATGCTGCTACGAACATTCACGGACAAGTTTCATGTAAATGTGTGTTTCCACTTCTCTTAGGGTGAAATTACTGGATCATATGCACCTGTATATTTAACATTTCCAGGCACTACCAGAGTGTTTTCTCAGAGCAGCTGTATGTGTGAGACTCAGTTTCTCCATCTTTGTTAATACTTGTTATTGTCTATTTTTTTTGATAATAGCCATCCTAGTGCTTATGAAGTAGAAGCTCATTGTGGTTTTGATTTGCATTTCTCTGATGCCTACTGATGTTGAACATCTTTTCATGTGCTTATTGGCTAGTTGCATTTTTGGGAGAAATATCTATTCAAATCCTTTGTCTATTGAAATCATTTTTAATTGGGATATTTGTCTTTTTGTTATTGGGTTGTAATAATTCTTTATATATTCTAGATACAAAATCTCTTATCAGGTATATAACTTGCAAATACTTCCTCCGGATTGTTTTTTTTCACTTTCTTGACAGTTGTTTTTCAAGTGCAAAAGTTTTTAATTTTAGTGAAGTCCAGTTTCTCTATTTTGTTGTTGCTTACGCTTCTAGCATTGACTGTAAGAAATCACTGTCTAATCCAAGATCAGGAAAATTCACTCCTGTGTTTTCTTTCAGGTTTTTTTTTTTTTTTAATTTTTTATGATATGTTAGTGACCATACAGTACATCATTAGTTTTTGATGTAGTGTTCCATGCTTCATTGTTTGCATGTAACACCCAGTGGTTTTAAGTTTTATTTCCTACATTTAAGTCTGTGATCCATTTTGTTAATTTTTGTATATTGTGTGAGGTAGAGTCTAACTTCATTTTTTTGTATGTGGATATGCAGTTGTCCTAACACCATTTGTTGATAGGGTGATCTTTCTTACATATAAATCTAAAGGTTTCATTTTACTTCACTCAAAATTCCTCAGTAGCTCACTATTGCATATGGCGGTGGTTTTGACTTGGGCTTCCTCAACCAGCAAAATAAAATAAACAATTTTGGGAGACTTACACAGTGTTTCAAACTTTCTATTACTATTCAGGAGAGGAAAAGGTAAAACAAATAATGTTTATACTTTCTACATAATTTAACAAGAATATGTTTTACATAGATGCACATGTCAGTAAAGAAAATAACCTCAGAAGCCAAGTATTTCAACTAAATTTAATGTTATTAAAAACTAGGCAGATTGCCCCCCTTTTATTTTATTTTTTTTTTCATAATAATATTTTTATTATATTATGTTAGTCACCATACAGTACATCCCTGGTTTTTGATGCAAAGTTCAATGATTCATTAGTTGCGTATAACACCCAGTGCACCATGCAATACGTGCCCTCCTTACTACGCACCACCAGCCTATTCCATCCCCCACCCCCTCCCCTCTGAAGCCCTCAGTTTGTTACTCAGAGTCCATAGTCTCTCATGCTTCATTCCCCCTTCTGATTACCCCCCCTTTCTTTATCCCTATCTTCTCCTACCAATCTTCCTAGTTCTTATGTTCCATAGATGAGAGAAACCATATGATCATTGTCTTTCTCTGCTTGACTTATTTCACTTAGCATTATCTCCTCCAGTGCGTCCATGTTGCAGCAAATGTTGAGAAATCATTCTTTTTGACAGCTGAGTAATATTCCATTGTACATATGGACCACATCTTCTTAATCCAGTCACCTGTTGAGGGGCATCTCGGCTCCTTCCACAATTTAGCTATTGTGGACAATGCTGCTATGAACATTGGGGTGCATATGGCCCTTCTCTTCACTACATCTGTATCTTTGGGGTAAACACCCAGTAGTGCAATGGCTGGGTCATAGGGTAGTTCAATTTTTAATTTTTTAAGGGACCTTTACACTGTTTTCCAGAGTGGCTGTACCAACTTGCATTCCCACCAACAATGTAGGAGGGATCCCCTTTCTCCACATCCTCTCCAATAATTGTTGTTTCTTGCCTTGTCCACTTTTGCCATTCTAACTGGCATAAGATGTATCTTAGTGTGGTTTTGATTTGAATTTCCCTGATGGCTAATGATTTTGAACATTTTTTCCTGTGTCTGTTAGCCGTTTGTATGTCTTCATTGGAAAAGTGTCTGTTCATATCTTCTGCCCATTTTATGATTTGTTTATTTGTTTCTCATGTATTGAGTTTGAGAAGTTCTTTGTAGATCTTGGATACCAGTCTTTTATCTGTAGTATCATTTGCAAATATATTCTCCCATTCTGTGGGCTGCCTCTTAGTTTTTTGACGGTTTCCTTGGCTGTGCAGAAGCTTTTGTGGAACATGAAATATTTGTCACTGTCTGCCATTTGGCAAACACCATGGCTCCTTCTACCTAAGAAGCTTCATCTTTTCTCCTGTTCCTCCTATGTACCTTCATGATTCAGCCATATCAAATAAACTTGATTTATTGTCTTTCTAATACAAATGTGGTAATAGTGATAAATATGCCATAGGTGTGTAAGAGGTAGTTTCCAGCCTATCTGATCTACATTTCTTGGGTAAGGAATTAGAATAATTAATGCTAAAACTAAGTTAAATCTCAACATCACTACCAACTAACTATGGACAAGATTTTACCTTTCTTAGGGACCCCTGGGTGGCTCAGTCAGTCCAGCGTCTACCTTCGGCTCAGGTCACGACCCTGGGGTCCTGGGATCGAGCCCTGTGTCAGGTTCCCTGCTCAGTGGGGAGCCTGCTTCTCCCTCTCCCTCCCCCCCCAACTCCGCTCATGTTCTCCCTCTCTTGCTCTCGCTCTATCTCAAAGAAATAAATTTTTAAAAATCTTACAAAAAAAAAGATTTTACCTTTCTTAGACTTCAATTTATTGCCTGTAATTAGAGATAACAGTGTCTGTCCCATAAGGTTAGTACGCGGATCGAATGATTTAAGAAAAAAACTGTGTCACCCAGCGCAGAGCTAGATGCAGAGTGGTAGATCAGTAAATATTATTTGTGCTTCTCAGACATATATCAGTAGTTTGCAAACTGGGCTACACATTAGAATCACCTGGGTCATTTGAAAAAGCCCACATCCCATTTACAAGCTAATCATAAAACTTATATGGCAATTCAAGGGATCCAAAGTAGCCAAAACACTCCTGAAAAAGGAGGAAAAAAATTAGAGGACTCACACCTTTTGATTTCAAAATTTGATCCAGGCATCTATATCAATTGATTTTTGACAACAGGGCCAAGACAATTCAGTGAGGGGGGAAATAGTTTTTTCCACAAATAGTGCTGGACCATTGTATATCTACGTGAAAAAGAATGAAGTTGTACCCCCTCCTCACACCAAACACCGAAATTAGCTGAAATGGATTATAGACCTAAGTGCAAGAGTTAAAACTATAAAACTCTTAAAAGAAAATAAAGGAGTAAATATTCCTGACTTTGGCTTAGGCAAATTCTTCTTAGATGTGACATCAAAAGCATAAATGACAAAAGAAATGTGTAAATTGGACTTCATCAAAATTAAAAACTTTTGTGCTTCAAAGGAAACTGTCAAGAAAGTGAAAAGGCAACCCATAGAAAATGAGAGAAAATTATTTGCAAATTATATATCTGATAAGGGACTTGTGTCTTGAACATACAAAGAATTATTATAACTCAATAACAAAAAGACAACCAATTAAAAAATGGCAAAAGATTTGAATAGAGTTATTCCAAAGAAGATTCACAACCGGAAAATAAGCACATGAAAAGATGTTCAACATCATTAGGCATCAGAGGAATGCAAATCAAACCCAAATGAGATACCATTTCATACCCACTAGGATGACAAATACCAAAAAGATAGACAATAACAAGTGTTGACAAAGATGGAGAAACTGAGATTCTCGTATGTCACTGCTAGGGATATCAAATGGTGTAGCTGCTCTGAAAGACAATCTGCTCTTTCCTCAAAATGTGAAACATAGAGTTGGCATGTGACCCAGTAATTCCACTTCTAGGTATATATCCAAGAGAAATGAAAACGTATGCTCACACAAAATTTGTACATGAATGTTCATAGCATAATTATTCATAATAGCCAAAAAGTGGAAACAATACAAATGTTCATTAATTGATAAATGAATACATGAATTGTATAGGTATATATTTATATAATGGAGTATTTTTCCATTATAAAAAATAATGAAGTGCTGATACATTCTAGAGCATTGACGGATCCTAAAAACATTACACTAGGTGAAAGAAGCCAGTCACAAAGTCACCTATTATATGATTCCATTTATATGAAATATTCAGAATAGGCAAATCTATACAGACAGAAAATAGATTAGTGGATGTCTAGAGCTGGAAGGTAGATTATGGATATTGGGGAGCGACTATTAATGGGTACAGTTTTTGGGGGGTGTTAAAAATTGTTCTAAAATTGATTGTGGTGATGACTGCACAACTCTGTACTAAAAAGCACTGAATTGTAAACTTCAAATAAGTGAAAAATGTGGTATGTGAATTATATACCTCAATTCTATATTGAGATATGTAATTGAGATATATAATAAAACTGTTTAAAAAAATAGTGTCCTATTCCTAGAGTTTCTGATTCAGTTGCTCTGGCACATAGGGCCTTAAAAAAATGATCGCTGGTCATCCTAATGTGCTTTATCAACTTCTTCCTTCAATTTTCCTGATCTGTCTACTTTAGAAAAATTTATTCGATTTGTCACTCCTGTGCTCTTTTTTACACCTGCTATTTTCTCACTCTCCAGTTGATCAATATCCTCACTCTACCTTTATCCCCAAATCTGAATATCCCCCAACTCCTCTGAACTAATCAATATGTCTCACCCTCTTTGGATCTGGTTCAAATCTTATCTCCAGGAGACCCTGAATGACTGGCCCCCACTTTGCTTTGATAGTTGGCACTTGCTGTGTGCTCCAAATTGATTCATTCATAAGTACTCATTGGCCTCTCCAACCTTTGTCTGGGAGCAGGAAGAAACCTTTAAGGGAAGTAGTTGCCCACCCCACTCCCACCCCATCATTTTACTGCTGATACAAATTAAGTCCAGAGGAACTAGAGTTCAATTCTAAGTATCTGCCCACCTTGCCTTTGTTGACATTTTGTTTTTTAATTATTTCAAGTAATTCCTCATGTACTTATTTTATCTGCCTGATTAGATTACCATCTTCTTGAAGATATATAGTAACTTCATCTCACATGAATTTCCCATGTCTGTTAACAATATATGCTCACCCTAATGAGCCGATATTTCTGGTGTCTTCATGAAATCTCCTCTTACATGATTCAAGGAACCTTTTATTTTTAAGTGCATTACGGCTATTTTATAAAAGGCAACAATCAAGTAGTCTGTTTTCATTTCACAGAAGAGAGAGAATTTAACCTGTCAAGGGAGACACTTAGATAACCTTGGGCAAACGACTCAACTTTTCTAAACCTCCATTTCTAACTATAAAATAACAGAATATCTATTCTATGGTTTTCATGAGTACAAATAAGTTAATGCTTTATGTCTAGGAAGTGCTTACATATGTATCTCCGTTGTAATTGTAGTCATTATGATTATCAGAAGTATTTCTAGCCTAGAATTAGTCCTTAGCAGTCCACATAGTTGAAACGTATTTCTGCTTCAAGCACTGAAGTACTTCATTGGCTTGTTTGAGTTAATACGGTTTCTCAGCTTTCATCCGAGTGTAAATGTTTAGAAAACTATATGCAAAAATTTTTCAAAACACTAATTTCCACCCATCCATCCATCAAACTACGTGTCTAAAGGAACTGACTTTATCAACCAAGTAAACTTCTTGACTCCAGCCTTCAGAAAAGGAAGAGACTGTGTCCCAGAGCACGCCGTCTCCGTTAAGCAGTAACATGTCCCGTGTGGGGTGTTCTCATTAGTGGAGTTCTTCCATCCATTTTCAAGTTGAAGTTTTGTTTTGAAGCTGAGTAAACCTGGCTTAATTGGCTTTTCCCCCTGCAGCAGAAGTTTTGGGTAAGATGTATATCTTGAAATCTAATTACATATCTTAACTGTAACCTGAGAAGCTTAAAATTCACAGATGTACTTTATCTGTCAAATATGGAGACAGTTGGCAAATGCAGGCCATAAAGGTGGAGATTTAGTACCCAACTGCATGAATTGTTGCTGCTTTCCTGTGTTTATTACTTCACAGTTAATCAAGGAGATAACTCCCAGGAGTTTGGTATCTTTCTCCCTACGTTCTATAGAATGAAGAGGGAAGGAGAAAAGAATATTCCCTTTGTAACACATTTCCAACTGGAATAAGGTATTTGCTTCACAAGTCCTTGAGTTAAAAACCAACATTAAATGTTTTAATCAATTTCTGAAATCCTTTTTAAAGCCAACGGACTGGGACATCACATTATTGTTACTATCTGTATACAGTTCTTTTGGTAATACAGTAATTGTATGAATATGTGCATGCAATTAGGACAGATATTCAGAGACAGGACTGCTCAACAACTATCAAAACCATATTTCTACAGTGACCTGGCATTTTACCACCAAGAGCAATTACACCGAAACAATTTTTTAATATGAAAGCTCTAATTATTGAGTAGGAACATGGTTTCTTTGCTGAGTATTAGAACTACAAAAGGTTTCACATGTATATAAGTCTCAAAAATGATGCAATTACCAAAGATGAATAAAACAGAGAAAAACCAAAGTGGCTCTAAGTGAAAAGGAGCAGACTCTTTTTCCATGACCAGCTATCATCAGTGCTACCCAGGAGAGCCTTTAGGAAGACAAGCCTTCCTACTTCACAAGCAGTACCCAGTTTCCTGGAGTAATCAAGGGTTTGTTTCCTAAATGACTAGATACAGGTGTCACCATGTTTCTAGACAAAAGGCCAGGATCATCCACATACTAAGTAAATAAGTAATTATGGCACTGGACCAAGTTACCCAAGAAATTCTGCTGATAGAAAGTTCTTCTATCCCTTTTTTTCATGGTCCAAAATAAGCAGAGCTAACACTTCCACCCTCCTCTCTCACTGTGCATATATTTTGCTACTATTATACAACTTTTCCATGTTTCATTTTTAAAAATAGAGAAATTCCAAAAAAAAAAAGAGAGAAAGAAATAAAGATATTATGAGCCAAACATACAAAGACCTAAAAAGAAACTCATGTGAAGTCAAATTAAAATAGTAATTGCTCAAAAACCTTTAAGGTCTCTTGTCTTTTAGGAAAAGACCCAGGTGTTTCCTTAAAACGCTCTGGATAAACAATGTGTGTTATCTTAGGAATGAAAAGATGTTTCAAAATTAGGAAATCTATTAATGCATTACATAATATTAATAATTAACAAATTAAAGAAAAAACAATCCATGATAAGCTCAATAGATGCCAAAACAGATTTAGTGAAATTTAACATTTACCGAAGTTTAAATTCTTAGGAAATTAGAAGTAAAAGGGAACTTTCTAAACTTGATAATTATTATTCACCAAAAATTTACAGCAAGGATCAAACTTAACAATGAAACTTAACGATATCACCATCAGAGTTAGAATTAGACAAGGATGCCTACTGTCACTGCTCTTCTTTAATGCTGTTAGAAGGTCTCAGTCAACCCAATAAAACAAGAAAAATAAAATGAGGTACATATTGGAAAGATAGAAACAACACTGTATTTCTGTATAAATGTTTGTTTGCATAAATAATCCATGAGAATATATAGACCATTAGAATTAGTAACTGTTCAGCAAGGTGGCTAAATACAGGATCAACATAAAAATGATAGGATTTCTACACAGCAGTAATAAGTCATTCAGAATAATATAAAAAAGTACCTCATTCAAAAGAGTAACAAACTAAGAATAAATCTAACATATATATGTTGATCTCTGTGAAATAAATTACAAAATTACTTTCTGATTGACGCAAAAGTACTGAATAGACAAAGAGGTATACCAAGTTTATGGATAAGAAGGCTCAAATTAATCCATATAGCAATGCAATGCCATTTGTATTTTCAACAGGCTTTTTTATGAGACATTATAAACCAATCGTGAAGTTCCTTTAAAAGAGCAAAAGGTCAACAATAACCAAGAGCATTTTGAGGAAGAAGAAAAGGGTAGCAGATCTATCAAATATCCCTATTAGTAATAATAATAGTGATACTATAAATAAAAACAATAGCTGCTAACTTTTATTGAGCATTTATATGCCAGGGAAAAGCCTTTCATCCATTCGGTTTAATAAGATTATCGCTACCATTTTACAGACAAAAAAAAGTGGGGTACAAAAAGATTAAGAATCTCTCTCAAGGTGCCATGGCCAGGCAGTAGCAGAGTTAGGATTCAAACCCAAGCAGTGTGGCTCCTGAGTCTCTGAACAAACCCTATAAAATGATGTCTCTAAAGCTACAGTCATAAACAAAATGCTACAGGAATAGAAAAATAGACCACTGAAACATACTACAAAACTCAGAAAGTGACCATCCCAATATGGAAATTTGATGTCAATAAGTGACCAAAAAAATGGAACATGCAATATGTTGCTGAGATTACCAGTTATCCATGTGGAAAAAATAAAATGAAGCTAGATCCCTTTATATTATATGAAAATAATTCCAGCTAGACTAATTGGGAAAGTAAAAGCCTGAAAGTTTTAATAAAAAAAATGTGAAAGGATATATTTAAGATTTTGGAGGCAGCAAAAGCTCCTTATATAAGTCATAAAAAACCGAAAGCACCCAGTAATAGGTTGATAAATTTTACTCTATTAAAATTTAACTCTCCTATTCACAAAACAATATTATAAACAATATAAGTAGTCAAGCAACAGTCTGGGCAAAGACATTTTCAATGTGTGTTAACGAGGAAGGATTTCTTTTTTTATTTTTTTTTTTTAAAGATTTTATTTATTTATTTTAGCTAGAGAGAGAGTACAAGAGCGAGCATGAGCAGGGGAAAGGGAAAAGGGAGAGGGAGAAGCGGGTTCCCTGCTGAGCAGGGAGCCTGACTCGGGACTTGATCCCAGGACCCTGAGATCATGACCCAAGCCAAAGGCAGATCCTTAACGACTGAGCCACCCAGGCGCCCCAATAAGGAAGGATTTCTATCTAGAATATGTAAAGAATTTTGCAAATCACTAAGAAAAAAAACAACAACTCCGTATTCTCCTAAAATGGGCAATGGACACAAACAGGCAATTTTAATAAAAGGAAACCTGATTGGCCAATACACATATTGAAAGGTCCTCAACCTTCCTCATTGTCAGGGAAATACAAATTAAAACAATGTGATATCATTTCCTATCAATAGACTGACAAAAATAAGAATCTGATACCCAGTGTTAAGTACAGAAACAGTTTCTCTCATCTATTACTTGTGAGAATATCAACTGTACAACATTTTGTAGTATACTTCAGCAAAATCAAAGAAAATTGAAGAAACATACCTCCTTAACCCCATAATTTTACTTCTAGGTATGTACCTTGTACTAAGAAACCCTCACACATGTGACAAGGAAATATGTTGAAGAATGTTACTTGCAGGTTTCACTATTTCTTTTTTTTTTTTTTAAAGATTTTATTTATTTATTTATTCGACAGAGATAGAGACAGCCAGCAAGAGAGGGAACACAAGCAGGGGGAGTGGGAGAGGAAGAAGCAGGCTCATAGCGGAGGAGCCTGACGTGGGGCTCGATCCCATAACGCCGGGATCACGCCCTAAGCCGAAGGCAGACGCTTAACCGCTGTGCCACCCAGGCGCCCCGGTTTCACTATTTCTAATAGGAAAACACTGTAAATGATAAATCCAAATGTTTGTCAAGAGAAAAATGAGTAAGTGAATTGTGGTATAATCCCACAATGAAACTGCATAGCTACATGCAAAAATATGGTTAAACACCAATAACAAGACAGATGGAAAAGACTGGAGAATACTCTAGGATTTATATAATGTGTATAGTGTTCAAACAAAATACAATTTTTATATGCAGCTTAAAAACATGCAACACAATACCCTATAGTTTTATATTGCTTAAGGATGTGTCTAGATAGTCATAATATAAAGACACATACTAGACTGGTAAACCCAAATTCAGGGCAGAGAAAGGGAGGAGCAGGAGCATGGAAACAGGGAAAGGGACGCGGGGACTTCAACTATGCTTGAGATGCTTTGTTTTGAAATTCAACAATGATATTAACAGACCTCAAAGGCCTCTGGCAAAATCTGTGAATTTGATAGAGCTGGGTGGTAGGTATTGGGATGTTCATTGTTTTATTTCATATACGAATATATACATATATATGAATATATCATATATTATCTCCTTATATTTGAAATATTTTTGATAAATAAAAAAGGAGCTGTATGTCAATCAGATGTTGATAACCTGAAGCCTGTTCTCCTGGGAGGTTGTGATGACATAATGATTTCAGAGGTAGCTTCTCTTCTCTTCTAGCAGCCAACTAGCCCATGAATTAAGTGCTATTTATTAAGTGCCTGCCATTTGTCAGGCACAAAGCTAGGTTCTGGTGATATAGTGGTAAAAGAGCCAGACATGGAATGAATATACATCACACTCCAGTGGGATTACAAACGCACTTCTACAAACCATGATAACCGCCATGAAGAGAAGCAGGGAAATATGACGGGGAGTAACTGGGCAGGGCAAGGGGAAGATACTGTGGGAGACACCGAGATCTGGCTACCTGAAAGTTACCCACATCCACCCTTCTGCCTTGCCTTCTTCTACTCTAGAGGTTGGGAGGCTAATATTGGTTTTCCAGACTTCCTTGCATGTGGCACAGTTCTAATCAAGCAGATAGTTAGGAGTCTCTGGGGAGAGTGGCCCTTCCTGAATAAAAAGGCAAAGCCTCACTAGAAGAAAGCCTTTCACCACCCCCACCCCCAACTCTCTCCATGCTATTCTGTCTGCCACATGGATGGGATGCTGGGGGTGGAACAGACACCTTGAGATGATGACGATGGAGGCCATATGCTGTGGGGGGTGGAGCACAGGGATGGGCTCCCAGGTCCCTGATGACATGGCCGAGCCATGGTTTGGGTTGGACTGTTCACCCTGAACTTCTTTTTAGCAGGTTATTAATGAGATTTCCTCTTATTTGGGGGCAAAACCATTCTGAACAGATAGCTTCTAGAAGAGGCGACATTTAAATTGAGAGGAGAGGGAGCCAGCCCTGCAGAAAGCAGGAGTGGGGCAGGGAAGTAGCTGGGTAAACAAGCCCCACAGAGAGGGAAACAGCATGCTTCAGAGGCCTGGCATGTTCGAGGAGCTCAAGGAGCCCCCTGAGGCTGGAGCTTACTAACGGGTGTAGGACTACTGTGCAACTGGCTGGGACTCTGATACCTGACTATCTCAGGTCAAGAACGGTGAAGTTAATGATCAGAAAACAAAGACAGACTCCATGGCACCGGGTTAGTTGCTGTTTTCGGAGACTTCTTTCTATAAGACAAAGAATTAACCCCTAACCCATCTACTTGGATTTTTGTGTGTTCCACCTTTCGAAAGTGAAGTCCACCAAGTCCACCTTTAGTCCAGAGGTACAGCTCTCCGCACCACCCACCTCCTCCACCAGCTAGGTGGGGAAAAAATCAGCATCTCCCCAGTCCCTTGGACATAAAGGGAACTGCAATGATAGGATTTAACCAAAGGCTAGCCAACCGTGTCTCAGGCATTCCCTGCGCCACAGAGGCTTCTATTTTGTTCTCTATTTATCTGAATGGGAAGAGGCCATGTCATTGTTGAAAAGAGTCTGACTTGAATAACACAACAGAAATCCGTTCCTTTAATCCTGTCCTCACTGGGCACTAAGGCAAGGGTTGGCTGACTTTCTAATGTGCTTCCTATTGGTCTAGTTCCTGGATCCTATACTCTTTTGGCAAACAAAGGTTATTTTACAAGATAGTATTTACTGAGCACCTGGGTAGGCAGAGTGCCAGTTCAGGCAACAAGCCCATGGCTTGGAAGAAAATGTCCATTTTCCTCTGAAAAGTCTCAATTTGATGGGTATTCTGCAAGTTTCCCCTTGGTTATTTTAGAGTAGACTTGGCTATTTATTATTCGTTTCCGGGCCTCTCCCTCCTCTTCCCTTTAGCTTTCTGTAACTAAACTATAGCCCACCTAATCCTTTTAATCTTTCATCCACGTCCTTCCCTGAATTCATTCATTCTTGTTGCTATTCTCTGCACTTCTTCCAAATCGCCTGAGCTGCCCCAGTAATGAGGTGGTGGGAACAGAGCGTGCGGTGCCAGGTGCTGCTCGGCTCGAAGTGTCCACAGAGGAACTGTTATTCCGCGCCCTTCTGCACCGGCAGCCTCAACCTGGCCTTCCCTTTCATCCTGCCAGACTGCCTGGCTGGCCTGAATTTAATTTGCAGACCACTCTGCCCCCTGGGCCTACTTTGGCATCGCTGCGCTCTGGCGTCTGCTTCCCTGAGAACAGCGCTGTGTTTGGATTCTCTTCCCCCAGGTGGATGCACTGCCTTGCCTTTTTCAAACGCTCACAAAGTTATTATTCCCAGCCTACATACCTCAAGTCTCAAAGGTCGTTTGCATTTTATTTCTGTTGCCTGAGCTGCTCACGATACTTTCTAAATTGGAATTATTAGTGAATTTCAAAAACGCGCAGCTTCTTCCTTTTCTCCACCCAGGTCATGAATAAGGATCTTAAATAAGAGTCAGACCCACAGTTGCAGCAACAGTCTATTAGGCGGCGCATCTTCTTAATCCTCCTTCAGTGGTAATCCCTCCCCCAGCAGCTCCCTCAGAACCTTCCTCGCTTCCAGCTTTTTGGCCAACTTAAAACCCACATAGCCAACCTTCCAGATATTTATTGAGAATTGTGCTAGATACTATGAGAGATTCTAAATCATGGAAGACACGATCATCACCCTTCAAAAGGCTTCTGTCATTGAAGAGTATATACGACCTTCAATATTTAACAAGCATCTTAAATGTGCGAAGCACGATCAGGTGCTGAGGTTCCGAATAGGAAAAGTATAGAGTCCCAGCGAGTTTCCACCGTAGTGGATAACGGCATGGCACGTGATTACAATAGAATGTAAAAACAATAATGACATGGACACTTGGGAAGTCAATCTTTCAGTCTTAGTCTCTTCATCTGTAAAATGGAACCAACCTTCTAAGTTGTAGTTAGGACTTACATAAGATGAGGTATGGGCAACACTTGGCACGGTACCTGACACAAAGGGTTAACAATGTTATTATCAATAATAGTTGCAAGTATGATGATATAATGGTTATTTTATTGTTAGGAGTAGCATTACAATAACTTCCACATTCAATCTGATTGACCATAGCTGTCTGGAACATTGTGATGAGAGAATTCAGAAAGCTTCACTAGGTCCACTAGCAAGGAATACTGTGATGGATGCCAATGCCATGATGGACAGGAGGAGGAGACAGCTATGTAAGTGTTAACAGACCCCGATGTGCACATAGAACTACACTACACTTGCCAATGCAGCCCTCTGACTTAGGAATGTCAAGAGTGCACAGGAGGCAACAAACTGACTTGGCATTTCAGGATAGGAGGGAACTGATGTCCTATTGTAGGATCTTATGTCACTCTGTGTACTATTTTAATTTAGAAACCCCAGAGTTCTTAAGTTCTTAAGAGGTCAAATGAAGCTGGGTGTGGATAAGAACTCCTGCTCCCAAAATGAGGTCCTTCCCGCCCAAAGCTGTTGCAGAGACTCCTGCCCAAAGCTGTTGCAGTTTGCAACTGTTGCTCCATGACAAAGTTCTCACTGATCTGCAGTGAAATAGGAATGATAAGGCCAATGGAGACAAGATTTCATGCAATGAGATGTCCTTAATTTAAAGAACGGATATTATGTTCTTTCTATTTTGGGTGTTAAAATGTCATCTCTTTCACAGAAAGATGCTCTGAAGATTTCCCCTTCTGTATCAAGCTTCAAAATGAACCATGAGAGACTGTGGACTCTGGGAAACAAACTGAGGGCTTCAGAGGGGAGGGGGGTGGGGGAATGGGATAGGCTGGTGATGGGTATTAAGGAGGACACGTATTGCATGGTGCACTGGGTGTTATATGCAAACAATGAATCATGGAACTTTACATCAAAAACTAGGGATGTACCATATGGTGACTAACATAATAAAAAAATATTAAAAAAACAAAACAAAACAAAACAAACCCAAAATGCTCTAAGTTCCATTATGCTTATTTCTGTGAAATCTTATCTACTCCATGACTTTAATACCATCAATATGCTGATAACTTCTAAATGTGTATCTAGTAGCAAAATACTTCTCTAAACTTCTGATTCATATATTTGCCTGCACTGGACATCTCACAGGCACCTTGAATTTAACAAGCCCCAAACGGGACCCTTGATTGTCTCTTCCTGCCTCAATCTGTCCTTCTCTTGGTCCTTCTATCTTGGTAAATGGTATATGAAATGGCAAGTTGCGCAAGGCAGGAATATAGAGTTATCCTTAATACCTCTCTCTTCCCTCCCTCATCCCCTCATCTATCAATGAGTCTCAGCAATTCTAGTTCCAAAACATTCTTCAAATCCAACTACTCACCATCACATGGCCATCGCACTAATATCAACAGCGCTGGCCTTCTGTTCCACCTACCTCGCTCTTGCCTCTCCTCCTTCTCTGCAATTCATTGTCCAGTGACATCCAGATAACTCTCAGCATAAAGTTAAAAATTCTTATCATGGGCTTAATCTAGGTACAATTTTCTTTCTTTTTTCTTTTTTTACTATTACCAAAGTTTATTTAAAAAAAGTTCAATGTGAAAATGCACATGACCTGATTTTTATATTGTAGTAAAACAGGTGTGATAGAGAGAGGATATTCAGAAGCAGTTGATTTCTTCTGGTGAACACACTCATTGTTTATACCAGTTCCAAGGCTCCTAACATGATGACATCATTTCCTCATATTACCACCAACCCACAGTTCTGTTTCCCATAGTTGCCATCTTCACACATTCCTCTATCACAAGATTCATAAAGGGATCGAACCCCTGCAATATTCCTTGGACGTGTCTGCCACCATTTAATTTCAGTGATAATTTCTTGTCCATAAATGCTTTCAACTCAGGAGGGTGAGCATTGCTCATGGTGTCTACTTGGTGAGCTTGAATATGCCTCCAAACCTCCAAGCACAATTTTAAAGAAGAGTTCCCTGTCCTTCTCTGTCCATATAAAATTAATGTGTTATATGCTCTCAGAAAACCTTCAGAGCCCCTATCTCAATGTGAATCTTATAAGTGTTAGTACAATTGATTAACAACTATTTCCCCCACCAAGACTATAAAATATGAGGGCATGGATTATACCTAGCTTTGTTTTTCATTGCACTACAGGGCATCCTCTGGTAGATGCAGACAGTATGTACTTGATAAATATTCACAAATTAACAAACGAGTGCAAAGAAAAAATTTACACATCTTTACTTGGTAAAATGAAAAGGTGACTATTCTTAGGAGGACTCCAAGTAAGAATTTTTTTCCTGGTCTCCAAAATACAAAGTCTGAGAATTACTGCTCTGTGGCCTCATCTGGGGCCTCTGGATACTGCAATGGCCCATGCACATGGCCTCTGAAAGCTTGTGGGAGGTGCTGGTAGGGACCAGCTAATCGGTGGACTGTTCTCTGCTCTTTGGGATGCAGCAGTTTCTTTGGTCTAATTGTAGTTCTGGAGCTGTGTAACTCTGGGCATGGGCCATTACAACTCTTAAGTAAATGCCAAAGGAGAAAAAGAATAAAGAATCGTGGTACCCATCTCAAGTTAAAGCTTTGCATTTTAGAAGAATTTATCTGTTGTGCTGATACTCCAAAGAAAGAAAAAATTATTTATGGTAAAACCTGCCCGTACACCCATTGGCTATACAGTATCCCAATTCATAATATGTGGACTATAAATCAGAAAAGCAAGATTCGAAGCCAGCCAATCAGAGTTACATTCCCAGTGGCAGCTTGTGTTACAGCACTTGGATTGCTCTGTCAAATAATTTATTGAGATCCAGATGCTCCAGTTCCCGATCTTCCCCGAGTAAGTGGTTGTCAGGTACTCCTGTCCAAAAACAAGGCAGTTGGTATTTAACTATAGGCTCCCACACTTGTCAAATGATCTCCAAAGAATATGAAATTGCTTGTCATCTTTGTCAAAATTACATATGAATGGGATATTTGCTGTGTTGTAATTAAAAACTCAATTAAAAGAAATTCTGGAATCATTATCAACTTTTTCAGGCCTGAGTTGTTCCACCAAAAAGCAAGCTGTTTATAGCTTCGGCTTTTACCAGCATTCAGAAGATGGCTGAATTCCAAAACAGGCCCAAGGAAAGGATGAGATCTGGACCAAGGTGGAAGCATCTGAAAGGGGGACGACAGCAAGGTGCAGACAATGACATTGCCCGTTAAGTGGCAAGCGCTCTAATTCCAGCACTAATGTGTGTAACTGGAATTCTATAATTAGACAGTATCATTTCATTAACACCGAGGACCACTGTCCCTAATGAGTCTCTTCAAAATGAACAAACGGGAGGTAGGTTATCGTTATGGCTCTCATTTATACGGGGCCTATCTACTAGACGCATATTAGCGGACCAAATTAATTGCATTACAGTGGGTGCCACTGAATGTAAGCACATTTGGTTCTGAGGGAAACGATTACTCTAAGTGGCCGATCATTAATCGACTACAGACAGTAGGCATCAGTGATGAGAGAGAAGCAAGTGTGTGTGGGTATCTGGAAAGGAAACTCATCATTGTATAGCCATCTAGCTGAGGCTGGATGAGAAAGCAGTCCCAGGCTCTGCCTGAGCAAGTTAAGCCAGGAAGTTTCTTAAATCAGGGCATGAATTACTATTAGTAATAATTCAACAGCAGCCTCCATTTATTGAGAACTTACTATGTACTAGCAAGAAAGCTAAGCCCTTTAAATTCATGATCACACTCAATCCTTACAACCACCCTCTGAGATATGCCTCATAGTTTGTAAGACGTAAACAGGAAACAAATCAATTTGAGTCTAAAACCAGTACCCCCTAATCATAAAGTTGTGCATTCTAGATCCAGATTCAATAGAGACCTGAGACCCCGGGGTATTTTACTATCAGCCTGGGCAGAGCTAGTTCCTGGGCAGAGCCAGTCATTTAGGTGTGATGCTGACCCAAGAAACTCCTCTGGGCATTTTTTCCCCCTTCTATTCATTTGGAGATTGTTTAGACATAATGAAAATCACTATTATTATTTTTTTTAAGTAGGAAATGGCTTCATCTTTGCTTCTGTGATTGCAACACTAACCAGAGAATAGCAGTGAAGCCTGATTTTTAAAAAGCAGCGTTGATTCAAATTTTCCTAACTTCCTATTAAGACAGAAGGGGTAAATAGTACTCCTAATCTGTAGCTTAAATCTTCTAATATCTTCCCTTTTGTACAGAGCTGCCCATGGCGTTCCCCTGTCAGGTATGACAATGGGGATGACTCAGAAAATCTTCACTGTCTTAATTGTGATTCGAACTATGTGATTTCCATAGCAGGTGCTTCACTTTTTGAAAAAGTGAAATGAAGACTTAAGTGCGACCAGAGCAGAGTATGCATATGGACGGAAATATGGGAAGAAAGTTGAATAGAGGACTGAGGACTAATAAGGCAAGGCCCCTGAAAGCCAGAGTACCCATCCAAAGGGGAAGTGCTCCTGGGACGGTTGGCCCCACTAGCTGGATATCAGTATTTATATTTTGGGATGCAATAGTTTAGAATTTACTTGAATGAGGACAACCAATGGGTATTCTAGAGGAATACCCCGTGTGTTGGGGAATCCAGCACTGCTGGAGAAAAGCCCATGCATGGATGTGGGAGAGGAGCAGCATGAGAACCAAGGGCACAGAGGGGATGTTTTAATGGCTGGTGGGAGAGCAACCCTGAAAAGGATTATGAGGGACTTCTGAAGAGGATTTCATCTGCTAAGTCATTTTATGTGGTCCTTTGGGGAAATGAGTAAATACTATGACCTTTGTCCTAACCCAAAAGCGTGACTTACCTCTCCTTCTCCCCCCAGTCACCCTCTCTCCTCCTCCCAGCTGTCCTTCTGGTCTCAGAGGCTTAAGAGTTTATGTCCTTCCTGTTAAGGTCAACCTCTTCTATGGATCTCCCTTTCCACTACCGCCACCTCTCCCACTTCTTTTGGAAACATGCTACATTAATTTTTTTGTTTTATTATAGAGTCTTACCTTTTCCCACTGTTGGTTCATTCTCTTCAGCCTCCAACCTCCAACTCCAACTTCAACTACTCTACTCTTACAATATCCCGCTCCTGATTCTGCATTTCCTCTAGCTGCCATCTTATCCTTCTACTTCCTCCCATCCAAAATTCTCTGCAAAGAAAGACTGTGCTCACTCGCCACACATTCACTCCTCAGTTGACTGCAGGGAGGTCTGTGCTGCCACCTTGTAGTGAGATTGCTCTAATAAAGTCCCCTAAAGTCACGGCTTTCTACATTTATAGGATGTAAGTCCTTATACGGAATTTCATTGCTTTAGTTTCACTTCGGATCTTAGCACTTTTCTGAACCTCTATTCCTCTGACCTCTGCGATATGACACTCTACTGGGTCCCTTCATACCCCATTTCACTGTCTCCTGCCGTTGTCTTTCTTGGCTTTCTCATTGGCCCAACTTCTAAAAGCTGGCATTTTTAGGTTTCTGTCCTTACCTCTTTTCTCTGAGGGTTTTAACCACTACTTTTATGCTTATGACTTACAAATCTGAATTTCCTACCCAGATATATTGTTCACAATTCAGGGCCATCTATCCAATTGCCTCCCGGACACCTTCATTCAAATGTCTTATAGAAATCTTGAGATAAACATGGCCTAAAATATCTTATCCCCTTTACCTGATTCTCCTTCAGTATTCTGTATATAAATTGTATACAAATCACGTAATCAGGCAAACTATAAGCTTGAGGGTCATCCTCAACGCTTACAAAATTTATCACCATACATTGCCATCCTTTTCTCTTTTTCAGATTTGCCCTCTCTGTTCTATCCAATTCTCCCTGCTCGAGTTCCTGCTCTTACCACCTGCCACCTGGCCTACAGCAATATCCTCCTCAGGCTCTCGAAGGCACCTCCCAGATTCCCCCAGAGTGCCTATGTTACGCCTTGGCCTCACTGGGTTTCCATCACCAACAGTATAAAACCTGAACCCTTCACATAATATGCAGGCCTTCTATAATCTGCTCTCTTGAGACTCATCTTTTGCTGTTCTCTGCTTGATATTTTAAGCTCTAGTCATACTGATCCTTTTACTAACTCAGAATATACTGGGCTATTTTTCACCTCAAAGCTACACTCATGCTGTGTCCTCTTCCTGGGAGTCCCTTCGTCCCCTCTCCCTAACTTTCTGTGACATCCCTGAGTCTCAAAACTTAGTCAGGGATCTCATTCTATGCTCCTAAGCACCCAGCATACCTCTATCACTGCACTTACCACTGCATTTACAATGACATTCTCTGTTTCCCCAATAGAATTACAAATCCTTGAAAGTAAAGATGAGTATTATTATTTCTCTGAGTCCTCCGGTGCCTAAAGCAGGTCCTGATACATGGCAGGCATGGTTCTGATTTTTACTGCATACAATAATAACAGAAACAAGTATGTGATAGGACTTCAGATTTTTTACACTGCCTTCCCACACATCTCCTTTAATTTTCATGGCAATCCTTCCTGGCTATTCAAAATGTATATTTTATTTTAGTTTATACCATATGGAAATAATTGGCAGCTTTAGCTGAGACTACCTGAGAAACCCAACACAGAAAGACATTGTGAGAAAAACAGCTCACCTTTATTTTAATACAAATTTATAGTACTCTCCTGAATTAAGTTCATGAATCCATAAATACCCTAAGCCACCACCACCACCACCAACAACAACAACAACAAAAACCAGAAACAAAACTAAAAACACAAGGTGTTTTTTTAAAATTCCCCATTCACCATGTAAGTCATAGTTTACTCCAGTGTTTCTGAGCTCTAAAACCAATGATTCATAGTTATTTTGCTATGCTGTTGTTGTTAATGGAACATTTTACCTTTCTATTTTTCCAGCGTTTTGAGTAGAAGGCTTAATCTTTTCTTCGTCCAAAAATTTCCAGTTCATCTGGAGTTCCCAGTTCTCATTTTGTATTTTTACCTGATTTTTTCCTTAACTTTTAGATAACAGACTAATTCACGAGTTGGATTTTTGTATGTAAAAGCATTCAAGTGAAAGGCTGTTTGATTAAGACTTCTATTGCCCAGTAGAATAGTAGAATAAAATAGTTATTAAATGCTATTTTTGCTCATGAAGCAAATATGGTTAAGTTATAAAATCTGTAACCCATCACCAACACCATTTAATGTTTTTTCTTTCAGACAAATAGTTTTACCTCTTGACCTAGAGAAAAAGGAACCTTATAGCAAAAAACAAGCTTATGCATTAAATGCTGTTCAGAATTTTAATAATGGTTTGTCCAATATTTGAATTCACTTCCCTAAAGATAAGAGAAAGCAAATTACATTATTTAGTTACTTCTTCACTACTAAAGGGAAAAATATCATCTGCATAGTTATTAACACATTCCTGCTCTGTTTCCATTTCTAAGTGATTGCTCTACAGAAAACAGTTGTTTTTTGATAGATAGTAAACACAAAACTCAGGATTCTTGTTCTAACATCTTTATTGGCTGCTACATGATCTTGAAGGAACAAATTCCTTTGCTTCATTTTACAAATCCATGAAAATTAGAACTTGCCCATTACCAAAAAGACAACAGTTTGGGCCTAAAAGAAATCAGACTGTTGTCTGGTGATTATTGTCCTATAAACGAAAACTATTAATTTCATCAGGGATACTAGAATTTCTCGGCTTTGTTTGCACATAAGCATGAAGAGCAGACTTCCAAATGCCAGACAAAAGACTGTTGCAAAGGCTAGTAGATTTTCTTAAATTTATAAAAATAAATAGTAAAGATTTACATAGCACTAATTTTGTGTCAGACACTCTTCTAAGCACTTTACTGGTGGCAAGAATTTTGTCCTAATCATTCTAGGAGCCTAAGATCAGAAGCCGTAGGATATGCTCTCATTTCTACCCCTCCCTTGCTCTATTGCCTTGAATACGACTATTCTGTATTCCATGCAGGTGATTTCATATTGAAGACTCTCTTACTTCGTGTTGAGAAATTGTTAGGGAAGTCACAGAAGCTTAGCAAGGTAGAGTGAACAAGGATCTGTGAAATCATTCAGTTTAACCAGGACCTAGAGAAGCTTTCTGACACGCCAGGTGTTGCACACCCACTCGGCAGCAGATTAGAAACGAGAACATAGTATCCTGACCTCTGTATATCCTACTATTCCATATTCCTTTTCTCCTGTGAAAGTAAGATACCCATTTGCTTCAAACAAATCTCCTGATCACCTGCAACATGCCAGGCACCGTTTTAGACACTGGAGGTATAGAGGAAGAGAAAATACCTCATTGAGTCATGCTATTCAATTCACTAAATAAACAAGGATTTCCTGAGCCCCAGTTATGCACCAAGCTCCAAAGAAGGTCTGCAGAGGTGGGGATGGGTGGAGTGGGGGAGGGAAGAGTACAAGACATGGTCCCTGATCTCCAAGGAGTTACACAAAAGACAAGCAGAAAACATGAAAACCCATAGGAAAATTAAAAAACCCCAAACACCAGCATATAATTAAGCTATAGGACAAATGAATACCAAAGGATTTCAGAGAAGGGGAGATCCAGAAGGTGGGAGGGATCTGAGTATGTACATCACGGAGAAAGCAGAGGTAAAGGTGATGCTTGCCTACCACGGAGTACGCAGCAACCAGATTTAGAGACATGCATAGACTCTAAAGGACAGTGAATAAAGTAAGGAACAGATGAAATGTAATATATATCATCTGTGTAAATCCAAATACATGCACATACAACAATATTAATTATTTGGCAAAAATGTATGCCATCAAAAAATGCACGGAAAACAGAATGCCTGCCTAGGCAAAGGGGGAAGGGAAGAGGAATAAATAGAATACATTAATTAATTGATTGATTTATAAATAAGATCAGGGCCCCCACAGACCAATGATAAAAATGTGTCATGACCTGATTATGTCAACTCTCTGTTGTCAAGTCCAAGGAGAAAATACGACATGGTGTGCAGTAGGCGCCATGGACCTTTGCAGGACATATAGACCATCTTCACACTGAGACAGGAATGAAAAGGTGATCTGGGTGAAGGGACAGTATGAGACGGGAGAGACCATTATGGCGGGAGAGGAAGGTGCATGTGGAGAAAGTGGAGGAACTATGGGTGAATATATATGGCTTGGGTGTCTTACAGGAGCCCTCTGAAATCAGGCAGATTAGATTGTTGGTGCTCTGGTGGGAAATCACTTGAGCCTCAGAGCCGATGGGGTAGAAACCATGCACTGAGGGCGTTGCCTGAGCAGGTGAGCGATACAGAGAGAGAAGAGACTGAGGAAGGAGAGCCCGGCAGTGTCCAGCCTCTGTCCGCGGGATGGAGGACGCAGGTGGCGAAACATCTGGGAATTCAAGGTGTGTATGGACGAGGGCCTGAGTGAGTGGTGTTTGTGGGAAAGAAAGGGGCATGAAGAAGGGACGCCCACACTGTGAGCAGATCGCAAAATGTCACAGGGATGTATCTGTCTGTTTCTTTGTGTAGGACATTTTTGAAAGTTCGCTTCAGCGTAGCTGTGGTTCCTGGAAACAGTTAAGTGGGTCACTTGCTGAGCTTTCCTTAGTGGTAGATTAATTAGCCAGCTGTAACTCCCGGATCTCTATTTTTAAATAACGACTTGCATAAATCTCCAAAGACAAGAACTCGCCACTAGTATACAGCATATTCCGGCAGCTGCAAGTTATTATGCCCAGTGGAAATTAAATATCTTTTAGGGAAATCATGCAAGATCTCGTGACAAATATGAAATTAACCCCTGCCACCTCTCTGCCCAACTCATTTCTTCGCTCGCCTGCCATCCTAATAAGCAGAGTCTCTGGGGTCCTGAAATGACAGCAGAGTTGGCAATATTTTAAAAAGGCATTATTCATCTATGAGCATTAGCGAAACATAGAGCCTTTGTCCCTGATTGAGCTAGAAGCTCTGGAAATCAAATATCAGTAAACACACACGACAGGCCCCTCCTAAGAAACTATTAACCCATGGTCAGGCCGAGATGCTTATAGCTCCAGGGATGTAAACAAACAAGCAAACACACCATTTTATTTATCATTTTAGGTGTTTTGTTTCTTTCGCTTAACATCCTCAAATCCCCACTTCTCCTTCCCTCTGTCCGAGTGCAATATCATTCTGGTTCTTTATTACTTCTTTCTTTACTTAAAAGCTCCAGATTTCAGGTCACATGTGACTTTTTACTTTCCCTGATCATTGCCCTTTTTTTTTTTACATTAGGCTTGGGTTCTTGTAGTTTGTAGGAGATATGACACCATGTCCTCAGTCAGAGCGAAAACAGGAGAACGAGCAGGAATAGTAAGAGCTGGTTACGAGTGACCCTGAGAAAGCTGCCACACCGTCAGGAAGGGTCCTGAGGTCTGGCGCACCTTCGGGTAGTCAAAGGCCATTTGTAAATGCGTGTTTCATAAAAGGACAGTCAACACACTGCCATAATCGCCAAGGGAAGGACTTGATTTGTTTGGCCATTTTCAATAAAGGGCAGAAGCCACACACGGTTTTGGCAGGAAACCTACTCCCTGGGTGGTTGAAAATGGAAACCTCAACTTTCCCAGGTCATTGTAAAGACACCCTAACAAATCCCTGATTTCCCACGTGAGCAGAATCTAAGATCTAGGAGAGAAAAAGAAGGAATGCCTCTAGAGAGACAGTATAATCTTGGGTCCTATGCAAAGCAGTGGAAATCAGTAGGGACCTGAAAAGAGAAAGGGAGGTGATGGCTAGGACGGCAGTCCTACATGGAGAAGCCCAGTGCTCAGGCCCATCTCCGTGCAGGTCTGTTGCTCCTCCTTCAGTTCCCATCTGGATCCCCAGGCCTTCCCTTAACTTTCCACAGGCTCCAGGACATCTCCAGCTCTCGCAGGAAAGGCTGCAAACCCTCAGGCTGCCAGGCAGCACTGTTTTCTTCTTTCATCTGAGTCCAGAAATGGCTGCAGCCTGGGCCTTGACCTTGACCCTGTGACCTCCTTTGTCAAGAAGTTAACACGGTTTTTGCCTCTAGCTAATGGTTTCCAACATCACAAAATGGGAGTCTATCTTATCAATTACGTGAACTTCAGTCTTTGGCATAAAGGTCATTATTGTGTTATGCATCTGGAATCACATTGTAATGAGGCACATCACATTCTCTTACAGTCAATGAGGGGGAAAAGAAGCACACAAAATGGAAATTACGCCTAAAATGACCTTGCTGGATTTCTACATCTGGCTAGCAGAGCCTGTTTCTATACATCAAGAAACTGACGTGGCAGCTCTGTCATACCGTCGGGCAGCCCAGTCCCATGTTAGCAAACATGCTATTATGGAACATATGGCATAAGCCTATTAGTAGTGTGCACAGTTGATGCATTCCCCGCGTAGTGTACCCATGATGTTTACTGATTCACTGCCACCCTGCCCCGGGCTGCTTCCAAACACGTCAGAGAAATAAAATGGCATCCATATTTGCATTCCCAAGTTATTCCATATTTACACATGCTAATAAAAACAAAAGCTTGCTTTTTAAGGAAGGGGCAAGATCCGTAATCAATTTCCTGAGAGGCCCAAGCGTTTGACATGTACTGCATGCATTGCATTCGCCAGAGTAGCAGCTTAGAAAACAGAGGTAGGCTGGCTCTGTGATTTCTCACCCCTTGCTGGGCCAGCCGTAGCTGAGAGCAGAGAGGTACCCGGCAGAGCCAGGGGTACCTGCAGATCACTCGCTTCCTCTGCCTAAACAGCTTGCCTTAGATTGTTGTTCCGTGACTGAACAAATATTTGATGAACCAGCGACTGAATTAGCCCTGTGGACAGCCATGACCTGATGGGGCCCTGAAACTCCTCTGCCCCTTTCATTAATAACCAGCTCCCTCTCCAAGTTCCTCAGCCTTGCTGTCTTCACTGGAATATAGCATTTGGGGTCATTCACCAGGACATGAAGTTTTGGTTCTGAAAACCACTGCTCTGTGGTTTTCATGAGCAAATCACTTAACCTCTCTGAGCCTCAATTCCCTTATCTATAAAATGGTGAATTATCCTATTTGTCTTACAAGGATTCTTTAAGTTACAAGAGACGAACAGATTCAAAGTATTTTAAGAGAACACAAGAATAAGCTTATTAGCTCATTCGGCCGGGAGAGATATTGGGCTATTGACCAACTCAAAGGATGGGGACGTGGGCCTCAAATGCTACAATCAAGACTCAAAACCACCAGAACTCCCTTCTTCCTCCATCTCGCAGCTCAGCCTTGCTCTGCTCTGGCTTCATTCTCTTATTGCAGCCGTATCTTCCTCACTTGAATGAACTCAGCCACTTTTAACCCTAATTTCACATTCTTCTACAATCATAAACCCAGAGGCAAAGCTGTTTTTTCTTCAAGTTCAAATCCAATCCTTCTTTAGTATGCCAGGGGAGGCCTCCGATTGGCCATGCTGGCTCACATGCCTACCTCAGGACGAGAAGTCTGTGACTGACCGGGCACGGGGTTGTGTACCTAGGGTAAAAGGTAGCGGCTAGAGGGAATTACCGAAGGGGGTTCAAACCTCGCTGAGCAAATGAGGCAAAAATAAAAGCTACCACTCTGCAAGCTAACTCACCACGTTGTTGTGAGGATCTAGGCAAAGAGCAACTGCTGCGAAACCACGGGTTACTATCGTAAGTCAATGGCTTCGTAAGCTGCCAAATGTCATAGGAGTGCAAGCATAATCACCACCACCTCTATTTATTATTTCTCTATCCACGGCTGGAACCCACTCCGGTCAGTATTAGTGACGACTACAATGATACTAGCTGACATTTCAGAAGCAATTGCCGCATGTATGGAACTGCTTTTCTGAGCACCTTATCTGTATGAAGGATGAAACCGGTACTATTATGGTTCCCAGTTTTTACATAAACAAACTAATGCAAAGGGAGGTAACACAACTTCCTCAAGTCACTTAGCTAGAAGTGGAGTGAGGGTTTGGACCCAGGGAGTCCGGGCCAGAGTTCACACTCCCAACCACCAAGCCTCAATAACTCCTGCGCTAGAAGGATGAGGTGTAGGTTGAAAGGCAACTAATATTTTGCATTATACTGTGTATTTTGGTGATTGGATCTATTTCACTCACAGTTGCATAAGTATGCCACTCTCAAGGTCTACCTGACTGGTATGAGCAAAGTAGAGATAATTAGAACTGGGCTAGACTTTTATTTGAGTGCCTGAATATCATTTAAATAATAGTGCTTTTGAAAATGAATATGCACATCCATTTTCCTAAAATTCAGAAAAGATGCATAATATTCAGGTGCCTAATAACTTGGCTGCTAGTTAATCATGCTTGACACTTATATAGCACTTCACATTTTAAAATCACTTTAGAATATGTTAGTTAGTTCATTAATCCCTACAAGATCCATGTGAGACAGGGAAGGTCTCTGCACCTGCCCCTGATCTCCCTTCCTTCCAGTATCTGAATACTTGGCGGCCCAGGGAGGGAAGAAAAGAATTGGATAAACCAAGCAAGGAAACACATGCAGCCAAGAATGACGGAAACTAGCAGGCAGTGAATGTGAAAGGAATATCCTCTGACTCTGGAGAGGTCTGCCCTTGACACATAAACTGACAACATACAAGAATCCATATAATAATAATTACTCATTTCCGATTGGTTAAACTGTAAGAAAATAGCAATCAACCTGCCATCTTCAACTTCAAATCCCTGTACACCCATCACTTGACCTCATCTGTGGTCATCTCCTTCGTTTAAGACATGCTTCTAACTGTAAATTTTCACGATCTTTTTATACTTATATTTCAAGTTCTGTTGCCCATTCTGATTTCTGCTTTTCTCAAAAAGGATCTGCCTAAAGTTAACATCTAGTATGACTTGGGCCATATTCAGCCTAGATTCCTTCATGTTCTCTTGTCACTTGGCTAACAGGTGGATCTAGGTTTGGATGTGATGCTGAGCTAATTCCACAAGTTGTCTGAACATTTCACTCATATCCTGGGATTACACCTGCTTCTTCTCAGTCACGGATGCTGATCAGCACTGAAAGTTCGTAAAAGCAGAGGGAGAAAGGCACCTGAACGAGGTAATAGGGCTAAAAACACCACCCTAGGATGCTTTGGAGCCACCAAAAAGCACTTTCAAAATTAGCGAGAAGTCATCCCAATTAATACAATGTCATAAAGATCAGACCCACGCAATCCAGTATATATTTCTAGTTAGTAGAGAATCATCTTATTTCTGGCGTCAGCTCAGCCTCCTTCTTCAAGGTACCGAGGATTAAAGGGAAGGCAATATAGGATTATAATTTGAGCTCACATTCTAGGATCAGGAATACCTGGGTTCAAATTGATTGAACTAATTACTAATCATGTGACCTCAGTTTCCACAGCATAATACCAGAATCTACTTTATAGAATTGTTATAGGATTAAGTACAATAATCATTCACAGACTTAGCACAGTCCTAGGGATGCAGCGAATATTCAGAAATAAATATTATTAACTGTCTCCAGTTCTCTTTGATATTCTCACACTCAGTTTTGGGGCTTCCTTAAAATGGTAAACCCAAGAATTCTAGGTGTTGATTGACTGAGAAAGAGGAATATGGTGTGGTCTGTGTTAAAACATAATGTTTTTTATCCACCCAGGCTAGAAACAGAAACATTCCAAATCACCCAAAAGGTCAGATGTTTTCTAACAGTTAGCAGACTAATATGCAATGTTGACCCTGGGCAAAGTCAGGGAATAGACAGATGATCTGTCTATGATGAACCTGTGTTTTTTATGCGTGTACCCTCTTCCCTCTTCTTGAGATATTACCCTCACCTTATTTGGGGGGTAATTGAGGCACTCCCGCATGCTTTGGAAGTCCCAACAAATAAAGACCACTTTATCTACTCGTGAGTGCTTGTCTGGCAGCTCAAGACTCCCAAGGTTACTGATAGTAGCTTTTGTCCATTTCCTATAACCACATCATTAACCTGGAAGAATTTTCAGCTCCTTTCCCTGCCTTCCAACAGCTACAAAGATAATCCATGATAAAGGGACTTGGCAGTGTCTCTGATTACCCATTAGCATGGGACATGGCAAGGATGTGTGGGGGGGTTGGGTGTGTGTTATCAAGTTCATGGGTTAATTTGCATTGGTACAGGGAAATCTGAGCAGACCTTTTTAGAATCAATCCACTGGGGGAAAATATAGAAGGAAGCATTCAAACCACGGTGCTCAAGCAGAATGAACACTTATTTCACAGACACAATTACAACTGCCAGGGGAGAAAATTTTTCCAAAACTATTTAATCTCCGAAATGGGCAATAAGCTTGTCAGCCTCTTGGGCATTTCAACCTTGGTGCAATGGCTCATAGCAAATCTTTCCATGACCAAACCCCATCAGATTCATCAAGTGTCTCCATTCTCTCACAATAAAAGTCATTTAGGGTTCCGAGGATGAGGCAAGCTTTGTGTGTGCGATATACGCTCCTCTCTGTCACCAATGCAAAACCTAGGGATGTGCTGGAGAAAGGAGCCTTGAAAAATAAGGATATTCGTCTTGCAAGTGTTTGAGATGCTATTTCTAAGCTAATCTCCCCTACAAATCAAGGAGTCCAATTCAATTCAAGTCCAATTCAAGCTTGTCTTCCAGAATGTCTAGTAAATCCTCAAAAACATGAACTATGTACTTGCTTTGTGTCTCACTTTCTACCCATTCTCCTCTCAGCCCCATGAGTTCATTATAGCTATGGAAGGTATTAAGATTCAAACTAGAATTAGCAGCCAGAGAATTTACTAGAACTAGCCATTTTCCCCCCATCATGTCTATTAATGACTGCAACATCATAAACAATAAAGTTTAATTAGGAACTAAAGTGTCTATAGCAATTAAATATGAAGGAAGTATTCAAAAACACAGCAGGAAGGATCATATTTTTAAAGCATTTAAATTGCAAATGATGTTATTGACAGAACTTTTAAAAGAAATTTTGTGTTTGGGGGAAAAATGTCTAAAGTGAAGTGTTGACTCCATGACATTCACAGACAAATAAATATTTAGGATGGATCAATTTGTAACTACGAGCAGATGCTTCAGGAAATATAGAGAGCTAATGGGAGCTGTCCTTAATTTCTACCTCACTAAGACAATGAGGAAAAAAACCCCAACAACTTAAAGGATTTCAGAGTAATGACATGACTCATTAGTGTTAAGGCCACTTCAAATTAAAGGATTTATCTTCAGCTTCTGAGAGAAGGAAATTGTTAATGAGCTTCATGCATGAATATTTAGAAAGGGCCATCGCTGGCTCTTTAGGCATGAAACTACCTGAAGTTGTATCCACAAGTATTTAGGTTTCTAAGACCAGATCCTAAATAATTTCGCCTCACTGCGTGATAAACAGTGCTGGGAATGGAAACTGTGTGCCCAAAAGTGGGGAATGTTGCGCACCACAGGAACAGGGTAAATGCTAGAGAAAAGGGAAGGCCTACCATTATGGAAAGACATGCAAAGGAAGGGCTAAGATGAGCCTTCACTGCTCTAAGTTTATGCTCTTCCAAATACAGTGGTGGCGACTTCAGAACACAATGTAAAGATGAAGAAAGTTTAGGCCTCTCTTTCTGAATACTCCGAGGCACTGCAGAGCTACTGAATCTGTCATTATTTTTGGCATTCACTTTTGAGCTGGGAACTTGACAGTCTTCTTCCATATTTAACTCCATCACATATGAGGCCCATTCCAGAGAGGTGTCCATTTGAAGCCTCTGGTAATAAAAGTTTGGTCTTTGAAAGAACTGTGCTTAATAAGTTGTTATGTTTCTTGCAAACAAGTTATATAAATAGTAGTCTCATGGAAAATGAAATATTCAGGTGTAAAGTCAAAGGAGAAGTCCAGAGTATGAAGACTAAATGGGATTGGGACTTCGTAGATAGTGGCACCGTCTCCTATAACCAGTTATGAAAAAGACTTCAGATTAAGGGTCTCTCGACAGAGTTGGAAAACTGCCAAAATAACTGGGCATTTGTTCACTGGCTCCTGGGATGACCTATATCTGTAATTCATGTCTAAATTTGGGAAGAAAGCAGAGGCCGATATTTTTGAAATGCCTTTCTAATGGCTGGGAATCATGGCAATTTTATTTTCTAGTACAATTATGTTTTTTTCCTACTCTGCGTTTCAATTGCAAAGGAACAGAAGCATGGCATTCCCAGTTGAAGTTTTTAAGTTGACAGTCTGATCTATTTTTATTTACTTTTAAATTTAAATTCAAAGCCAGTGTTCATAGGTGCCTTCACAACAAGCTGCAGGCCTATGGGAAATACTCACTGGCTCCTCTGCTTATCTAAAGTTTGGCCTCTTCATTATGATCAATTAATATTTCAGGAGGTTCATTTTTTTCTGAGATTGGAATAGATGTCACTTTTCAGAAAGCCACTTTCATTGCTTTTCATTTTCTTTTCAGTGTCTTGTTTATGACTCAAAAATGCACTGATGATTTCATAATGAGAGCATATTATGTAGAAATGGAAATATAATCTTTGAAAAGTATGACTTTTTATGTGTTAGGTAACATTTCTCTTCAATTTCCTTTTTCATGTGATTTTTTTTCTTCTTTTCTAAAGGGAAATAAGTGTTAGGAGAGAACTGACATATATATCAGGAATTTAAAAAGCATATTTCCTGAACTACTATAAAATCTAAAGGGACCAGGTGATTAAAGTCCTTCATTTTTAAAGAATTCTCTGAGAAATCCCAGGAACTGGAGAAAATTTGTTTCTATTATTCCTTAAGTTTTGTTTAAGGGCATAGAATATACTGGGTTCTATAAAGAAACAAAATATTTGCCTCTAATATTATATACATTTTTGGGTGTGTTTTTAAAAGCAATACAGTTTATAATGTGAAAGATGCCAATAAAGCCATTGACCATGAACATCATGAGGTCATTTATTCATTTATTTCATAATTTATGTAAGAAGTGAAAGAAGAGTACCTACTATATGTGATTACACATGCTATTATGGCAAGCATGAACATGAATAACATATGTCTTCACCTTTAAGAAATTTATAATATATTAATAGAGACAGACATAATCAGAGAACTATAACATAGGTCATAAGGATTTATTAGTTGTGTACAAAATCTAATTTGTCTGATATGAGAATTGCTACCCCAGCTTTCTTGTGAGGTCCGTTGCCATGATAAATGGTTCTCCATCCCCTCACTTTCAATTTGAAGGTGTCTTTAGGTTCAAAATGAGTCTCTTGTAGACAGCATATGGATGGGTCCTGCTTTTTTATCCAATCTGAAATGTTATGCCTTTTGATGGGAGCATTCAGCCCATTCAGGTTGAGAGTAACTATTGAAAGGTATGAGTTTAGTGCCATCATATTGCTTATAAAGCTCCTGTTTCTATAGATTGTGTTTGTTAATTTCTGTTCTATATCAAAAAGTAATGATGTATTATATGTTGGTTAATTGAACATAAAAAATATGGGTCAGAAGGTTCAAAATATTATGGGATTTCTAGTTCATGATGGCTTACTAAAGGTATATGTAAACCTGTCTTCCCTCTCAAATTACTACTGATATGACCTTATAACTATTAAAAAAGCCATGATAAGACAGGAAAACCAGATATCCCAACAGCACAGCAGTATACTGATAGGAATTTGGGAAGGCATAAATAAGAATAGATTGATAAGCACTTCTGTTCCATGTAGCTTAAAGTACTTTTTGGTAGACCAAGTCATCTGCTGAGAAGAACTATTTTTCAAAAGCAAAACAAACACAAAAATCCTCTGTTTAAAGATATACACAGCTGCGGAAATAATGAAATCTGGAGAGGCTAAAAGCATGGAAAGGGGAGACTCTTAGAAAGGTATAATAATGATCTTCAGCTGCACTTTCCCTGGAAGCCTGTGCTGATTCTTGAATGGGTAGACTAGGAAAATGGGTTTTGACTGGGCAGAGGGCCATTGTTGAGGATAGAGAAACCCACAAATATTTTGGAAGTTAGGTGAGATCGAGTTATGAAATTGGATACTTGAGGAGCTTCAAGAGAGAACTGATCCTCTCCCCTTCAAAATATGTGCCAAATTCTGAAGGTGTACCAAATAGGAGGCTTAAGAACTAAGCTACAAACTCTGAGAAGTAAAGTGGAAAATTCTGCATCTCCTGGTGCTGAGATGACAAAGAGCTGCTAGGGTAAATGGACCTATGAATACAGCAAGCTCTTAATTGGAAGCATGAAAACCTCTGGACTAGAGACAGGGAAAATGAGACATAGACTGAGTTTTAGTTTAATTTATTAAAAACCTGAATCCAGCCTAAAACTGGTCCCTTCGTAACTGATTTAAGATAGCCCCTCACTCTATCTACCTAGCAGAGGAAAGGATAATCCTTTTCTGGTGCAAGATCACAATATCTGGGGTTTCTTCCATATTTATATATTCAGTGTTTTTCATTTATTAAAAGTATTCCAGGCATGGTAAGGGACAGGGCCATGTGTCCAAAAACCAAGAGGAAAAAATAGGCAACATAAGCAGATTCATACATAATACAGACATTAGGTTTATAAGATAAAAACTATAAAAAACTGATTAATATGAACAAGGAAAGAAAAATGAAAGATGAAATGCTTGGCGTTTTTATTAGGTAATTAGAATCTGAGTCAGTCATGTTTACATTTTATATACATATAAACATTGCATTATTATATATAAACAATGTTCTCTCTCTCCATATATATATGTGTTTGTATGTGTGTGTATATATATATAAACATATATATATATACATGTGTGTGTGTGTGTATATATATATATATATATATGGTTCATTATAGGGATTTGCCCTTACACAACAGTTAAAAATTCACTGTTTGGTGGATGTCTTTGTATTTTGTACTGGAGCTTCATGTTTAAAATGTTAAGCATTTGGGGAAAAAAGATAGATATAAAGTTCAGAACAGTAAGAACAAACTAGAATCCAAAAGAATAAGTGGAACACATGAAGATGGACTAAAACCCATACCAGTCCTTCACTGCCTCTAATTTTTATGGCAATTTTCATGCACAAGAAGTTCCTACTCTTCAACACACAGTTGAAAATACATCTGGCTGAGGATTCGGAGAAGTTGAAATAAGAAGAGAAGCTGAAGAGCTAGCTGCTGCCCAACATCAATGAGATGAGCCAACAGATCAGTGACAATGTGTGTGAGATGCAACAGCATCTGATGTTACTTCATGACCTTCCAGGTATAAATCAATATGACTACTGCTTTAATTCTTCCTTCCAAAACACACATACAATGTCTTTTGTGGACCACATGAACTTAAAACATATATGGAAGAACACTCTTGAAATGTAGTTTAGCCTAGCTTAATTGACATAATACAAAACCACCAAAAAAATCTATACAAAGAATTAGATGGGGATTCCAGAAATAAAAAGTGTTCTGTCTTAAAGTAAAATTGATGCATATAACACAAAAATGGACAGAGTTGTGCACAAAATTAGTAAACATGAAGACAACTGAAAAGATCCAACTGGAAGCATAGAGAAATAAAAGAATGGGAAGGGAGCAAGAATAGCGCAAAAAAGAAATAGTATAACATATATGTAATGGATACATCAGAAAGAGAGGAAAGAACTGGAAAGAAACAATATTTGAAGAGATAGTGGCAAAAAAACAAAACAAAACAAAACAAAACAAAAAACCCCTCCAAACTAAAGAAAAACACTAATTCACAAGTTCAAAATACTCAGCAAACTACAAGCAGAATAAATATTTTAAAAAATGATTAAGGCACATCACAGACACATGGACGTTAAAAAAGACAAATAAAATAAAAGCAACCAGAGGGGGAAAAAGACACAATATTCAAAGGAACACCAATTAGAAAATTGGTGACTTCTCAAAAGAAATGATGTAAGCCAGAAAACAATCAAATAATACCTTAAAAGTGCTGAAAATAACTGTCAACTTAGCATTGTACACCCAGTGAAAATGTATCTCAAAAATAAAGGGGAAATAAAAACATTTCCAGAAAAACAAAAATTAAGACAATTCATTGTCAGTAGGATTGCACTAAAGGGGACATTAAAGAAAATTCTTTAAGCCAAAGGAATATGATCATAGAGGAAAATACAGAAATGAAGAAAGAAAAAGCAGCAGCAATAAAAAAATATATATGTGGGCAAATCTAACTGAATTTAGATGGTACAAAGGTTCTATCATTATTATGGAAAAGGTAAAAATCATCATTTGTATTAGGCTATAATAAATCATGGAAGAATATTTTGATTTCTTAATCATTAAAACATTTGTTTAAAAATGCAAAACTGAGAAGATAATAGATAGAAAAAACTGAATGACAAAAATCCAGGAGAAGGCAAAAAAACAAAGGAATAAAAAAAACAAAAGCAAATGGGCCAAATAGTAAACACATAATAAAATGATGAATATAAACCCAAATATACAAGTAAGTACATTAAGTATAAATGGACAAAATAGTCCAAGTAAAAGATTAATATTTTCAGACTAGGTTTAAAAAAGTTATATGTGCTTACAACAGCAATGAGGTGCCACGTATCATGTAAATATTAATCAAAGAAACTAGCTTATTTATACTGATATAAGCCAAAATAACCTTAAGGAAAAAGGGTTACTAGAGATAAACAAGGCCATATCATAATAAGGTGTTAATCTACCATGAAGACATAACTCTGAATGCATCCAATATAAAAAAAAAAAATTGGCAAATTTCTGCTATAAGTCATGCACATAAAAAAAGCCTCAAAAATCAGTGATTTTTTCCAGAAGAAACCCAACTAACCACAAATGAGAAGTAGTAATGAAGGTTGGAAGTAGTAGACGATGGGTAGTTGGTCAGGTAATTTTTATCAGTGTGTGTGTGTGTGTGTGTGTGTGTGTGTGTGTGTGTGTATGTGTGTGTCTATTATGCCAATCCTCTGCTCTTGGAGCAGCCAATTTCAATATTTGTTTCTAGGATTAAGCTGTACATATAGCTTTATAAAGTGGGAATTTCAGAAGTACCTCTAGTAACTTATGGTCTTCTGTGCCAAGACAAGAGGCTATGAACTATCTTTAATGAAAAGCCCATCTAGTTATCGGTCTCTCTTCTCTTATCGAGTGCCTGGAAATAAGGCTTCTTTTATTAGAGCCAATATTTGCCACTAGGTCAATAGGAATTCTCATTTGTGCTAAGTAAATAAGATGTCACTATCAATACTTTTCTATCAAGATCCTCAGATACAAATATGAGCAAACATGCATGAAACACTAAACATTTGAGGGAAACTGCAGCATGAAAAAAGAGTCACTGACTCAACGAACAAAAGTAATCACTAAGGAAACCAGTAAACAGAAGAAACAAGAAAAAAAGTACATATATATGTATATATATATATATATACACATTTTTAAAAATCTCATGAATGTTTTAAAAATATATTATCTATGATAAAAGGAACTGGCTTCTATGAAAAATAAATGAGCAGAATTCTTGGAAATTAAAAACAGAATTACCATAAACTTAATAAATCAGAATAGTTGAAAATTGAATAATGAACTCGAAGATCAAAATGAGGGATTCTCCTACAAAACAGCACAAATGACAAACGGTTGAAGGGTACGGAAAAACAGATGACTCGTTAGTTTATACAGAACAATAAAATGTTCAAGAATCTCAAAGAAATCTTTGAAATTGAACCATAATTAATTGGGATCTGTCTCAGCAGATATCAAATAAAAAAAAAGATGAAAGGACTTAGAAAAAACAAGGAAAAGAGTAATTTTATTACATACACATTTTAAACTTCTATATTGAAAAGGCTATGATGAGCAAAATTAAAAGATAACTAGGAGGAGATACCTATAACATGTATAATAAACAATTGTTAACTATTCATTTTACACAGAGTACTTCCGAAAAAATTATAAAGACGAATAAGCCAATAGAGGTCTGAACAAAGGACCATTCACAAGAAAAGAGATACATGTGGCTGAGAAACTTATGCAAAATTCATCAGTCTCACGAGTATGAGAATAAAAATTAAAATAAGAAGATGGTATATTTTGCCCATTCGATTATGAATGCGAAAAAGATTGCTGGTATTTTTGAAAATGTGGTGAAAAGAGCAACCTCAGAAACTATGCAGTCACAGCTCTTTTGGAAGCAATCTCTCCGTGCGTAGCTACCAAACTATAAAATGCACATACTCCCTGACCTAGCAACCTCATTTCTAGGAATCTCTCCTAACAAAAATCTTGCATTTATTTATATAAAAGTTTCACATATTCAGTAATAGAAAAAAAAGAGGCTTTTGAAAACTGCCAGTTATTGAAACCCAACTCAGATAGTTTAAGCAACAAACAAAATCAAAAAAGAAAAACTGTAAGTCCATTAAAGCAAACAGTAAGAGTAAGAATAAAGTACATATATGTACATATGTGTATATACATATTTGTATGTGTATGTATGTGTGTATATCAATATACAGATATTTCCAAAACATATTGTTAGATACCATTTCAATAACAACTCAAGTGGCAGAATAATGTTTACAGCATAATTCCACAAGAAGCAGCAGCAGCAGAAAGAACCAACACTAGGAAAGTCAGGGAGTGTGCCTGTGTATGTATGTGCACCTCTTACTAGAGGTTACCTATGGGAAGTAGTGTGGGTTTGAAGGAGAAATGAAGGCAATCCTTCACCTTTTTAAATTCTATTTTCCATATTATTCAACTTCTCCCCTACAAAAATCACAATATTCAACTGTTAGGTTTCCATGTAAAAACAATCATTTAAAGAAAAAGAAATGATGTTATATTAGCACAGAGGAAAGAAGAGACTAACACCAGGAAATCATTACAAATTGGGAGCCTAAGGCACGGTCTCTGCCCTTTAGGAGGTTAAGGGAGATAAACAGCACTCAGGCCGCCATGACACACAGTACGTAGGTCTGTAGGAGAAGTAAAAACAAATTGTAGGAGAAGTCAGGAGAGAGCTATTACTTCAAATATGTTATCTAATAATTCATTTTGTTCCACCACTTAATGTAGAGAGGAAAATTCAATTCAATTGAAATCATTTATTCATATCCCTAAACTGAACGGCATATTGATTTTGATATTCATTTTCACTACATTCAAGAGGCCTTCGATGTGGAGCCCTTTCCATTTTTAAGTGTCCTCGAATCACCCACAATTGTACTTCCACTCTCTGAATGTCGAAAAGGCACAGCCACACTAAGGGGAGGTGGCTTCCTGCTCAGTTTACTGGAATTTAAAAATGCTAGCCAAATGACATTTATGTGCCAAGTACTGGCCAAGGACTGAAGAGGGGAAGATGAGAATTCTCTGTCCTTGCTCTAAAGAACCTTCAAATCTTCTGGGGAGAGCAGAGCTGTGTTCATGGCACACGGGAGACAAGAGCGGGGCGCTGTACACAGGTGGGGATGGTGGGGACTGGCAAAGAAGTCCTGAGGAGGAGCAGGCATTTAAGGTGAGCCTTGAACAACAGCAGGATTTGCGTGGGGGAAGGAGGTATGGAGGTAGGTCCGTGATGTTGAAACAGCACAACTGCCTGTGGTGGATGGCATCCACTCTTTCTGGATTGCCAACGGTAAGAGGGAATAGGGAAAGAGAGGGCGGAGGTGAGGTCAAAGGGGTGGACCGAGGTCAGACTCTATAAAGCTTTGAATGGAGAGTTAAGGAATGTGTTTTTTTTCTGGGCAGGATTTGAAGGGTTTGAAGTTGCAGGGTTACATTTATTTTATAAATGGATCATTCTGTGTGGGATAATAGAAGAGGGCAAAGACATCAGTTAGGAGAAAGACCCTATGTCCTGAACTAGAGTGGTAGCAGTAGGTAGGGGAAGTGGAGATCTGTTTCAGAAACTCCATCTGGGAAGTCTACTTACCAGACTTGAGTTATGAGGATTAAATGAGTTCATATACACAGAGGCTTTAGACCAGTGAATGACATAAGTCAACACCACACTATGATTTGGTATTATTATTGTTGGATCCACCAGGTTCTCGGTACTCCTTCACACTTTCTGCTCCCACTTCTTGGACCATCCTTTCTTCAGTTCCCCTCTCTCTGGTCCCATGGCTCACTCTACTGTTCCTATCATGACATATTCTGAGATCATATTTGCTCGCCCTGGCAGCAGGCTGCTAGACTGTAGGGTCTGGGTCTCATTAGTGTTAGCTTCCCTAGCACCCAGCATACTACCCTGCACAAGGTCCTCAAGGTATTTTTGGTGAAGGGTAGGAACCAAAACACACAACACCTTACACAGACTGTTTTTAGTTCAAGATCATACCTCCAAATGTAAATAAATTAAATTTAGTATGAACACCCATTCTAAAGTTCCTGTCCAGAGCACCTAGCATACTGTGGGTTAAATCATGTTCTACATATTTATCCTGTGATTCTTACGCTAACATGGGAAAATCTATGCCATCCAAGCCTATGATTTCATCAGCTGTCCGTCATGTTTTTAACAGTGCTCTGGAGAGTCAGGCTTCACTCTCACAAAAGAAAAACACTCTCCTTGTAATAGGTAGAATAATGGCCTTAAAGATGTGTACATCCTAAGCCCTGGACACCTGTGAATATGTTACCTTACATGGCAAAAGGGACTTTGCAATTGTAATTAAATTAAGGATTTTAAGATGGAGAGATTATCCTGGATTATTCAGTCCCAATGCAATTACAAGATCTTTATAAAAGAAAAAAAGGGAGACAAGAGAGTTAGGAGTTGACTTGTAACTCCAGAGCTGCAAGAAAATAAATTTGTGTTGTTTTAAGCCACTAAGTCTGTGGTAATTTTTTACATCAGCAATGGGAAACTAATACATTCCCTTAACTCAAATCTCATCGGTACAAACAATTTCCGGTTTATTTGTTCCCTTTCATGTAGTTCCAATATCTCAAGGACTACTCTTACATTTTAAAGTGTCAGAGTGAGCATGGATCCTCATTTTTTAATGATTCTAACCAAGATATTACTGTAGTACCATCCCAAACAATCCCAATATTATAAGTTTCCATCTATTCTTAATATAAAAGTCACTTTAACCCAAGCCAGTTCTCTGAATTCCTGCAATATTTTTGGAATTATTCGTTGAGTGCATATTGGATAGCAACTACTCTCATTGCTCCCCACGTCTTTTCTTCATCTTCTGTTTTGTGCTTACTCTTTTGTTTGCCTGTTCTTTTTCCACCCCCCTCAGGCTGTACTCAGTGATGAAAGATACTTTCTTAGGCCACCAGCATTCAAATAATTTCATGCTATATCAACAACTGAAGAATAACTCTGTTGGTCTTTCCAGAATAAATAATAACATTCCCATTTCTTAATGAGCTTAAAAATGATAAGCTGTTCAATTCTTAGACTCTTACATTAGAAGGAGCTCAGACCTAGAAAATTCTTTCTTACTTGGTAAAGTATTTATTCTTAATGTACATTGTCCTTATGAAGTTGATGCTCCATGCTCACCATCTGGCTTATCCTGCCAATTTCAGTACATTTTTATAAGACTCAAACACTTTCTTACTGGTTCTTAAATGGGATGTCTCAGACATCATCTGAAAATTTTCAACTTTTCGTTAATGTAAAAATGATACCGTATTCCAAAATCTAAAAAATTTTAGAGCACACAATGAGAAGAACGAAAGGACACCAGGGGATATTGCTACCTGATGTTGTCCTAGAAATCTGGGGTCCAGCTCAGCCCCTGGCTGGTGCCTGCTATGGAGCACTTTTCCCTCCCTCACTCTCCTTTCTAGAGACCCTTCTGGATGCGTTTCTCAGCAGCACATGCTTTGGCGGGAGACTTTCTGGATGTCATGTTTCAGCAATACTAGGACCCAAGGGCAAACGTCAAACATGATGCAGCCTTCCTAGGTCTTTCTGCAGAGAGTCTAGGGGCTGTTTTGTTCACAGATACTAGTGTTGAAAGCATTCTGCCATTACATCTCCATTGCACTGGGCCAAATCTCCTTAAGGCAAGTTTGCTAGTCAAGATAAAGAAGGGAAAGGAGTTAATAAGCACATGAGAAGATCTCAACATCATTAGCCTTGAGGAAAATCCAAATCAAAACCACAATGGGATACCACTCCATACCCACCAGGACAGCTATACTAAAAATAACAGATCATAGCAAGTATTGGTAAGGATGTGGAGAAATTGGAACCTTCATATACTGTTGGCTGGAAAGTAAAATTGATGTAGCTGCTTGATAAATGGTCCTAAGGCTTCCTCAAAAGTTTATACATCGAGTTCCTATATGACCCAGATATTCCACTCTTAGGTACGTACCCAAGAGAAATGAAAACTCATGTCGACACAAAAATTTGTATGTGAATGTTCACAGCAGCACTATTCATGATACCCAAAAAGTAGAAATGACCCAAATGTTTACTGACTGATGAATGGATAAGTAAAATGTGATATATCCACATACTCAGCCACAAAGAGGAATGAAATGCTGACACTTACTGAAACATGGATGAACCTTGAGAACATTATGCTAAGTAAAAGAAGCCAGTCACAAAGAACCACAAATTGTATGATTCCACTCTTACGGAATATCCCAAATAAGTAAATCCATAGAGACAGAAGGTGGATCAGTGCTTTCCCGGGACTAGTGGGGGCTAGGGGACTGACGGGTGGCAGCTAAGATGTGTGGGGCTTCATTTTGGGATGACGAAAATGTGCTAAAATTAATTATGGTGCTGGTTGTACAACTCTGAATACACTAAAGCCACTGACCTGTACACTTGAAGTGAGCAAATTATCTGGCATGTGAATTGTATCTTAATAAAGCTGATGAATAAACAAAAAGAATTGGAATGAATGACTTTTTTCCACCAAGTTATTTCCTGAGCTGTGTCACACAGTGGGGAACCCCCATATTCTCTCCTCCAGCCACCTGTCCCTCCAGCCCCACCTCCTATTTACTTAGAACTGACAGGATCAAAACCAGCAGCTGTCCCTGAAGGACACCGCCCTGGACTGCCTAGAATTTTAGGTTTTGTTTTGTTTGTCAAATAATGAATAGCAAAGGCATTTACTTAATCCTGCTTGCGTCCTCCTGAAAAATCCTGCCGGGGCCCAACAGCATGTCATTTTTCATTATTTCCAAAGGAATGTTCACCTTAAATATTTATTTCTGTTCTCTTCCATGCATGCTCCAAGGCTCTACTCTCCTACATCAGCATTTGTGTACATTTACTTCTCCTGACTTGTAGTCATTTCTCCAGGATCTGCCCTCCCCAGAGAGATGACAGCTAATTGCCTTTATGACACAATCTGACTGCTGTCCCCTAATCCAAACCTCCTTAGCCAAATTGTCTAAAGACTCCACTTTTTCACTAGCTAAGCCACCTGCCTTGGGCCTAAAATCCCCATGATTAGTCTCTCTTTTGGAATAAGGCACTGAAGTCCTCCTTGAACTATAAATGTTCCTTGGAAAGAAAAGCGTATTAGTGTAATCCCACATATGTCCCCCAATGTCGAGTCAAACACCAGAGTTGCTCAATAACGTTCTTAAAGAATGAGCAGGAGGGGTGGGGAGGGGCAGAAGGACAAGCAGCTTCACTGCTGAGCAGAGAGCCCAATATGGGGCTCGATCCCAAGACCCCGAGATCATGACCTGAGCTGAAGTCAGATGCTTAACTGACTGAGCCACCCAGGAGCCCCTTGTTCTTTATTCCATCTTAACGCAATGTTCCTCGACTACTGTTGAACTTCCGTCGCATTTCAATGGTAGAAGTAGCTGTCCTCTCCCCCCTGGGTATACATCAGCTAATAAAGATTTGCAAGAGCCCCAAGATTCAACAGGGTACAGGGTACTACCTCATGTAAGCAGATGACCACCTTGCTCTCACGGCTCCGTTTCAAAGCTCAGCAATACTCTGGAGTTTATTAGCATATGATATGTCAAATAAAACCCATGTTTCATACACAGCACATTATTAAATAATGATTATGTCTCAAGGTAGGAGCTGAACATATTTCATTTTTCCCTCTGCTGTTAAATAAGGAGGTTGCCCCCAGCGGCTATTGACAAGTACAAACGGTCAAATCAACACTGTGCCTGGCACTGAAATTAAGTGGCGCGGCTTCCTCCCCTGCACAGGCTGTGCCCCATGTCCATTTCAAAATTATTTCTGACTGTTAAGACTAGCAAAGGTGGAAGATTCATGACAGCGAAGCCTAAGGCCCTCCATTCTGAACTCTCTTTTCAGCGCTTTTAACATACAATACTGTATTCCAAGCAATGCACAGCCAGGGGGATTAGCTCGGCTTTTCCAGGGATGTGGGGGTGATCCTACATCTAAATTTATGGAAGTCCTTGCCTCTTTGGAAATAAGATTCTCAAATTAGACGGACTGAGCCTCGCCGATTTGGGGCCCCGTGTAGCTTTCACTTGCATCTATTAATACAGTGAAAAACAGCCACTCCCCGTGATGTCAATAATTGATGAGCTGGACAAGCTCTGTTATTCCATGTCTAGCTGTTATCCGACCTACTACCCTCAGTTTTTCAGTGAAGTTTCAGCTGCCCATTTCTTGACTAAGGATGCTCCTTAGCACATCACTATTGAAAATGACGCTTCTACTAGGTACCAGAAATTATTCAGCCACGTTTTGGGATAGAAAATTGTTTTCTGTTTAGTACGACTGTGCTATGAAGACACACACTTCCTCACTGGCCATGTTGAGTTTCCTCTGAGGATTACAGGATGGGAGGGAAGGATGAGAGGCTTCTAAGCCCTCTGTTCTTGAAGAAGGGCCACTAATAAAGTAAGCTAGAAAAGAACGGCAGTCGGTGTGATCCTATTAAAAATCCACATCAGAATATCTCTCTATAGTCTAAGTCTTTTTAAAACCACTGAACACCTGTATCAATACTAATAGGTAGTATCGCTTAATACTTTAGAGAAGTTCAAATAGCAAATAATATAACTCCAGGAATAGTAAAATTTCAGTGTAACATAATCTGCTATGCTACTGGACCACAAATTATGTTACATTCTTTCCAATCTAAGACTCTAGACACTGAAAGGCCAAACTACCCTCTATCATATGCATCTAAATGTTCTTTGAGCATCCATTATTGTGTTCTCTATGCTCTGCGAATGTTTCATCTGCATTTATATTTCTTTCTTTTTTCTTGATAAGATCAGAATCTTTTTTATGACCTATTGCATTTACATTTCGGTACGCTTTTAAATATAGCTTACTTTCATGTAGTTATGAATGCATAACTATTCATACTAAATATGGTGAAGCCACATTGCATATTCATTCATTACTTGAGATATTTATTCAATACTGTAGCAGGCTGAATTGTGGCCCCCTAAAATATGCCCACCTGGAACCTCAGAATGTGACCTTATATGAAATAAGGGTCTTTATAGATGTAATTAAGGTACCACTGGATGGCTTTACCCTCGAAAAATCCTGCTTTGTGATACTGTTTGGTGGGCCAGTGATTCTTTTTACCTACCCTTCTTGAATTCTTTCGTTGGCTTTATTTTAGTGTATAGAGCTTAAAGCATACTTAGCTTTTACGTTATGTGTAATCAGATTTACAATTATAATTTAAACTATATCTATACTGAGACACTGATTCAAATGTTTTAGTTGCATGTGTGTATTTTCCACATATCCCTATACATTCAGTCACACATATTAAGAATATTACGATATTATTTACTTACCCTATTTTTCATATATTAACTTTTGTTCTTCTTATGTTATGGTGGGAAGAACACAAGTTTGTCATACAACAACCTAGACTTGGAGATCCTGTGGTCTTAGGCAGGTTATCTAATCACCCCTCTCTGCAGTTTCTTCTGCCCAGTGATGTTATAGGCTAAACTGTGCCCTCCTAAAATTCATAGTGAAGGGGTGCCTGGGTGGCTCAGTGGGTTAGGTGTCTGCCTTCTGCTCAGGTCATGATCCCTGGGTTGGGCTCTGCTCAGCCGGGAGTCTGCTTCTCCCTCTCCCTCCGACCCTCGCCCTGCTCATGGTCTCTCTCACTGTCTCTCTCAATTAAATAAATAAAACCTTTTAAAAAATTTAAAAATAAAATTAATATAGTGAAATCCTAACCTCTAATCCCTTAGAGTGTGACCTTACTTAGAGACAGAGTCTTCATAGGGGTAATCAAATTAGAATGAGGTCATTAGGGTGGGCTCTGATATAATACAACTGGTGTCTTTATAAAACAGAGAAATTTGGACACAGAGAGATGCATACAAGGAGGAGGATGTGAAGACACAGGGGAAAGACAGCCATGTACCAGCCAAGGAGAGAGGGCCCACAGCCCTCAGAAGGAAATAAGCCTGCCAACACCTGGATCTCTGACTTACAGCCTCCAGAGCTGCGAGACAATACATTTCTGTTGCGTAGGTTGCCTACTTTGTGGTACTTTGCTGTGGCAGTCTTAGCAAACGAATACAAATGGCAATAATAACACTTAAGCTCGGGGGCACCTGGGTGGCTCAGTTGGTTAAGCATCTGACTTCGGCTCAGGTCATGATCCTAGAGTCCTGGGATGGAGCCCAGCATCGGGCTCCCTGCTCAGCAGGGAGTCTGATTGTCCCTCTCCCTCTGCTCCTCCCCCTGCTCGTGCTTCTCTCCCTCTCTCTCAAATAAATAAAACCTTAAAAAAAAAAAAAACCTTAACCTCAAACAGTTACTTTGAGAGAATTAAAGAATGTGGCAGACATTGTTGGTCATTTCCCTGAAGACCATCACCTTTTCCTATTTGCTAGCAGAGCTCTGATTTTCCCTTAGGTATCAGGAAGAGATCCCTTGCTCTCAAAAATGTGGAGGCAGTCCCTGGGATAGGGTGAGCACGTGGCACAGCTACGGCCAATGAGATGTGACGGGAGACTGCTGGGGGTTCTGAGCAAGAT